>NC_045731.1:18279701-18594532 GCF_009834535.1 Camelus ferus | reverse complement strand
AACGGAGTGATAAATGGCATAATGTGTTTGCAAAACAAACAAACAACAAACAAAAAACCAAAGAAACAAACAACAAAAGCCTACGGTTGACTGACATATATCTGAAGGAAACAAGAATTTTCGAATAAAATAATAAATATGATGTCAATGATTGTTCAGCAGGCTTTGACACATTTTCGATGCTTCCATGTATATCAAACACTTGTATTTAAAAACAGATGCATGCATGACTATTCAGAAATATTGATTCATATGAGCATATCGTGACCAAACCCAAATGACTATTTAGAAAAAAATGGATCCATGGCCGTGATATAGTCTTACAAGCATTCCATCAGGATGAATAAATGTCTTAATCAACCCTAAAAAAAGAATAAATGGGGTATGATTATAACAAAGATATATAGCTCTGCAAAACTGTACTAAGAACAAAAGAGGCAGAAAGTAAAGTGTATATTGGAATTGGGTTAGTATCTAGGAAATTCAGACCACATGAATCAAACGGATCCATGTTCTGAGAGTGTGAGTGCTTCAGCAGAAATGCAACAGACAGATATGCATTCTGTGTGAATGGATATGACACAAACACAAGATTCCTGTAGTGGATTTTTGGGTACTCTTTACTGTTAGAAAGTTTAGAGACATATGAATCCATAAAGGTAAAATGGACATGATTCCTCCTATTGTCCTTTGTATAGAGAACTGCACATAAGGAAAGAGGAAATTAATATATGAATAATGGTCACAAATAGAGAGAAAAAGACTTAAATTAGGAAACTCTCGTCTGATGGAGCCCCTCCCCCAACACTGACAATTTGCAGCAACCATTGGGAATGGCAGTTACCGATTGAATTCCAGGTGGAATGTTGGTTTGTTCCGCATGGCTAGTTGTGGCTGGTCGATCCAAGGTACCTGGGCAGAACACTGTGGGTGGATCAGTGTCATGGAGGGGCTGCCACCCTCGGTGAAACTTGGGATATGTCTCCTGTCCGGGAAGCTGTGTAACTTCGAGATACTGCTGCTGCCCAATTGCCTGAGTTCACGGGTCAGTTTCCAGAAATTCAAAGGTCAGACAGTGGAAGTTCTGCCTGTCTTCAACTTACTGGTGAGACTCCGATTAATTCTGAGACATGCCCAATACTGATGAAGTCAACTTTAGGGGAGACATGAAGAGAAATTTTCAGAAAAGCCGGATGCACGAATTGAGCTGGGATGCGAACACATTGATGAGTGTTGTTCTGCTACAATGGAGACTACTTGCATGGAGACTTCTGTAAACATTACTAGGCTCAAAAGATATTCATGAGCCATATTGAGCCTCACTGATACGGCCAGAAACCTGTGGAGGGTCAACGTGAAATAGAGGAATGTACTCAGTTCACTGCTCCAAGAACGGGTCCAAATTCCGGACGTTTAAAACAGAAGAGATGGCAGAGATCATAAAAGTACTCATGTTAATGAAACTAGCCGTGAGAATCCACACGTCCCAAGGCGAAATTACAAAGCAGTAGAAACACCATGCACCAAGCCCTGGTAAGCCTTCGCCCAGGGATGGGCATTGCTATCAAGCACTATCTCTTCCCTCCCCAACACTCAGGCATCCATTTTAAGGCAACGGCACGTGAGATGCGATGAAGCCACAAGGCTGAGCAAGCCCCTTTTAGAATCGGAGTTCAAATATCTTCACATTCTTTGCACAACTGTGAACTCCTCCATGGTCAAATACTCTCGAATAAAACAGATTGCAATTGAAATCTTAGAACAAACCACGAAAAGATGACTTTCCCCTAGATTCAGTAAATGATTGGATTATATCACCCTTGGGATATAGGGAGTGTGGTAAGTGAGGAGAATCTTTGACTGAACTTGAATATGTATTAGGCCTCAGTTTTCAAAGACAGTATAATTAACTATTATAAGTCAGTTATTGAAATGTACTCTAAAAGTCACCATAGACTTGAAGGGACACATGATTTGTGGATTGTCTTTTCCCTTCAGTCAAGATGTTGGTGCAGGGTATCATGCGGGTTCAGTCCTGGATGTGTTAATTTAGTTTAATAAACATGATTGGATGATTAAATATTCTCATGGTTGATTGAAGAGACCCTGGTTCTCCATAGAGTAGCAAAACTGCATCAGTGTTTTCATAATTATAATGTCTCTAGGTGCTTGGATCAAAGCCTACATGTAAATATGTTGTTTTGTTATTCCTTTTGCTTTCCTTGAGAGAAAAGTTGTGCTTTTAATCGCCAACAGTTTCAAGTATTTGTCATTGGGAGGTAAGGGAAGTGCATCAAGAAGGGAAACAAAGGGTGGGGTTAATTTCATGGTTCCAATAATTTTTTCATGGTTCTTTTGTTGAAGTCATCAATAGTGAAGGATACACCTTCCCCCTTCAACCCACTGGACGGCTATTTTTCATTTTTCCTGTCTATTTTTCTCTTGGAGCTGACAAACTATACCTGAAAATTACAAGTCTGGTTTGTAGCTAGCTTAAGTACGTTTCAAAAATTAACTCGGTCTTCATTTAAATTACAAAGTATGTAAATCAATTCTATTAACCATTTGAAAGTCTTCATCTGAGGTATCAACACAATGTGAATATTGTTGTTTTCGGAACAATATTCCCACCATGACTGTACAGAAAATTAGCTTAACATGAATCCTTATTCTGTGAGGAATGTGCGGGAAGTGTTGATTTATCGATATCCATTTGACAGAGTAACATAGCAAATTGCGCTCACTCACTGATATGTGCTCAGAAAGATAAACATCGACTCACCAAGCCCTTCGCTTAGGACATATGGTGAAGTGTGTTCTCTTACTTCCAAAGACAGAAATGGGCTTCACATAATCTGGAAGGAGCAAAAAGAAATGTAGAGAATGGAAATTAGTGCAGGACCTGACCTCTGGTGAAAGAGTAGCAAAAGAAGCTCTGCTTTATTTGGACGCACACTCTCAAGCGGACAGGACCCAAGGGATTGAAAGCGCTGCACTGAGTGTTAGAAGAAGGCACAGCAGATGCTTGTCTGACAGAACACAAAGAAATCAGCAAAAATATCCCCCCAGTAGATTCCCAGACCAAGATCCGAGCTGCCAATTTGAGCTAGCAGAAGCTGTGCATGGTGAGGGACAGGGCTATGCGTGATGCCACACACTGAGTCTCAGTGATCTGCAGGGAGTTGTGGATTGTGGTTGGTCCTATCAAGATAGCAAAAGGGCCTGGGATCACGAAGAGAATGCAATAACACTGGCGGGCGAGGTTGAGTTTATGGAATTGTCCCATGGTGAAAACCAATGCATCTGCAGTCCCAGGGACCAATTTGGCTTTTTGTCAATCGAGCACGTGTGAGGCACAATCATAGCCATCATGCATCTGGTATAAAGGATCCAGGGTACCTTGGGGTAGATATCTATATCCAGTGCCATAAAATCTGCCACATTCAAAAGCAGGACTGTGATTAGGATTTGGTACAAGTTAGAGGATGCATGTCAGCCCTGTGGCTTTCTTCATGGTCCCATGCCACGAGAATGAAAGAACAAAGAAGAGTTGTCTAGGACCGCAGGTTGAGAAAATGAAGCATAAATTTCAGCATTATCTCCCAAATGCAGATGCATCATTTGGGATGGCACGGACATGGTACGGCAACGAGGACTCCAAGTTGGGGCTGTGGGACCATTGCAGCAGTCCCTGATGCATGACATCCTTAGATATGTTTCCACTCTTGTTTCTTTAGATAAGGAAGCTCTGGGGTGTCCTTGTACTATAGGAACATTCCCATTGCAATAAAAATACAAGTGCACTGTCAAGATGTTGTATTGGAAACAATGCAAATTGACATAGAGCAGCCTGCAGAGCAGAAAAATTTAGAAGCTTCGATTCCACACGGGGTAGGGTACTGTGCACTTTTAGAGATGTGACATAATCGTAATAAATATGAGGTTCTTCTTAATGACAAATTAGGATATTTTATGACAGCAACAGCAACACCAGCAATTAGAGATAAACCACAATTCAAACTCAGAAAAACGACATGGCAACACTGTGTAGAAAAAACTGTCCTCAGAAATATATGATGGAATTGCATACAATGAAAATAGTAAAATTCTCATTTAACAAAGCCCTTCAAGTGTTCATTGCATACATGAAAATCCTTCACCTGTAGTGATACAGAAGTATACTAAAACAGATAGGAAATTCAATTTTTAGTTTGAAGGGGACTGAAGGTTCCAGAAAATGCCTTAAAGAACAAGATTATGAAACACATCCAGAACAAGACTTGAAAACGTTCGTGAGAGAAGCCCAGAATGACAATAGCGTCTCAGAATCTCAAAAGGCAGAATAAAAGAAAAAGGGAAGAGAACATCTTAAAATGAGGCATACAAATCAGAAAATTCGATGGATGAGGTAATAGCAGGGCTAAAGTCAGTCCAAAGGAGAATAGATAATGCATTTATTCATCCTGATGGAATGCATGTAAGACTATATCACGGACCAAGGATCCAGTTTTTTCTAAATAGTCATTTGGGTTTGGTCACGATGTGCTCATATGAATCAATATTTCTGAATATAAATGCACGCATCTCCATCGTCAGTTGGAGCCCCTCCCCCAACACTGTCAAGAAGCAGAAACCATTGGGAATTGCAGTTACCGGTTGAATTCCAGGTGGAATGTTGGTTTGTACCGCGTGGCTAGTTGTGGCTGGTGGATCCAAGGTAACTGGGCAGAACACTGTGGGTGGATCAGTGTCATGGAGGGGCTGCCGCCCTCGGTGAAACTTGGGTTATGTCTCCTGTCCGGGAAGTTGTGTAACTTCGAGATACTGCTGCTGCCCAATTGCCTGAGTTCACAGGTCAGTTTCCAGAAACTGAAAGGTCAGAAAGTGGAAGTTCTGCCTGTCTTCAGCTTACTGGTGAGACTCTGAGTAATTTTGAGACAGGCCCAATCATGAAGAAGTCAACTTTAAGGGAGACATGAAGAGAAATTGGCAGAAAATCTGGATAAACGGATTGAGGGGAGATGCGAACACATTGATGAGTGTTGTTATGCTACAATGGAGACTACTGGCATGGAGACTTCTGTACTGAATACTAGGCTCAAAAGTAATTCATGAGCCATATTGAGCCTCACTGATACTGCCAGAATCCTGTGGAGGGTCAACGTGCACTATAGGAAAGTACTCAATTCACTGCTTCAAGAACGGCTCTAAGATTCCGGACGTCTAGAACAGAAGAGATGGCAGAGATCATAAAAGGGCGCATGTTCTTGGAACAGGTCGTGAGAATCCACACTTGCCAAGGGGCAATTGCAAACCACTAAGAACACCATGCACCAAGCCCGGGTAAGCCTTCGCCCATGGTTGGGCCTTGCTATCATGTACATTCTCTTCCCTCCCCAACACTCAGGCATCCATTTTAAGGCATCGGCACGTGAGCTGCGATGAAGCCACAAGGCTGAGCAAGCCCCTCCTAGAATCAGAGTTCAACTATCTTCATATTATGTGCACAACCATGAACTCCTCCATGGTCAAATACTCTCGAATAAAACAGATTGCAATTGAATTCTTAGAACAAACCATGAAATGATGACTTTCGCCTAGATTCAGCAAATGCTTGGATTATGTCTCACTTGGGATGAAGGGAGAGTGGTAAGTGACGGGAATCTTTCACTGAACTTGAATATGTATTAAGCCTCAGTTTTCAAGAGAGTATTATTATTATAAGTAAGTTATTGAAATGTACTGTAAAAGTCACCATAGACTTGTAGGGACACATGATTTGTGGATTGTCTTTTCCCTTCAGTCAAGATGTTGGTGCAGGGTATCATGCGGGTTCAGTCTTGGATGTGTTAATTTAGTTTAATAAACATGATCGGATGATTAAATATTCCCATGGTTGATTGAAGAGCCCCTGGTTCTCCATAGAGTAGCAAAACTGCATCAGTGTTTTCATAATTATAATGTCTCTAGTTGCTTGCATCAAAGTCTACATGTAAATATGTTGTTTTGTTACTCCTTTTGTTTTCCTTGAGAGAAAAGTTGTGCTTTTAATCGCCAACAGTTTCAATTATTTGTCATTGGGAAGTAAGGGAAGTGCATCAAGAAGGGAAACAAAGGGTGGGGTTAATTTCATGGTTCCAATAATTTTTTCATGGTTCTTTTGTTGAAGTCATCAATAGTGAAGGATTCACCTTCCCTCTTCAACACATTGGACGGCTATTTTTCATTTTTCCTGTCTATTTTTCTCTTGGAGCTGACAAATTATACCTGAAAATTACAAGTCTGGTTTGTAGCTAGTTTCAGTATGTTTCAAAAATTAATTTCGTTTTCATTTAATTCCCAAAGTATGTAAATCAATTCCATTAACAATTTGAAAGTCTTCATCTGAGGTATCAAAACAATGTGAATATTGTTGTTTTTGGAACAATCCTCTCACCATGATTGTACAGAAAACTAGCTTAACATGAATCCCTATTCTGTGGGGAATGTGCGGGAAGTTTTGATTTATCGATATCCATTTGACAGAGTAACATAGCAAATTGCGCTCACTCACTGATATGTGCTCAGAAAGATAAACATCGACTCACCAAGCCCTTCGATTAGGACACTTGGTGAAGAGTGTTCTCTTACATCCAAAGACAGTAATGGGCATCCCATAATCTGGAAGGAGCAAAAAGAAATGTAGAGAATGGAAATAAGTGCAGAACCTGACCTCTGGTGAAGGAGTAGCAAAAGAGAAGCTCGGCTTTATTTGGACGCACACTCTCAAGCGGACAGGACCCAAGGGATTGAAAGCGCTGCACTGAGTGTTAGAAGAAGTCACAGCAGATGCTTGTCTGACAGAACACAAAGAAATCAGCAAAAATATCCCCCCAGTAGATTCCCAGACCAAGATCCGAGCTGCCAATTTGAGCTAGCAGAAGCTGTGCATGTTGAGGGACAGGGCTATGCATGATGACACACACTGAGTCTCAGTGATCTGCAGGGAGTTGTGGATTGCGGTTGGTCCTATCAAGAGAGCAAAAGGGCCTGGGATCACGAAGAGAATGCAACAATACTGGCGGGCGAGGTTGAGTTTATGGAATTGTCCCATGGTGAAATCCAATGCATCTGCAGTCCCAGGGACCAATTTGGCATTTTGATAATAGAGCACGTGTGAGGCATCATGCATCTGGTATAAAGGATTAATGGTACCTTGGGGTTGATATCTATATCCAGTGCCATAAAATCTGCCACATTGAAAAGCAGGACTGTGATTAGGATTTGGTACAAGTTAGAGGATGCATGTCAGCCCTGTGGCTTTATTCATGGTCCCATGCCACGAGAATGAAAGAACAAAGAAGAGTTGTCTATGTCTGCAGCTTTAGAAGATGAAGCATAAATTTCAGCATTATCTCCCAAATGCAGATGCTTCATTTGTGGTGCCACGGACATGGTACGGCAACGAGGACTTCAAGTTGGGGCTGTGGACCATTGCAGCAGTCCCTGATGCATGACATCCTTAGATATGTTTCCACTCTTGTTTCTTTAGATAAGGAAGCTCTGGGGTGTCTTTGTACTATAGGAACATTCCCATTGCAATAAAAATACAAGTGCACTGTCAAGATGGTATACTGGAAACAATGCAAATTGACATAGAGCAGCCAGCAGAGCAGAAAAATTTAGAAGCTTTGATAGCACATGGGGTAGGGTTCTGAGCACTTTTAGAGCTGTGACATAATCGTAATAAATATGAGGTTCTTCTTAATGACAAATTAGGATATTTTATGACAGCAAGAGCAACACCAGCAATTAGAGATATGCCACAATTCAAACTCAGAAAAACGACATGGCAACACTGTCTAGGAAAAACTGTCCTCAGAAAAATAGGATGGAATTGCATACAACCAAAATAGTAAAATTTTCATTTAACAAAGCCCTGCAAATGTTCATTGCATACATGAAAATCATTGACCTGTATTTATACAGAAGTATAGTAAAACAGATAGGAAATTCAATTTTTAGTTTGAAGGGGACTGAAGGCTCCAGAAAATGCTTTAAATAGCAAGAATCTAAAACACATCCAGAGCAAGCCTTGAAAACTTACGTAAGAGAAGCCCTGAAGGACAATAGCGTCTCAGAATCTCAAAAGGCAGAATACAAGTAAAGGGGAAGAGAACATCTTAAATTGAGGCATACAAATCAGAAATTTCGACGGATGAGAAAATAGCAGGGCTAAAGTCAGTTCAAAGGAGAATAGATAATGCATTTATTCATCCTCATGCAATGCATGTAAGACTATATCACGGACCAAGGATCCAGTTTTTTCTAAATAGTCATTTGGGTTTGGTCACGATGTGCTCATATGAATCAATATTTCTGAATATAAATGCACGCATCTCCATCGTCAGATGGAGCCCCTCCCCCAACACTGTCAAGAAGCAGATACCATTGGGAATTGCAGTTACCGGTTGAATTCCAGGTGGAATGTTGGTTTGTACCGCGTGGCTAGTTGTGGCTGGTGGATCCAAGGTAACTGGGCAGAACCCTGTGGGTGGATCAGTGTCATGGAGGGGCTGCCGCCCTCTGTCAAGCTTGGGTTATGTCTCCTGATCGGGAAGCTGTGTAAGTTCGAGATACTGCTGCTGCCCAATTGCCTGAGTTCACGGGTCAGTTTCCAGAAACTGAAAGGTCAGAAAGTGGAATTTCTGCCTGTCTTCAGCTTACTGGTGAGACTCTGAGTAATTTTGAGTCATGCTCAATCCTGAAGAAGTCAACTTTAAGGGAGACATGAAGAGAAATTGGCAGAAAATCTGGATGAACGGATTGAGGGGAGATGCGAACACATTGATGAGTGTTGTTCTGCTACAATGGAGACTACTGGCATGGAGACTTCTGTACTGAATACTAGGCTCAAAAGACATTCATGAGCCATATTGAGCCTCACTGATACTGCCAGAATCCTGTGGAGGGTCAACGTGAACTATAGGAAAGTACTCAATTCACTGCTCCAAGAACGGCACCAAGATTCCGGACGTCTAGAACAGAAGAGATGGCAGAGATCATAAAAGGGCTCATGTTCTTGGAACAGGTCGTGAGAATCCACACTTGCCAAGGGGCAATTGCAAACCACTAAGAACACCATGCACCAAGCCCGGGTAAGCCTTCGCCCATGGTTGGGCCTTGCTATCATGCACATTCTCTTCCCTCTCCAACACTCAGTCATCCAATTAAAGCATCGACACATGAGCTGCGATGAAGCCACAAGGCTGAGCAAGCCCCTCCTAGAATCAGAGTTCAACTATCTTCATATTATGTGCACAACCATGAACTCCTCCATGGTCAAATACTCTCGAATAAAACAGAATGCAATTGAATTCTTAGAACAAACCATGAAATGATGACTTTCCCCTAGATTCAGCAAATGCTTGTGTTATATCTCACTTGGGATGAAGGGAGAGTGGTAAGTGACGGGAATCTTTGACTGAACTTGAATATGTATTAGGCCTCAGTTTTCCAAGACAGTATAATTAACTATTATAAGTCAGTTATTGAAATGTACTGTAAAATTCACCATAGACTTGTAGGGACACATGATTTGTGGATTGTCTTTTCCCTTCAGTCAAGATGTTGGTGCAGGTTATCATGCGGGTTCAGTCTTGGATGTGTTAATTTAGTTTAATAAACATGATCGGATGATTAAATATTCCCATGGTTGATTGAAGAGCCCCTGGTTCTCCATAGAGTAGCAAAACTGCATCAGTGTTTTCATAATTATAATGCCTCTAGGTGCGTGGATCAAAGCCTACATGTAAATATGTTGTTTTGTTATTCCTTTTGTTTTCCTTGAGAGAAAAGTTGTGCTTTTAATCGCCAACAGTTTCAAGTATTTGTCATTGGGAGTTAAGGGAAGTGCATCAAGAAGGGAAACAAAGGGTGGAGTTAATTTCATGGTTCCAATAATTATTTCATGGTTCCTTTTGTTGAAGTCATCAATAGTGAAGGATTCACCTTCCCCCTTCAACACATTGGACGGCTATTTTTCATTTTTCCTGTCTATTTTTCTCTTGGAGCTGACAAACTATACCTGAAAATTACAAGTCTGGTTTGTAGCTAGTTTCAGTATGTTTCAAAAATTAATTTCGTTTTCATTTATTTCCCAAAGTATGTAAATCAATTCCATTAACAATTTGAAAGTCTTCATCTGAGGTATCAAAACAATGTGAATATTGTTGTTTTAGGAACAATACTCCCTCCATGACTGTACAGAAAATTAGCTTAAAATGAATCCCTATTCTGTGAGGAATGTGCGGGAAGTTTTGATTTATCGATATCCATTTGACAGAGTAACATAGCAAATTGCGCTCACTCACTGATATGTGCTCAGAAAGATAAAAATCGACTCACCAAGCCCTTCGCTTAGGACACTTGCTGAAGAGTGTTCTCTTACTTCCAAAGACAGAAATGGGCCCCAAATAATCTGGAAGGATCAAAAAGAAATGTAGAGAATGGAAATTAGTACAGGAACTGACCTCTGGTGAAGGAGTAGCAAAAGAAGCTCTGCTTTATTTGGACGCACACTCTCAAGCGGACAGGACCCAAGGGATTGAAAGCGCTGCACTGAGTGTTAGAAGAAGGCACAGCAGATGCTTGTCTGACAGAACAGAAAGAAATCAGCAAAAATATCCCCCCAGTAGATTCCCAGACCAAGATCCAAGCTGCCAATTTGAGCTAGCAGAAGCTGTGATGGTGAGGGACAGGGCTATGCCTGATGGCACACACTGAGTTTCAGAGATCTGCAGGGAGTTTTGGATTGTGGTTAGTCCTATTAAGAGAGCAAAATGGCCTGGGATACCGATGAGAATGCAACAACACTGGCGGGCGAGATTGAGTTTATGGAATTGTCCCATGGCGAAATCTAATGCATCTGCTGTCCCAGGGACCAATTTGGCATTTTGTCAATCGAGCACGTGTGAGGCACAATCAGAGCCATCATGCATCTGGTCTAAAGGATCCAGGGTACCTTGGGGTTGATATCTATATCCAGTGTCATAAAATCTGCCACATTCAAAAGCACGACTGTGATTAGGATTTGGTTCAAGTTAGAGGATGCATGTCAGCCCTGTGGCTTTATTCATGGTCCCATGCCACGAGAATGAAAGAACAAAGAAGAGTTGTCTAGGTCCGCAGCATGAGAAGATGAAGCATAACTTTCAGCATTATCTCCCAAATGCAGATGCTTCATTTGGGATGGCACGGACTTGGTACGACAACGAGGACTTCAAGTTGGGGCTGTGGGACCATTGCAGTAGTCCCTGATGCATGACATCCTTAGATATGTTTCCACTCTTGTTTCTTTAGATAAGGAAGCTCTGGGGTGTCCTTGTACTATAGGAAAATTCCCATTGCAATAAAAATACAAGTGCATTGTCAAGATGTTGTATTGGAAACAATGCAAATTGACATAGAGCAGCCTGCAGAGCAGAAAAATTTAGAAGCTTCGATTCCACATGGAGTAGGGTCCTGTGCACTTTTAGAGCTGTGACATAATCATAATAAATATGCGGTTCTTCTAAATGACAAATTAGGATTTTTTATGAAAGCAACTGCAACATCAGCAATTAGAGATATACCACAATTCAAACTCAGAAAAACGACATGTCAACACTGTCTAGGAAAAACTGTCCTCAGAAAAATATCATGGAATTGCATACAACCAAAATAGTAAAATTTTCATTTAACAAAGCCCTGCAAGTTTTCATTGCATACATTAAAATCCTTGACTTGTAGTGATACAGAAGTATAATAAAACAGATAGGAAATTCAATTTTCAGTTTGAAAGGGATTGAAGGCTCCAGAAAATGCTTTCAAGAACAAGATTCTGAAACACATCCTGAGCAAGCCTTGAAAACGGACGTGAGAGAAATTCTGAAGGACAATATCGTCTCAGAATCTCAAAAGGCAGAATACAAGAAAAGGGGAAGAGAACATCTTTAAATGAGGAATACAAATCAGAAATTTCGATGGGTGAGATAATAGCAGGGCTAAAGTCAGTCCAAAGATGTATTGATAATGCATAATGACTCGTAAGTGACTGCAAAGTCAGGTTTAATGAAAACTCTTGATAATAATTTGCATAGAAAAGTAACTGAAAACCAATGGAGCCACTGCTGCTGAATCCTGGATAAGACAAAGCATGCAAATCTAAGATTCATAGTATTCCCAGAAGGAAAATCCTGACATGTATAAAAATAATATCTGAAAATAAATTTGGAAAAGAATCAGTCGGAAACTTGCTGAAAGTCAAGAAATAATCATGTATAAGAAACCATGAAGCACACAGCGTACTAATCAGGCAGATTCCCATTTGAGATTCTAGTAGCTGTATTATCATTCAAATCATCAAAGTACATGATCAACCGAGTGATTTAAAACGC
Organism: Camelus ferus; assembly: GCF_009834535.1. Lineage (NCBI taxonomy): Eukaryota > Metazoa > Chordata > Mammalia > Artiodactyla > Camelidae > Camelus > Camelus ferus. The sequence goes on along the minus strand of NC_045731.1, from coordinate 18,582,116 downwards.
ACCTAGGTAAAAGCAACTTAGAAAAGAAACTCCAGAGGTGTTTCAGCAGATATCTCGACAGATTCATTGCAGTATAGGAATCATGGACAAAACACAGAGAAAATACTGAATAAGAAGATGCTGCAGACTTGTTTAGCTTATGCCAAAAGCCTGCCCTTGCAATACTGGCCAATGTAGAGTATTTCACAAACCGGCCAATCGTAAAAGAATTCAGCAGTTCGAAATTTATACTAAAAGGAATGTTGAGATTTCTTCCCTGAATACAAAACAAGAAAGATTATCTGGAAATAAGAGAACCATCGTTGGAAATGTAAGCGGTGCAATGAATTGCAAAGAATAAATGAGAAGTAGGCAAAGAGAATGTCAAAATCCTTAGGAATAAAGAAGGAAGTAGGAAAACAAAGGTGATTATCAGCAATTTACTATCTGAAACAGCTTATATGACTCTCTAAATCAAACGGAGTGATAAATGGCATAATGTTTTTGCTAAACAAACAAACAATAAACAAACAAACAGAAACAAACGACAAAAGCCTACGGTTGACAGACATATATATGAAGGAAACAAAAATTTTCAAAAAAATAATAATATTGTTGTCAAAGATCGTTCAGCAAGCTTTGACATATTTTCGCTACATGCATATATATCAAACACTTTTATTTAGAAAACAGATGAGTGAATATATATATAAAAATATTGATTCATATGAGCATATCGTGGCCAAACCCAAATGACTATTTAGAAAAAAATGTATCCATGGGCTGTGGTATAGTCTTACATGCATTCCGTCAGGATGAATAAATGCCTTAATGAACCCTAAAAAGAGAATAAATGGGGTATGCCTATAACAAAGATATTTAGCTCTGCAAAACTGTGAAAGAGCAAAAGAGACAGAAAGTAAAGTGTATAATGGAAGTGGGTTGGTATATAGGATATTCAGACCACATGAAATAAATGGATACATGTTCTGAGATTCTGGGTGTTTTAGCAGTAATGCTACAGACAGATATGCATTCTGGGTGAATGGATATGACACAAACATAAGAATCCTCCAGTGGGTCTTTGGGTACTCTTAACTGATAGAAAGTTTAGAGAGAAATGAATCCATAAAGGAAAAATGGTCATAATTCCTCCTATTGTACTGTGTATAGAGAACTTCACATAAGGAAAGAGGGAAGGAAAATATGAATGATGGGCATAAATGGAGAGAAACAGACTTAACTTAGGAAACTCTCCTCTAATGGAGCCCCTCCCTCAACACTGACAAAATGCAGAAACCATTGGGTATGGCAGTTACCGGTTGAATTCCAGGTGGAATGTTGGTTTGTACCGCGTGGCTAGTTGTGGCTGGTGGATCCAAGGTAACTGGGCAGAACCCTGTGGGTGGATCAGTGTCATGGAGGGGCTGCCGCCCTCGGTGAAACTTGGGTTATGTCTCCTGTCCGGGAAGTTGTGTAACTTCGAGATACTGCTGCTGCCCAATTGCCTGAGTTCCCGGGTCAGTTTCCAGAAACTGAAAGGTCAGAAAGTGGAAGTTCTGCCTGTCTTCAGCTTACTGGTGAGACTCTGAGTAATTTTGAGACATGCCCAATCCTGAAGAAGTCAACTTTAAGGGAGACATGAAGAGAAATTGGCAGAAAATCTGGATGAACGGATTGAGGGGAGATGCGAACACATTGATGAGTGTTGTTCTGCTACAACGGAGACTACTGGCATGGAGACTTCTGTACTGAATACTAGGCTCAAAAGACATTCATGAGCCATATTGAGCCTCACTGATACTGCCAGAATCCTGTGGAGGGTCAACGTGCACTAGACGAATGTACTCACTTCACTGCTACAAGAACGGCACCATGATTCCGGACGTCTAAATCAGAAGAGATGGCAGAGATCATAAAAGTGCTCATGTTCTTGGAACAGGTCGTGAAAATCCACATGTCCACTGGGTCAATTGCAAACTACTAAGAACACCATGAACCAAGCCCTGGTAAGAATTCGCCCAGGGTTGGGCTTTGCTAACAAGCACTTTCTCTTCCCTCCCCACCACTCAGGCATCCATTTTAAGGCATCGGCACATGACCTGCAATGAAGCCACTAGGCAGTGCAAGCCACTCCTAGAATCAGAGTTCAACTATCTTCACATTCTGTGCACAAAAATGAACTCCTCCATGATCAAATACTCTCGAATAAAACAGATTGCAATTGAATTCTTAGATCAAACCACGAAATGATTACTTTCTCCTAGATTCAGCAAATGCTTGGGTAATATCTCTCTTGGGATGAAGGGAGAGTGGTAAGTGAGGGGAATCTTTGACTGAACTTGAATATGTAGTAGGCTTCAGTTTTCCAAGACAGAATAATTAACTATTATAAGTCAGTTATTGAAATGTACTGTAAAAGTCACCATAGACCATTAGGGACACACGATTTGAGGATTGTCTTTTCCTTTCAGTCAAGACCCGTGTGCAGGGTATGATACGGGTTCATTCTTGGATGTGTTAATTTACTTTACTAAATATGATCAGATGATTAAATATTCTCATTGTTGATAGAAAAGCCCCTGGTTCTCCATTGAGTAGCAAAGCTGCATCAGTGTTTTCATAATTATAATGTATCTAGGTGCTTGGATCAAAGCCTACATGTAAATATGTTGTTTGTTATTCCTTGTGTTTTCCTTGAGAGAAAAGTTGTGCTTTTAATCGCCAACAGTTTCAAGAATTAGTCATTAGTTGGAAAGGGCAGCACATCAAGAAGGGAAACCAAGTGTGGGGTTATTTTCATGGTTCCAATAATTATTTCATGGTTCCTTTTGTTGAAGTCATCAATAGTGAAGGATTCACCTTCCCCCTTCAACACATTGGACGGCTATTTTTCATTTTTCCTCTCTATATTTCTCTTGGAGCTGACAAATTATACCTGAAAATTACAAGACTATTTTGTAGCTAGTTTCAGTATGTTTCAAAAATTAACTTCGTTTTCATTCAAATCCCAATGTATGTAAATCAATTCCATTAACCATTTGAAAGACTGCATCTGAGGTATCAACCCAATGATAATAATGGGGTTTTCGGGAAAACACTCCCACTATGGGTGTAAAGAAAATTAGCTAAACAAGAATCATTATTCAGTGAGTTATGTGCGGGAAATGTTGATTTATCGATATCCATTTGACAGAGTAACATAACAAATTGCGCGCAGTCACTGATATGTGCTCAGAAAAATAAACATCGACTCACCAAGCCCTTGGATAAAGACACATGTTGAAGAGTGTTCTCTTACTTCAAAACACAGAAATGGCCCTCACATTATCTGGAAGGAGCAAAAAGAAATGTAGAGAATGGAAATTAGTGCAGGACCTGACCTCTGGTGAAGGAGTAGCAAAAGAGAAGCTCGGCTATATTTGGACGCACACTCTCAAGCGGACAGGACACAAGGGATTGAAAGCGCTGCACTGAGTGTTAGAAGAAGGCACAGCAGATGCTTGTCTGACAGAACTCAAAGAAATCAGCAAAAATATCCCCCCAGTAGATTCCCAGACCAAGATCCGAGCTGCCAATTTGAGCTAGCAGGAGCTGTGCGTGGTGAGGGACAGGGCTATGCATGATGGCACACACTGAGTCTCAGTGATCTGCAGGGAGTTGTGGAATGTGGTTGGTCGTATCAAGAGAGCAAAAGGGCCTGGGATCCCGATGAGAATGCAACAACACTGGCGTGCGAGGTTGAGTTTTTGGAGTTGTCCCATGGTGAAATCCAATGCATCTGCTGTCCCAGGGACCAATTTGGCATTTTGTCAATTGAGCACATGTGAGGCTCAATCAGAGCCATCATGCATCTGGTCTAAATGATCCAGTGTCGCTTGGGGATGATATCTAAATGCAGTGCCATAAAATCTGCCACATTCAAATGCAGGACTGTGATTTGCATTTGGCACCAGTTAGGAGATGCATGTCAGCCCTGTGGCATTCTTCATGGTCCCATGCCACGAGAATGAAAGAACAAAGAAGGGTTGTCTAGATCCGTAGATTGAGAAGATGAAGCATAAATTTCAGCATTATCTTCCAAATGCAGATGCTTCATTTGGGATGTCACTGACATGGTACTGCAACGAGGACTTCAAGTTGGGGCTGTGGATACATTGCAGCCGTCCCTGATGCATGATATCCTTAGATATGTTCCCACTCATGTTTCTTTAGACTAGGAAGCTCTTGGGTGTCCTTTTACTATAGGCAAATTCCCATTGCTATAAAAATACAAGTGCACTGTCAAGATGTTGTATTGGAAACAATGCAAATTGACCTAGAGCTGCCTGCGGAGCAGAAAAATTTAGAAGCTTCGATTCCACACGGGGTAGGGTACTGTGCACTTTTAGAGCTGTGACATAATCGTAATAAATATGAGGTTCTTCTAAATGACAAATTAGAATTTTTTATGACAACAACTGCAACACAAGCAATTAGAGATATACCACAATTCAAACACAGAAAAACGACATGGCAACACTGTCTAGGAAAAACTGTCCTCAGAAAAATATCATGGAATTGCATACAATCAAAATAGTAAAATTTTCACTTAACAAAGCCATGCAAGTGTTCATTGTATATCTGAAAATTCTTGACCAGTAGAGAAACAGAAGCATAGTAAAACAGATTAGAAATTCAATTTTAAGTTTGAAGTGGAATGAAGGTTCCAGAAAATGCCTTAAAGAACAAGATTCTGAAACACATCCAAAGCAAGCCTTGAAAACGGACGTGAGAGGATCCCTGAAGGACAATATTGTCTCAGAATCTCAAAAGGCAGAATACAAGAAAAGGGGAAGAGAACATGTAAAAATGAGCCATACAAAGCAGAAAACTCAATGGATGAAATAATAGCAGGGCTAAATTCAGTCCAAAGAAGAATAGATAATTCAGAATGACTCGTAAGTGACTGCAAAGATAGGAGTACAGAAAACTCTTGATCAGGAATTGCATAGAAAAGTAACTGAAAACCAATGCAGCCACTGCTGCTGAATCCTGGATAAGTCAAAGCTTGCAAAGCTATGATTGAAAATATTCCCAGAAGCAAAATCATGATATGTATAAAAATACAATCTGAAAATATATTTGGAAAAGAATCAGACTGAAAGATGCTGAAAGCAAGAAATAATCATCTAAAAGAAACCATGAAGCACACAGCCTCCTAATCAGGCAGATTCCCAATAGAGATTCTAGCAGCTGTAGTATCATTCAAATCATCAAAGTTCATGATCAACCGAGTGCTTTAAAACGCACCTAGGTAAAAGCAACTTAGAAAAGATACTCCAGAGTGGTTTCAGCAGATATCTCGACAGATTCATTTCAGGATACGAAGCAGGGACAAGACACAGAGCAAATACTGAATAAGAAGATGCTGCAGACTTGTGTAGCCTATGCCAAAATCCTGCCCTTTTCAATAATGGTCAATGTAGAGAATTTCACAGACCGGCTAATCATAAAAGAATTCAGCAGTTCGAAATTTATACTGAAAGGAATGTTGAGATTTCTTCCCTGAATAGAAAACAAGAAAGATTATCTGGAAATAAGAGAACCATCGTTGGAAATGTAAGAGGTGCAATGAGTTGCAAAGAATAAATGAGAAGTAGGCAAATAGGACGTCAAAATCCTTAGGATGGAAGAAGGTATTAGGAAAACAATGGTGATTATCAGAAATTTACTATCTGAAAGAGCTTATATGACTCTCTCCATCAAACGGAGAGATAAATGGCATAATGTGTTTGCAAAAGAAACAAACAACAAACAAACAAACAAAGAAACAAACGACAAAAGCCTACGGTTGACTGTCATATATGTGAAGGAAACAAGACTTTTCAAAAAAATAATAAAATTGATGTGAAGGATATTTCAGCATGCTTTGATACATTTTCGCTGCATGCATGTATATGAAACACTTGTATTTAGAAAACAGATGTGTGAATATATATTCAGAAATATTGATTCATATGAGCACATATTGCCAAACCCAAATGACTATTTAGAAAAAAATGGATCCATGGTCCGTGATATAGTCTTTCAAGCATTCCATCAGGAAGAATAAATGTCTTAATCAATCCTAAAAAGAGAATAAATTGGGTATGCCTATAATAAAGATATGTAGCTCTGCAAAACTTTGAAAGAGCAAAAGAGACAGAAAATAAAGTGTATTTTGGAAGTGGTTTCTTATCTAGGAAATTCAGACCACATGAAACAAACGGATAATTGTTCTGAGAGTGTGGGTGTTTCAGCAGAAATGCAACAGACAGATATGCATTCTGGGTGAATGGATATGACACAAACATAAGATTCCTGTAGTGGGTCTTTGGGTACTCTTAACTGTTAGAAAGTTTAGAGACAAATGATTCCATAAAGGTAAAATTGCCATAATCCCTCCTATTGTACTGTGTATAGAGAACAGCACATAAGGAAAGAGGAAAGGAAAATATGAATGATGGGCACAAACGGAGAGAAACAGTCTTAACTTAGGAAAATCTCGTCTGAATGGAGCCCCTCCCTCAACACTGACAAGATGCAGCAACCATTGGGAATGACTGTTACCGGTTGAATTCCAGGTGGAATGTTGGTTTGTTACGCGTGGCTTGCTGTGGCTGGTGGATTCAAGGTAACTGGGCAGAACCCTGCGGGTGGATCAGTGTCATGGAGGGGCTACCGCCCTCGGTGAAGCTTGGGTTATGTCTCCTGTCCGGGAAGCTGTGTAACTTCGAGATACTGCTGCTGCCCAATGGCCTGAGTTCACGGGTCAGTTTCCACAAAATGAAAGGTCAGACAGTGGAAGTTCTGCCTGTCTTCAGCTTACAGGTGAGACTCCAAATTATTTTGAGACATGCCCAATCCTGAAGATGTCAACTTTAGGGTTCGACATGAAGAGAAGTTGGCAGAAAAGCTGGATGCACGGATTGAGGGTAGATGCGAGCACATTGATGAGTGTTGTTCTGCTACAATGGAGACTACTGGTATGGAGAATTCTGTACCGAATACTAGGCTCAAAAGACTTTCATGAGCCATGTTGAGCCTCAGTGATACTGCCAGAAACCTGTGGAGGGTCAACGTGCAGTAGAGGAAAATACTCACTTCACTGCTCCAAGAACGGCTCCAAGATTCCGGACGTCTAAAACAGAAGAGATGGCAGAGATCATAAAAGTGCTCATGTTCTTGGAACAGGTCGTGAGAATCCACGCGTCCTAAGGGGCTATTGCAAACCACTAAGAACACCATGCACCAAGCCCTTGTAAGCCTTCACCCAGGGGTGGGCCTTTCTAACAAGCACTTTCTCTTCCCTCCCCACCACCCAGTCATCCATTTTAAGGCATCGGCACGTGAGCTGCAATGAAGCCAATAGGCAGAGCAAGCCCATCCTAGAATCAGAGTTCAACTATCTTCACATTCTTTGTACAACAGTGAAATCCTCCATGGTCAAATACTCTCGAATAAAACACTTTGCAATTGAATGGTTAGATCACACCATGAAATGATGACCTTCCCCTATATTCAGCAAATGATGTGGTTATGTCTGCTTGGGGTGAAGCGTGTGTGTGTAATTGATTGGAATTATTGACTGAACTTGGATATGTATCAGGCCAGAGTATTTCATGAGATTATAGATAATTATTATAAGTCAGATATAGAAATGAACTATTAAAGTCACCATAGACATGAAGGGACAGAAGTTTTGAGGATTGTCTTTTCCAATCATTCAATTCCCGCTTGTGGGATTTCATGGGGGTGCAGACTTGGATGGTTTAAATTGCTTTACCCAAAATGATCGTACAATTAAGTATTCTCCTGCTTGATAGAAAGGCAAGTTTTTCTCCATAGACTAGCAAAGCTGCAGCAGTTTTCTCATAGCTAAAATGCCTCTAGATGCTATTGGAAACAACCGTACATATAAATATGTTGTTTGTATTTCCTTGGGTTTTCCTAGAATCAAATGTTGCCCCTTTAGGAGCCAACACTGACAAGTATGTGTCTTTGGGAGGAAAGGGCAGCCCATCAACAAGGGAAACCCAGGGTTTTGTTAATTTCATGTTTCCAAATATTTATATCATATTTCATGATGTTGAAGGCATCAACAGTAAAGGTTTCACCTGTCCCCTTCAACACTTTGGACTGCTATTTACATTCTCTCTGTCTATTTGTGTCTTAGAGCTGACAAAATAGTACCAGAAACCGACAAATCTGGTTTGGAGCTAGCGACAGGATGTTTTGAAAGTTAACTTCATTTTCATGCAAATCCCAAAATGTGTAAATCAATTACATTAACTATTTGAAAGATTGCAACTGAGGTATCAACACAATGTGAATAATGGAGTTTTCGGACAGACAGTCCCACCATGTCTGTACAGAAAATTGAGCTAAACAAGAATCACATTTCTGTGAGTTATGTCTGTGAAATGTTGATTTATTGATGTCCATTTGGCAGAGTACTGGTGCAAATTTCGCTCATTCACTGACATGTGCTCAGAAAGATATATATGGACTCAACAAACCCTTGGCTTGGGACACTTGGTGAAGAGTGGTCTCTTACTTCCAAAGACAGAAAGAGGCCTCACAAAACCTGGAAGGAGCAGAAAGAAATGTAGAGAATGGAAATTAGTGCAGGACCTGACCTCTGGTGAAGGAGCAGCCAAGGTGAAACTCTGTTTACTTGGACGCACACTCTCAAGCGGACAGGACACAAGGGATTGAAAGCACTGCACTGAGTGTTAGAAGAGGGCACAGCAGATGCTTGGCTGACAGAACTCAAAGAAATCAGCACAAAATATCCCCACAGTTGATTCCCAGACCAAGATACGAGAGGCCACATTTGAGGGACAGGGCTATGGATGATGGCACACACTGAGTCTCAGTGATCTAGAGGGTTTTATGGATTGTGGTTGGTCCTATCAAGAGAGCAAACCGGCCTGGGATACAAATGAGAAAGCAACCAACCTTGCATGTGAGTTTGAGTATATCGAAATGTCCCATGGCCACATCCATTGCGTCTGGAGTTTCAGGGACCAATCGGTTATTTTTCCAATCGAGCACGTGTGGGGGCTCAATCAGAGACATCATGCATCTGTTCTGAAGGCTCAAGGGGACTTTGGGGTTGAAATCAGAATCCAGTGCCATAGGTTCTGCCACTTTCACAGGCAGGACTTGGATTAGGGCTTGCTACAAGGCATAGGATGCGGGTCAGCACCTTGGTAGCATTCATGGACCCATGCCGTGAGTATGAGGGAACAAAGAATGGTGGTCTAGGTCCGCAATGTGAGAAGATGAAGCATATCTTTCAGCATTATCTCCCAAATGCATATGCTAAATTTGGGATGGCACTGAAATGGTACGGCAACGAAGACCTCTAGGTGGGGCTGTGGGATCATTGCAGCATTCCCTGATGCATGACATCCTTAGATCTGTTTGCACTGGTGTTTCTGTAGACAAAGAAGCTCTGGGAAGAACTTGTACTATTGGGACATTCCCATTGAACTAAAGAGGACAAGCACACTCTCACGATGGTGTTTTGGAAACACTCCAAATTGAGATACAGCAGCCTGCATAGCAGAAACCATTTAGAAGCTTCATTTACACAAGGGGTAGGGACCTGAGCAACTTTCAGATATGTGAAATAATGCTCATATAAATGAGGTTCTACTAAACGGCAAGAGTAGGATTTGTTTATGACAACATCTGCAACACCAGCAATTAGAGATATACCACACTACACAAAAAGAAAAACCACATGGCATCACTGTCTAGGAAAAATTGTCCTCACAGAAATATCATGTAATTGCATACAACCAAGAGACTAAAATTTTCACTTCAACAAGCCCTGCAAGTCTACATTATATACCTGATATTACTTGAAGGGTAGAGATACAGAAGTATAGTGAAAAGAAATGAAATACAATTTTCACTTCAAAAGAGATTGAAAGTTCCAGAATTTGCTTTAAAGGATTAGACTCCGAAAAACATCCAGAGCAAGCCTTGAAAACGGAGGTGAGAGAAGCACTGAAGGACAATAGTCTCCCAGAATCTCAAAAGGCAGAATACCAGAAAAGGGGAAGAGAACATCTAAATACGAGCCTAATAAATCAGAAAACTCGATGGATGAGATAATAGCACGGGTAAAGTCAGCCGTAAGTGTACTAGATATTGCAAAGGTTCTCGTGGTTGACCGCGGACCCAGGAGAACAGAAATGACTTGATCAGAAGATGGCATAGAAAAGTAAAAGAAAACCAATTCAATCACTGCTGTTGTATCCTGGATAAGAGAAAGCATGCAAAGCTAGTATCCATAAGATTCCCAGAAGGAAAGTCATGATATGTTTTAAAAAAAAACCATCTGAAAAAGTATTTGGAAAAAAATCTGACTGAAAGTTGCTGAAAGACAAGAAACAATGATTTTTAAGAAATCATGAAGCACACAGCGTCCAAAGCAGGAGGAATCCCAATAGACCAACAAGCAGCTCTATTCTCATTCAAATCATCAAAGTTCATGATCAACCGAGAGATTTTAAATGCACCTAAGTAAAAGCAACTTAGTCACAACAGAAACTCCAGAGGGTTTTCAATCTATATCTCAAAAGATTCATTGCAGGACAGGAAGCAGGGACAAGACACAGACCAAATATGGAATGAGAAATATCTGCAGTCTAGTGTAGCCTATACCACAAGACTGTCCTTTAAAATACTGGCCAATGAAGAGAATTTCACAGACCGACCAATCGTAAAAGAATTCGGCAGTTCCAAATTTATATTAAGAGAAAGATTGTGAATTCTACCCTAAAGAGAAAAGAAGAAAGATGAACTGGAATTAAGTGAAGAATCACTGGAAATGCAAGAGCTGCAATGAGTTGCAAAGAATAAACGAGAAGTAGGCAAAGAGGACGTCAAAATCCTAAGGATGGGGGAGGGAAGCAGGAAAACATAGGTGATTTTCTGTACTTTATTACATGAATCAGCTTATATGACTCTCTTATTCAAACGGAGTGATACATGGCATAATGTGTTTGCAAAACCAACAAACAACAAACAAACAAACAGCAAAAGCATACGGTTGACTGACATATATCCAAAGGAACCAAGGAAATTCAAAAGAAAATACTCAAAGTGATGTCAAGTATCATTCAGCACGCTTTGACCCAATTTCGCTGGATGCATATACACAACAGACTTGTATTTAGAAAACAGATGCGTGCATTAAATTTCATAAATATTGATCCATAAGAGCACATCGTGATTTAACCAAAATAGCTACTTTGTATAAAATAAATCCATTGTCCGTGATCAAGTCTTATAAGCCTTCCTTCAGAATGAATGAAAGGCAATAAAACTCAACGAAGAGAATAAATGGCATATGCCTAAAACAAATACAAGTAGCTCTGCCAAAACGTAAAAGAGCAAAAGAGACAGACAGTAAATTGTATCTTGGGATTGGTCTCTTATCTAGGAATTTTCACCCCCATGAAACAAACGGATCCAACTTCTGAGACTGTGGGTGTTTCAGCAAAAGAGCAACAGACAGATATGAATTCTCGGTGAATGTATATGATGCAAACATAAGATTCCTGTAGTGGGTCTTTGGGTACTGTTAAGTGTTAGAAAGTTTATAGACATGTGAATCCAGAAACTTAACATGGACATATTTCCTCCGTTTCTACTTATAGAGAACTGAACATAAGGAAAGAGGAATGGAAAATAAGAACCATGGGGCACTAATGGAGAGAAACACACTTACCTTAGGAATCTCTCGTGTGATGCAGTCCCCCCCCCAACAGTGACAAGGTGCAGCAACCATTGGTGATGGCAGTTACCCGTTGAAATCCAGGAGGAATGTAGGTGTGTTCCACGTGGCTTGTTGTGGCTGGTGGATCCAAGGTAACTGGGCAGAACCCTGTGGGTGGATCAGTGTCATGGAGGGGCTGCCGCCCTCTGTGAAGCTTGGGTTATGTCTCCTGATCGGGAAGCTGTGTAAGTTCGAGATACTGCTGCTGCCCAATGGCCTGAGTTCACGGGTCATTTTCCAGAACCTGAAAGGTCAGACAGTGGAAGTTCTGCCTGTCTTCAGCTTACTGGTGAGACTCCAAGTTATTCTGAGACATGCCCAATCCTGAAGAAGTCAACTTTAGGGGAGACACGAAGAGAAGTTGGCAGAAAATCTGGATGCACGGATTGAGGGGAGATGCGAACACATTAATGAGTGTTGTTCTGCTACAATGGGGACTACTGGCATGGAGACTTGTGTACAGAATTCTAGGCTCTAAAGACATTCATGAGCCATATTAAGCCTCAGTGATACTGCCAGAAACCTGTGGAAGTCCAACGTGCACTTGAGGAAAGTACTCAATTCACTGCTCCAAGAACGGTACAAGATTCCAGACGTCTAAAACAGAAGAGATGGCAGAGATCATAAAAGTGCTCATGTTCTTGGAACAGGTCGTGAGAATCCAAACCTCCCAAGGGGCAATTCAAAATCACTAAGAGCACCATGCACCAAGACCTGGTAAGCCTTCGCCCATTGTTGGGCCTTGCTAACAAGCAGTTTCTCTTCAATCCCCACCACTTAGGCATCCAATTTAAGGCATGAGCACGTGAGCTGCAATGAAGCAATTAGGCAGAGCAAGCCACTCCTAGAATCAGGGTTCAACTATCTTCACATACTGTGCACAACAGTGAAATCCTCCATGGTCAAATAGTCTCGAATAAAACACTTTGCAATTGAATTCTTAGATCACACCATGAACTGATGACCTTCCCCTAGATTCAGCAAATGCTGTGGTTATGTCTGCTTGTGGGTGAAGGGAGTGTGGGTAAGGGAGGGGAATCATTGACTGAACTTGAATATGTATCAGGCCTCAGTATTTCATGAGATTATAGGTAACTATTATAAGTCAGTTATAGAAATGAACTGTAAAATTCACCATAGACATGTAGGGACATATGACTTGTGGATGGTCTTTTAAATCAGTAAATTCCCGGGTGCGGGATATCATGGGTGTGCAGACTTGGATAGTTTAAACTGCTTTACCAAACATGATCGTAAAATTAAATATTCTCCTGGTTGATAGAAGGGCACCTGGTTCTCCATAGACTAGCAAAGCTGCAGCAGTTTTTTCAAAGCTAAAATGCCTCTAGATAATATTGGAACCAAGCCTGCATTTAAATATATTGTTTGTGTTTCCTTGGGTTTTCCTAGAGAGAAAAGTTTCCCTTTACTCACCAACATTGACAAGTATGTTTCATTGTGAGGAAAGGGCAGCACATCAACAAGAGAAATGCAGGGTATTCTTAATTTAATGGTTCAAATATTTATTTCATGGTTCATGGTGTTGAAGTCATCAACAGTAAGGGTTTCACCTGTCCCCTTCAACTCTTTGGACTGCTATTTTACATTCTTTCTGTCTATTTTTGTCTTAGAGCTGAACAAATTTTACCAGAAACTGACAAATCTGGTTTGGAGCTAGCGACAGGATGTTTTGAAAGTTAACTTCATTTTCATACAAATCCCAAAATATGTAAAAAACTTCCATTAACCATTTGAAAGACTGCAATTGAGGTATCAACACAATGTCAATAATGGAGTTTTCGGACAAACCGTCCCACCATGGCTGTACAGAGAACAGAGCTAAACAAGAATCACTTTTCTATGAGTTATGCCTGGGAAATGTTGATTTATCAATGTCCATTTGGCAGAATACCGCTGCAAATTTCGCTCATTCACTGACATGTGCTCAGAAAGATAAATATCAACTCACCAAACCCTTGGCTTAGGACACTTGGCGAAGAGTGGTCTCTTAATTCCAAAGACAGAAAGAGGCCTCACAAAACCTGGAAGGAGCAGACAGAAATGTAGAAAATGGAAATTAGTGCAGGACCTGACCTCTGGTGAAGAAGCAGCAAAGGTGAAACTCTGTTTACTTGCACACACACTCCCAAGCGGACAGGACACAAGGGATTGAAAGCACTGCACTGAGTGTTAGAAGAGGGCACAGCAGATGCTTGGCTGACAGAACTCAAAGAAATCAGCACAAAATATCCCCACAGTTGATTCCCAGACCAAGATACGAGCGGCCAAATTTGAGCTAGCAGAAGCTGGGCAAGATGAGGGACAGGGCTATGGATGATGGCACACACTGAATCTCAGTGATCTGGAGGGTGTTTTGGATTGTGGTTGGTCCTATCAAGAGAGCAAACCGGCCTGGGATCCAAATGAGAAAGCAACCAAACTGGCGTGCGAGTTTGAGTTTATCGAAATGTCCCATGGCCACATCCAATGCATCTGGAGTTTCAGGGACCAATTGGTAATTTTTCCAATCGAGCACGTGTGGGGCTCAATTAGAGATATCATGCGTCTGTTCTGAAGCCACAAGTGGCACTTGGGGTTGAAATCAGAATCCAGTGCCATAGGATCTGCCACTTTCACAGGCAGGACTTAGATTAGGGCTTGCTCCGAGGCAGAGCACGCGAGTCAGCTCTGTGGTAGCCTTCATGGTCCCATGCCGTGAGAATGAGAGAGCAAAGAAGGGTGGTCTAGGTCCGCAGCTTTAGAAGATGAAGCATATCTTGCAGCATTATCTCCCAAATGCAGATGCTACATTTGGGATGGCACTGACATGGTACGGCAATGAAGAGCTCAAGGTGGGGCTGTGGGATCATTGCAGCATTCCCTGATGCATGACATCCTTAGATCTGTTTGCACTGGTGTTTCTGCAGACAAAGAATATATGGGAAGAACTTGTACCAATGGGTCATTCCCATTGCAATGAAGAGGACAAGCATACTCTCACGATGGTGTTTTGGAAACACTCCAAATTGAGATACAGCAGCCTGCATAGCAGAAACCATTTAGAAGCTTCGTTTCCACAAGTGGTAGGGACCTGTGCACTTTCAGCTATGTGACATAATGCTAATAAAAATGAGGTTCTACTAAACGACAAGTGTTGGATTTGTTTATGCCAACATCTGCAACACCAGCATTTAGAATTATACCACACTACACAAAAAGAAAAACCACATGGCATCACTGTCTAGGAAAAATTGTCCTCACAGAAATATCATGTAATTGCGTACAACATAGAGACTAAAATTTTCACTTCAACAAGCCCTGCAAATCTACATTATATACCTGATAATACTTGAAGGGTAGAGATACAGAAGTATAGTGAAAAGAAAGGAAATACAATTTTCACTTCAAAAGAGATTGAAAGTTCCAGAAATTGCTTTAAAGGACTAGACTCCGAAACACTTCCAGAGCAAGCCTTGAAAATGGATGCGAGAGAAGCACTGAAGGACAATAGTCTCCCAGAATCTCAAAAGGCAGAATGCCAGAGACAGGGAAGAAAACATCTAAATATGAGCCAAATAAATCAGAAAACTTGATGGATGAGATAATAGCAGGGGTAAAGTCAGCCGTAAGCAGACTACATAATGCAGAGGGTCTCGTGATTGACCACGGTCACAGGAGAACAGAAATGACTTCATCAGAAGATGACAGAGAAAAGCAAAAAAAAAACAATACAAACACTGCTGTTGAATCCTGGATAAGAGAAAGCATGCAAAGCTAGTTTTCATACGATTCCCAGCAGGAAAGACATGATATGTTTTAAAAAAAACCATCTGAAATAGTATTTGGAAAAAATCTGACTGAAACTTGCTGAAAGGCAGGAAACAATCATGTATAAGAAATCATGAAACACACAGCGTCCAAAGCAGGAGGAATCCCAATAGACCAACAAGCAGCTGTATTCTCATTCAAATCATCAACTTTCATGATCAACCGAGAGATTTTAAATGCACCTAGGTAAAAGCAACTTAGTAACAACACAACCTCCAGAGGGTTTTCAATCGATATTTCGAAAGATTCACTGCAGGACAGGAAGCAGGGAAAAGACACAGACTAAATTCGGAATGAGAAATATCTGCAGTCTAGTGTAGGCTATAGCAAAAGACTGTCCTTTACAATATTGGCCAATGTAGAGAATTTCACAGATCGGCCAATCGTAAAAGAATTCGGCAGTTCGAAATATATACTAAAAGAAAGATTGTGAATTCTACCCTAAAGAGAAAAGAACAAAGATGAACTGGAAATAAGTTAAGAATCACTGGAAATGCAGGAGCTGCAATGAGTTGCAAAGAATAAACGAGAAGTAGGCAAAGAGGACGTCAAAATCCGAAGGACGGGGGAAGGAAGCAGGAAAACATTGGTGATTTTCAGCACTTTATTATCTGAATCAGCTTATATGACTCTCTTATTCAAACGGAGTGATACATGGCATAATGTGTTTGCAAAATCAACAAACAACAAACAAACAAACAGCAAAAGCGTATTGTTGACTGACATTTATCCGAAGGAAGGAAGGAAATTCAAAAGAAAATACTCAAAGTGATGTCAAGTATCATTCAGCAAACTTTGACCCAGTTTCGCTGGATGCATATACACAACAGACTTGTATTTAGAAAACAGATGCGTGCATTAATTTTCATAAATATTGATCCATAAGAGCACATCGTGACTTAACCCAAATGAGTATTTTGAATAAAATAAATCCATAGTCAGTGATATAAATATATAAGCCTTCCTTCAGAATGAATGAATGGCAATACAACACAACGAAGAGAATAAAAGGCATATGCCTATAACAAAGACAAGTAGCTCTGCCAAAGCGTACAAAGAGCAAAATAGCCCGACAGCAAATTGTACATTGGGATTGGTGTCGTTTCTAGGAATTTCCGCCCCGATGAAACAAATGGATCCAACTTCTGAGACTGTGGGTGTTTCAGCATAAAAGCAACAGAGAGATATGCATTCTCGGTGAATGTATATGATGCAAACATAAGATTCCTGTAGTGGGTCTTTGGGTACTGTTAACTGTTAGAAAGTTTATAGACATGTGAATCCAGAAACTTAACACGGACATAATTCCTCCGTTTCTACTAATTATACATAACTGCACATAAGGAAAGAGGAATGGAAAAAAAGAAAGAAGGGGCACTAATGGAGAGAAACACACCTACCTTAGGAAACTATCGTGTGATGCAGCCCCTCCCCCAACACTGACAAAATGCAGCAACCATTGGGGATGGCAGTTACCGGTTGAATTCCAGGTGGAATGTTGGTGTGTTCCGCGTGGCTTGTTGTGGCTGGTGGATCCAAGGTAACTGGGCAGAACCCTGTGGGTGGATCAGTGTCATGGAGGGGCTGCCGCCCTCTGTGAAGCTTGGGTTATGTCTCCTGATTCGGGAAGCTGTGTAAGTTCGAGATACTGCTGCTGCCCAATGGCCTGAGTTCACGGGTCAGTTTCCAGAACCTGAAAGGTCAGACAGTGGAAGTTCTGCCTGTCTTCAGCTTACTGGTGAGACTCCGAGGTACTTTCAGACATGCCCAGTCCTGTAGAAGTCAACTTTATGGGAGACACGAAGAGAAGTTGGCAGAAAAGCTGGATGCACGGATTGAGGGGAGATGCGAACACATTGATGATTGTTGTTCTGCTACACTGGAGATTAGTGGTATGGAGAATTCTGTACAGAATGCTAGGCTCGAAAGTCATTCATGAGACATATTGAGCCTCACTGATACTGGCAGAAACCTGTGGAGGGTCAACGTGCACTTGAGGAAAGTACTCAATTCACTGCTCCAAGAGCGGTTCCAAGATTCCTGCCGTCTAAATCAGAAGAAATGGGAGAGATGATAAAAGCGCTCATGTTCCTGTAAGAGGTCGTGAGAATCCACACGTCCCAAGGGGTAATTACAAACCACTCAGACCACCAAGCACCAAGACCTGGTAAGCCTTTTCCCAGGGTAGGGCCTGGCTATCAAGCACTTGCTCTTCCCTCCCCTCCACTCAGGCATCCATTTTAATGGATCAGCACCTGAGCTGCAATGAAGCCAGGAGGAGCAGACCAAGGCCCTCCTAGAATCAGAGTTCATTCAAATTCAAATTCTGTGCACAACAGTGAACTCCTACATGGTCATCTACTCTCGACTAAAATAGATTGGAATTGAATACTTAGCTCACAACCCGAAATGATGACCTTCCCCAAGATTTAGCAAATATTGGCGTTATGTCTTCTTTGGGGTGAAGGGAGTGGGCTAAGTTAGAGGAATCATTGACTGAACTTGAATATGTATTAGGCCTCAGTTTTTCTTGAGATAATAGGTAACTATTATACGTCAGTTATAGAAATGGACTGTAAAATTCACCATAGAATTGTAGGGACACATGATTTGTGGATGGTCTTTTATAATCAGTCAATTCCCGGGAGCGGGATATCATTGGTTTGCAGACTTGGATGGTTTAAATTGCTTTACAAAACATGATCATAAAATTAAATATTCTCCTGGTTGATAGAATGGCACCTTTTTCTCCATAGACTAGCAAAACTGCAGCAGTTTTCTCATAGCTAAAATGCCTCTAGGTTCTATTGGAACCAAGCCTACATGTAAATATGTTGTTTGTGTATACTTGGGTTTTCGTAGAGAGAAAAGTTGCCCCTTTAAGAGCCAACACTGAAAAGTATGTGTCATTGGGAGGAAAGGGCAGCACTTCAACAAGGGAAACACAGGGTTTGTTAATTTCATGTTTCAAATATTTATATCACGTTTCATGATGTTGAAGGCATCAACAGTAAAGGTTTCACCTTTCCCTTTCAACACTTTGGACTGCTATTTTACATTCTCTGTGTCTATTTTTGTCTTAGAGCTGAAAAAATAGTACCAGAAACCGACAAATCTGGTTTGTAGCTAGCGACAGGATGTTTCAAAAGTTAACTTCATTTTCATACAAATCCCAAAATGTGTAAATCAATTATATTAACCATTTGAAAGACTGCAACTGAGGTATCAACACAATGTCAATAATGGAGTTTTCGGACAGACCGTTCCACCATGGCTGTACAGAGAATAGGGATAAATAAGAATCAATTTTCTGTGTTATGCCTGGGAAATGTTGATTTATCGATGTCCATTTGGCAGAATACTGCTGCAAATTTTGCTCATACAATGACATGTGCTCAGAAAGATAAATATCGACTCACCAAACCCTTGGCTTAGGACACTTGGTGAAGAGTGGTCTCTTAATTCCAAAGACAGAAAGAAGCCTCACAAAACCTGGAAGGAGCAGACAGAAATGTAAGAGAATGGAAATCATTGCAGGACGTGACCTCTGGTGAAGGAGCAGCAAAGGTGAAACTCTGTTTTAATTGGATGGACACTCTCAAGAGGACAGGACACATGGGATTGAAAGTGGTGCACTGAGTGTTAGAAGAGTGCACAGCAGATGCTTGGCTGACAGAACTCAAAGAAATCAGCACAAATATCACCAGAATTGATTCCCAGTCCAAGATCCGAGCTGCCAAATTTGAGCTAGCAGAGGCTGCACAAGATGTGGGACAGGGCTATGCATGATGGCACACACTGATTCTCAGTGATCTGGCGGGTTTTTTGGATTGTGGTTGTCCTATCAAGAGAGCAAACCAGCCTGGGATCACAGTGAGAAAGCAAACAAACTGGCGTGCAAGGTCGAGTTTATCAAAATGTCCCAGGGCCTCATCCACTGCATATGTAGGCCAGGGACCAATTTGGCATTTTGCAAATAGAGCACGTGTGGAGCTCACTCAGAGCTATCATGCATCTGTCTGAAGCCTCAAGGGGACCTAGGGGTTGAAATCTGAATCGAGTGCCATAGGAACTGCCACTTTCACAGGCAGGACTTAGATTAGGGCCTGCTACGAGGCAGAGGATGCGGGTCAGCTCTGTGGTAGCCTTCATGGTCACATGCCGTGAGAATGAGTGAGCAAAGAAAGTGGTCTAAGTCTGCAGCTTGAGAAGATGAAGCATATCTTGCAGCATTTTCTCCCAAATGCAGATATTACATTTGGGATGGCACTGACATGGTACAGCATTAAAGAGCTCAAGGTTGGGCTGTGGGATCATTTCAGCATTCCCTGATACATGACATCCTTAGTTATGTTTCCACTGGTTTTTCTGAAGACAAAGAATCTCTGGGCAGAACTTGTACTAATGGGACTTTCCCATTGCAATGAAGAGGACAAGCACACTCTCACGATGCTGTTTTGGAAACACTCCAAATTGAGATACAGCAGCCTGCATAGCAGAAACCATTTAGAAGCTTCGTTTACATAAGAGGTAGGGTACTGTGCAGTTTCAGAGCTGTGACATCAGCGTAATAAAAATGAGGTTCTACTAAACGACAGAGTAGGCTTAGTTCATCACAACAACTGTAACACCAGGAATTAGACACCAACACAACACACACAGATAAACACAAGGCACCACTATCTAGGAAAAATTGTCCTCGCAGATATATCATGAATTGTGTACACCAAGAGACTAAACTTTCACTTAACCAAGCCCTGCCAAGTCTACAATATATACCTGATAATACTTGACCAGTAGAGATACAGAAGTATAGTAAAGAGACAGGAAGTACCATTTCTGTTCCAAAGAGATTGAAGGCTCCAGAAAAAAGTTCAGAGAACTAGACTCCGGAAAACTACCAGAGCATGTCTTGAAAACGCAGGTGAGAAGTAACACTGAAGAACAAAGTTTAACAGAATTCCAAAAGGCAGAATACCAGAAAAGGGAAGAGACACTAAAGACGAGACAATAAAACCAGAAAAACTCGATGGATGAGATAATAGCAGGGTAAAGTCAGTCCTAAGCAGACTAGATCATGCAGAGGGACTCGTGTGTGACTGCAAAGACATGGAGAACAGAAACCCTTGATCAGAAGATGACATAGAAAACAACTGGAAACCAATGCAAACAACTGCTGATGAAACCTGGGATAAGACAAAGCATTCAAGGCTAGGATTTCATAGGAGTCCCAGTGGAAAAACAAGAATATAATTAAAAAAAAAGTTTCTGAAAATCTATTTGAAAAAATTCAGACTGAAACTTGCTGAAAAGGCAAGAAACATCGTATACGAAACCAGGAAGAACACAGCATAAAAGTAGGCGGAATCCCAATAGACCTACAAGCAGCTGTATTTTCATTCAAATCATAAAGTTCATGATCAAAAGTGATTTTAATGCACCTAGAGAAGCATCTTAATCAAACAGAACTCAAGAGGGGTTTTCAGCTGATATCTCGACAGATTCATTGCAGGACAAGAAGCAGGGACAAGTCATAGACCAAATTCTGAATGAGAAAATCTGCAGTCTAGTGTAGCCTATGCCACAAGACTGCCCTTTACAATACTGGCCGATGTAGAGAATTTCACAGACCGGCCAATCATAAAAGAATTCAGCAGTTCAAAATTTATTCTAAAAGAAAGATTGAGAATTATATCCTGAATAGAAAACAAGCAAGATGACCTTGAAATAAGGAAACCATCATTGGAAATGCAAGAGGTGCAATGAGTTGCAAAGAATAACCAAGAAGTAGGCAAAGAAGATGTAAACATCCTAAAGCTGGGAGAAGGAAGCAGGAAAACATAGGTGATTTCAGCACTTTACTATGTGAATCAGCTTATATGACCCTCTGAAGCATACGGAGTGATACATGGCATAATGCGCTTGCAAAACAAATAACAAACAAACAAACAAGCACCAAAAGCATATGGTTGACTGACATATATCCGAAGGAACCAAGATAATTCAAAAGAAAATACTTAAAGTGATGACAAAGATCATTCAGCAAGCATCGACACAGTATCACTGCTTCATGTACACAACACACTAGTATTTAGAAAACAGATGCGTGCATTAATATTCATAAATATTGATTTATAAGAGCACATCTTGACCTAACCCAAATGCCTATTTTGAATCAAATGTATCTATAGTCCGTGATATATACTTACAAGCGTTCCAACAGGATGAATGAGTGGCATATTCAACCCTACGATGAGAATAAATGACATATGCCTATAACAAAGATAAGTAGCTCTGCAAAACTGTACTAAGTGCAAAAGAGACAGACAGTAAAGTGTACATTTGGTTTGGTTTCATTTCTAGGAAATTCAGCCCCCATGAAACAAATGGATCCATGTTCTGAGAGTGTGGGTGTTTCAGCAGAAAAGCAACAGACGGATATGCATTCTGGGTGAATGGATATTACACAAACATAAGATACCTATAGTGGGTTTTGGGCACTCTTAAATGCTACAAAGATTAAAGACATATGAATCCAAAAATATAAAATGGATATAATTCCTCCTATCATACTGTTTATAGAGATCTGCACATAACGAAAGAGGAAAGGAAATTATGAATGATGGGCACTAATGGAGAGAAACAGACTTAACTTAGGAAAGTCTCGTCTGATGGAGCCCCTCCCCCAACAGTGTCAAAGTGCAGCAAACATTGGGTATGGCAGTTACCGGTTGAATTTCAGGTGGAATGTTGGTGTGTTCCGCGTGGCTTGTTGTGGCTGGTGGATCCAAGGTAACTGGGCAGAACCCTGTGGGTGGATCAGTGTCATGGAAGGGCTGCCACCCTCGGTGAAGCTTGGGTTATGTCTCCTGTCCGGGAAGCTGTGTAAGTTCGAGATACTGCTGCTGCCCAATGGCCTGAGTTCACGGGTCAGTTTCCAGAACCTGAAAGGGCAGACAGTGGAAGTTCTGCCTGTCTTCAGCTTACTGGTGAGACTCCGAGGTACTTTCAGACTTGCCCAGTCCTGTAGAAGTCGACTTTATGGGAGGCACGAAGAGAAGTTGGCAGAAGAGCTGGCTGCACGGATTGAGGAGAGATGCGAACACATTGATGAGAGTTGTTCTGCTACAATGGAGAATACTGGCATGGAGACTTCTGTACAGAATACCAGGCTCGAAAGACATTCATGAGACATATTGAGCCTCACTGATACTGGCAGAAACCTGTGGAGGGTCAACGTGCACTTGAGGAAATGTACTCAATTCACTGCTCCAAGAACGGGTCCAAGATTCCTGCCGTCTAAAACAGAAGAGATGGCAGAGATGATAAAAGCTCATGTTCTTGGAAGAGGTCGTGAGAATCCACACGTCCCAAGGGGCAATTACAAACCACTCAGACCACCAAGCACCAAGCCCTGGTAAGCCTTTTCCCAGGGTTGGGCCTAGCTATCAAGCACTTGCTCTTCCCTCCCCTCCACTCAGGCATCCATTTCAAAGGATCAGCACCTGAGCTGCAATGAAGCCAGTAGGAGCAGAGCAAGCCCCTCCTAGAATCAGAGTTCCTCCACATTCACATTCTGTGCACAACAGTGAACTCCTCCATGGTCAACTACTCTCGACTAAAATAGATTAGGAATTGAATTCTTAGCTCACACCATGAAATGATGACCTTCCCCTAGATTCAGCAAATGCTGGGGTTATGTCTTCTTTGGGTGAAGGGAGTGTTGTAAGTGAGGGGAATCTTTGACTGAACTTGAATATGTATTAGGCCTCAGTTTTCAAGACAGTATAGGTAACTATTATAAGTCAGTTATTGAAATGAACTGTAAAAGTCGCCATAGACATGTAGGGACACATGTTTTGTGGATTGTCTTTTCCCTTCAGTCAAGTCCCGGGTGCAGGATATCATGGGGGTGCTGTCTTGGATGGGTTAAATTGCTTTACCAAACATGATCGGATGATTAAACATTCTCATCGTTGATAGAAGACCCCCTTGTTCTCCATAGAGTAGCAAAGCTGCATCAGTCTTTTCATAATTATACAGTCTCTAGGTGCTTGGATCAAAGCTATATATAAATATGTTGTTTGTTATTACTTGTGTTTTCCTTGAGAGAAAAGTTGTGCTTTTAATCGCCAACAGTTTCAAGTATTTGTCATTGGGAGGAAAGGGCAGCACATCAACAAGGGAAACCAAGGGTGGGGTTAATTTCATGGGTCCAATATTTAATTCATGTTTCCATTTGTTGAAGGCATCAATAGTGAAGGATTCACTTGCCCTCTTCAACACTTTGGACTGCTATTTTACATCCTTTCTGTCTATTTTTCTCTTGGAGCTGACAAACAATACCTGAAAATTACAAGACTGTTTTGTAGCTAGTTTCAGTATGTTTCAAAAATTAACTTCATTTTCATTCAAATCCCAAAGTATGTAAATCAATACCATTAACCATTTGAAAGACTGCATCTGAGGTATCAATCCAATGTTAATAATGGAGTCTTTCGGAAAAACCCTCCCACCATGGCTGTACAGATAATAAGCTATACAAGTATCACATTTCTGTGAGTTATGTCTGAAAGTGTTGATTTAATCGATGTCCAGTTGGCAGAGTACCAGTGCAAGCTTCGCTCCCTTGATGCCATGTACACAGCAATATAAACATCTACTCACCCAGCCTTGGCTCAGGACACTTGCCGAAGAGTGGTCTCTTACTTCCAAAGACAGAAATAGGCCTCACAAACCTGGAAGGAGGAAAAGGCCAAAGTAGAGAATGGAAATCAAGTGCAGGACATGACCTCTGGTGAAAGAGCAGCCAAAGGTGAAACTCTGCTTTACTTGGACGCACACTCTCAAGCTGACAGGACACATAGGGATTGAAAGCGGTGCACTGAGTGTTAGAAGAGGGCACAGCAGATGCTTGGCTCGACAGAACTCAATGAAATCAGCACAAAACTAGCCCCACAATAATTCCTCAGACCAAGATACTAGCTGCCAAATTTGAGCTAGCAGAAGCTGTGCTTGGTGAGGGACAGGGCTATGCATGATGACACAGACTGAGTCTCAGTGATCTGCAAGGTGTTGTGGATTGTGGTTGGTCCTATCAAGAGAGCAAAAGGGCCTGGGATCCCGATGTGAATGCAACAACCCTGGGGTGAGAGGTTGAGTTTATGGAATTGTCCCATGGCGAAATCCAATGCATCTGCTGTCCCAGGGACCAATTTGGCTTTTTGTCAATCGAGCACGTGTGAGGCACAATCAGAGGCATCAAGCATCTGGTCTAAAGGATCCAGGGGGCATTGGGGTTGATATCTATATCCAGTGCCATAAAATCTGCCACATTCAAAGGCAGGACTCTGATTAGGATTTGGCACAAGGTAGAGGATGCATGTCAGCCCTGTGGCAGTCTTCATGGTCCCATGCCACGAGAATGAATGAACAAAGAAGAGTTGTCTAGGTCTGCAGCATGAGAAGACGAAGCATAACTTTCAGCAATATCTCCCAATGCAGATGCTAATTTGGAGGCAATGAAATTTTACATCACTGAGGACCTCAAGTTGGGGCTGCGGGATCATTGCAGCAGTCCCTGATGCATGACATCCATAGATATGTTTCCCACTGGTGTTTCTCTACGACAGAGAAGTGCTGGGAAAAACTTGTACTATTGGGACTTTCCCATGGCAACGAAAGGACAAGCACAGTGTCACGATGTTGTTTTGGAAACACTCCAAAATGACATACAGTAGCCTGCAGAGCAGAAACCGTTTAGCAGCTTCATTTAAATAAGAGGTAGGGTACTGTGCAGTTTCAGAGCTGTGACATCAGCGTAATAAAATGAGGTTCTAACTAAACTGACAAGAGAGGCTTTATTCATCACAACAACTGTAACACCAGGAATTAGGACACCACACAACACACACAGATAAATCCACAATGGCACCACTATCTAGGAAAATTGTCCTCAGCAGTATATATCATGGAATGTGCTACACCCAAGAGACTAAAACTTTCACTTAACCAAGCCCTGCAAGTCTAAATTATATACCTGATAATACTTGACCAGTAGAGATACAGAAGTATAGTAAAAGAGACAGGAAGTACCATTTTCAGTTCCAAAGAGATTGAAGGCTCCAGAAAATCGTTTCAAAGAACTAGACTCCGGAAAACTACCAGAGCAATGTCTTGAAAACGCAGGTGAGAAGTACACTGAAGAACAAAGTGTCTACAGAATTCCAAAAGGCAGAATACCAGAAAAGGGGAAGAGAACATCTAAAGACAAGCCAAATAAATTAAAAACTCGATGGATGAGATAATATCACGGGTAAAGTCAGTCCTAAGCAGACTAGATAATGCAGAGGGACTCGTGTGTGACTGCGAAGACAGGAGAACAGAAATCCCTTGATCAGAAGATGACATAGAAAAGCAACTGAAAACCAATGCAAAAAATGCTGCTGAATCCTGGATAAGACAAAGCATGCAAGGCTAGGATTCATAGGAGTCCCAGATGGAAAAGCAAGATATAAAAAAAAAGTTCTGAAAATCTATTTGGAAAAAAATCAGACTGAAACTTGCTGAAAGGCAAGAAACAATCATCTATACGAAACCAGGAAGCACACAGCATCCAAAGAAGGCGGAATCCCAATAGACCTACAAGCAGCTGTATTATCATTCAAATCATCAAAGTTCATGATCAACCCAGTGATTTTAAATGCACCTAGAGAAAAGCATACTTAGTCACAACAGAACCTCCAGAGGGGTTTCAGCTGATATCTCGACAGATTCATTGCAGGACAGGAAGCAGGGCCAAGACATAGACCAAATTCTGAATGAGAAAAAGCTGCAGTCTAGTGTAGCCTATGCCACAAGACTGCCCTTACAATACTGGCCGATGTAGAGAATTTCACAGACCGGCCAATCGTAAAAGAATTCAGCAGTTCGAAATTTATCCTAAAAGAAAGATTGAGAAACTATCCCTGAATAGAAAACAAGCAAGATGATCTGGAAATAAGAAAATCATCATTGGAAATGCAAGAGGTGCAATGAGTTGCAAAGAATAAACAAGAAGTAGGCAAAGAGGACGTCAAAATCCTAAAGATGGGAGAAGGAAGCAGGAAAACATAGGTGATTTTCAGCACTTTACTATGTGAATCAGCTTATATGACTCTCTGAAGCAAACGGAGTGATACATGGCATAATGTGTTTGCAAAACAACAAAACAAACAAACAAACACCAAAAGCATATAGGTTGACTGACATATATCCTGAAGGAACCAAGATAATTCAAAAGAAAATACTCAAAGTGATGTCAAGGATCATTCAGCACGCATCGACACAGTATCGCTGCTTGCATGTACACAACACACTTGTATTTAGAAAACAGATGCGTGCATTAATATTCATAAATATTGATTCATAAGAGCACATCGTGACCTAACCCAAATGCCTATTTTGAATAAAATGGATCCATAGTCCGTGATATAGACTTACAAGCCTTCCAACAGGATGAATGAATGGTATATTCAACCCTACGAAGAGAATAAATGGCATATGCCTATAACAAAGACAAGTAGCTCTGCAAAACTGTACTAAGAGCAAAAGAGACAGACCCTAAGGTGTACATGTGTGTGGTTTCATTTCTAGGAAATTCAGCCTCCATGAAACAAATGGATAAATGTTTTGGGAGTGTGGGTATTTCAGCAGAAAAGTGCAACATGACAGATATGTATTCTGGGTGAATGGATATTATGCAAACATAAGATTCCTATAGTGGGTCTTTACGTGCTTGTAACTGTTAGAAAGGTTAAAGACGTGTGAATACATAAACTTAACATTGACACACTTCCCTCCGTTTGTACTGTGTATAGAGATCTGCACAAAAGGAAAGAGGGAAGGAAAAAAAGGACCATGGGACACTAATGGAGAGAATCACACTTAACTTAGGAAACTCTCGTCTGATGCAGCCCCTCCCCCAACAATGACAAGATGCAGCAACCATTGGGGATGGCAGTTACCGGTTGAATTCCAGGTGGAATGTTGGTGTGTTCCGCGTGGCTTGTTGTGGCTGGTGGATCCAAGGTAACTGGGCAGAACCCTGTGGGTGGATCAGTGTCATGGAGGGGCTGCCGCCCTCGGTGAAGCTTGGGTTATGTCTCCTGTCCGTGAAGCTGTGTAACTTCGAGATACGGCTGCTGCCCAATGGCCTGAGTTCACGGGTCATTTTCCAGAACCTGAAAGGTCAGACAGTGGAAGTTCTGCCTGTCTTCAGCTTACTGGTGACACTCCGAGTTATTTTGAGACATGCCCAATCCTGAAGAAGTCAAGTTTAGGGGAGACACGAAGACAAGTTGCAGAAAAGCTGGATGCACGGATTGAGGGGAGATGCGAACACATTGATGAGTGTGTTCTACTTCAGTGGAGATTACTTGCATGGAGACTTCTGTACAGTATTCTAGGCTTGAAAGACATTCATGAGCCATATCGAGCCTCACTGATACTGGCAGAAACATGTGGAGAATCACCGTGCACTTGAGGAAAGTACTCAATTCACTGCTCCAAGAACGGGTCCAAGATTCCTGCCGTCTAAACAGAAGAGATGACAGAGATGGTAGCAGTGCTCATGTTCTTGGAAGAGGTCGTGAGAATACACACGTCCAAGGGGCAATTAAAAACCAAACTGACATCCAAGCACCAAGTCCTGGTAAGCCTTTTCCCAGGGTTTGGCCTAGCTATCAAGCACATGCTCTTCCCTCCCCTCCACTCAGGCATCCATTTCAAAGGATCAGCACCTGAGCTGCAATGAAGCCATTAGGAGCAGAGCAAGCCCCTTCTAGAATCAGAGTTCATCCAATACCTTCACATTCTGTGCACAACAGTGAACTCCTCCATGGTCAACTACTCTCGACTAAAATAGATTAGTATTGAATTCTTAGCTCACACCATGAAATGATGACCTTCCCCTAGATTCAGCAAATGCTGGGGTTATGTCTTCTTTGGGGTGAAGGGAGTGTGGTAAGTGAGGGGAATCTTGACTGAACTTGAATATGTATTAGGCCTCAGTTTTCAAGACAGTATAGGTAACTATTATAAGTCAGTTATTGAAATGAACTGTAAAAGTCACCATAGACATGTAGGGACACATGTTTTGTGGATTGTCTTTTCCCTTCAGTCAAGTCCCGGGTGCAGGATATCATGGGGTTGCAGTCTTGGATGGGTTAAATTGCTTTACCAAACATGATGGGATGATTAAATATTCTCATCGTTGATAGAAGAGCACCTTGTTCTCCATAGACTAGCAAAGCTTGCAGCAGTGTTCTCATAGCTATAATGCCTCTAGGTGCTATTGGAACCAAGCCTACATGTAAATATGTTGTTTGGGTTTCCTTGTGTTTTCCTAGAGAGAAAAGTTGCCCCTTGAATCGCCAACATTGGCCAGTATGTGTCATTGGGAGGAAAGGGCACCACATGCACAAGGGAATCCCAGGTTGGGGGTTATTTCATGGTTCCAGTATTTATTTCATGGTTCCTTTTGTTGTTGAAGGCATCAAGAGTAAAGGGTCCACCTGTCCCCTTCATCACTTTCGAGTGCTATTTTACATTATTTCTGTCTATTTTTCTCTTAGAGCTGACAAACTGGTACCTGAAAATGACAAGTCTGGTTTGTAGCTAGATTCAGTAAGTTTTGAAAATTAAATTCATTTTCATACAAATCCCAAAATATGTAAATCAATTCCATTAACCATTTAAAAGACTGCAACTGAGGTATCAAAACAGTGTCAATAATGGTGTCTTCGGGCAAAACCTCTAACCATGGCTCCACAGATAAAAAAGCTAAACAAGAATCACATGTCTGTGAGTTATGTCTGGAAAGTGTTGATTTATCGATGTCCAGGTGGCAGAGTACCAGTGCAAACTTCGCTCACTTGCTGCCATGTACACAGGAAGATAAACATAGACTCACTCAGCCCTTGGCTCAGGAAACTCACCGAAAAGTGGTCTCTTATTTCCAAAGACAGAAAGAGGACTCAGAAAACCTGGAAGAAGGGGAGGCAATGTAGAGTATGGAAATCAGTGCAGTACCTGACATAAGGTGAAGGATCAACAAAGGTGAAACTCTGTTTTTCTTGGATGCACACTTTCAAGTGGACAGGACACATAGGATTGAAAGTGGTGCACTGAGTGTTAGAAGAGTGCACAGCAGATGCTTGGCTGACAGAACTCAAAGAAATCAGCACAAAATATCACCAGAATTGATTCCCAGTCCAAGATCCGAGCTGCCAAATTTGAGCTAGCAGAGGCTGCACAAGATGTGGGACAGGGCTATGCATGATGGCACACACTGATTCTCAGTGATCTGGCGGGTTGTGTGGATTGTGGTTGTCCTATCAAGAGAGCAAACCAGCCTGGGATCACAGTGAGAAAGCAAACAAACTGGCGTGCAAGGTCGAGTTTATCAAAATGTCCCATGGCCTCATCCACTGCATCTGTAGTCCAGGGACCAATTTGGCTTTTTGTCAATCGAGCACGTGTGAGGCACAATCAGAGCCATCATGCATGTGGTCTAAAGGATCCAGGGGGCATTGGGGTTGATATCTAAATCCAGTGCCATAAAATCTGCCACATTCAAAGGCAGGACTCTGAATAGGTTTTGGCACAAGGTAGAGGATGCATGTCAGCCCTGTGGCAGTCTTCATGGTCCCATGCCAAGAGAATGAAAGAACAAAGAAAAGTTGTCTAGGTCCGCAGATTGAGAAGACAAAGCATAACTTTCAGCACTATCTCCCAAATGCAGATTCTATATTTGGAATGGCACTAACATGGTACGGCAGCGAGGATATCAAGGTGGGGCTGTGGGAACATTGCAGCAGTCCCTGATGCACGACATACTTAGGTATGTTTCCACAGATGTTTCTGTAGACAAGGAAGCTCTGGGGTGTCCTTGTACTATAGGCAAATTCCCATTGCAATAAAAAGATAAGTGCACTGTCAAGATGGTGTATTGGTAACACTCCAAAATGACATACAGCAGCCTGCAGAGCAGAAACCCTTTAGAAGCTTCATTTCCACAAGAGGTAAGGTCTGTGCACTTTCAGAGCTGTGACATAAGCGTAAAAAAATTAGGTTCTACTAAAATGACTAAGATAGGGTTTATCATCACAAACAACTGCAACACCAGAAATTAGGAGATACCACACAACACACAGAGAAAAACCACATGGCATCACTGTATAGGAAAAATTGTCCTCACAGAAATATCTTGAAATTGCGTACACCCAAGAGACTAAAATTTTCACTTTAGCAAGCCCTGCAAGTCTACATTATACCTGATAATACTTGACCAGTAGAGATACAGAAGTATAGTTAAAGAGACAGGAAGTACCATTTTCGTTCCGGAAAGATGATTGAAGGCTCCAGAAAAATTGTTTCAGAGAACTAGACTCCAAAACTTACCAGAGCAAGTCTTGAAAACCGAGGTGAGAATGTACACTGAAGAACAACAGTGTCTCAGAATCTCAAAAGCAGAATACCCCGGAAACGTGAAAGAACATCTAAAAGACGAGCCCAAAATAAAATGGAAAAAACACAATGGATTTAGCTAATAGCAGGGGTAAAGTCAGTCCCAAGCAGACTAGATCATGCAGAGGGAATCGTGAGTGACTTGCAAAGACATGAGAAGGAAACACCTTGATCAGAATATGACATAGAAAAGAACTGGAACCAATGCAAACACTGTTGTTGAAACTTTGGATAAGACAAAGCACAAGGCTAGGATACATAGGAATCCCAAATGGAAAATCAAGATATATAAAACAAAAAACAAATCTGAAAATTATTTGGAAAAAAACTCAGGACTGACATCATGCTGACATGCCAGACACAATCATCTATAAGAACCTAGTAAGCACACATCACCCAAAGAATGGCGAATCCCAA
The DNA here is from genome assembly GCF_009834535.1 of Camelus ferus. Taxonomy (NCBI): domain Eukaryota; kingdom Metazoa; phylum Chordata; class Mammalia; order Artiodactyla; family Camelidae; genus Camelus; species Camelus ferus. The sequence continues at coordinate 18,550,567 of NC_045731.1, read as the reverse complement.
TAGACCTACAAGCAGGCTGTATTATCATGCAAATCATCAAAGTGCATGATCAACCCAGTGATTTAAATGCACCTAGTTAAAAAGCAACTGTAAGTCATAACAGAACTCCAGAGGGGTTTCAGCTGATATCTCGACAGATTCATTGCAGGACTAGGAAGCATGGGCCAACGACATAGACCAAATTCTGAATGAGAAAAAGCTGCAGTCTAGTGTAGCCTATGCCACAAGACTAGCCCTTTACAATAGTGCCGATTGTAGAGAATTTCACAGACCTGGCTAATTCGTAAAGACTTCAGCAGTTCAAATTTATCCTAAAAGAAATATTGAGAATTCTACCCTGAATAGAAAACTAAGCAAGATGATCTGGAAATAAGAAAACCATCATTGGAAAATGCAAGAGTGCAATGAGTTGCAAAGAATAAACAAGAAGTAGGCAAAGAGGACAGTCAAAATCCTAAATATGGGAGAAGGAAGCAGGAAAAACAGGTGATTTCAGCACTGTATATGTGTATAAGCTTACAATGACTCTCTGAATCAAACTGGAGTGATACATGGCATAATTGTGTTTGCAAAACAACAACAAAGAACATAACCAAACAAAACAAACAAAACACCAGAAGCATACGGTTGACTGACATGTATCCGAAGGAACCAAGATAATTCAAAAGAAAATACTTAAAGTGATGACAAAGGATCATTCAGCAAGCATCGACACAGTATCAGCTGCTTGCATGTACATGACACACTAGTATTTAGAAAACAGATGTGTGCATTAATATTCATAAATATTGATTCATAAGAGCACATCATTGACCTAACCCAAATGCCTATTTTGAATCAAATGTATCCTATAGTCCGTGATATATATTACAAGCGTTCCAACAGGATGAATGAATGGCATATTCAACCCTACGAAGAGAATAAATGACATATGCTTATATACAAATATAAGTAGCTCTGCAAAACTGTACTAAGTGCAAAAGAGACAGACAGTAAAGTGTACATTGGGATTGGTTTCATTTCTAGGAAATTCAGCCCCCATGAAACAAATGGATCCATGTTCTGAGAGTGTGGGTGTTTCAGCAGAAATGCAACAGACAGATATGCATTTTTGGTTAAATGGATATTATGCCAAACATCTGATTCCTCTTCTGGGACTTGGGTACTGTTCAATGTTAGAAGGTAAAGAAGTGTGAATCCATAAACTTAAGATGGACACACTTCACCTCCGATTTTACTGTGTATACAATCTGCACAAAAGGAAAGGAGGGAAGAAAAAAAGAGACCATGGGACACTAATGGAGAGAATCACACTTACCTTAGGAACCTCTCGTCTGATGAAGCCCCCCCAACACTGACAAGATGCAGCAACAAGTGGGGATTGGTATTTACCGTGTGAATTCCAGGCTGGAATGTTGGTGGTTTCCAAGTGGCTTGTTGTGGCTGGTGGATCCAACATAACTGGGCAGAACCCTGTGGGTGGATCTGTTGTCATGGAGTGCCTGCTGCCCTCAGTGAAACTTAGGTAATATCTCCTCTTCGGAAGCTGTGTAAGCTTGAGATTACTGGTGCTGCCCAAAGGCCTGAGTTCACCAGTTGGTTTCCGAACCTGAAAGGTCAGACAGTGAAGTTCTGCCTGTCTTCAGCCTTACTGGTGAGACTCCGAGTATTTTGAGACATGCCCCTAATCCTAAAGAAGTCAACTTTAGGGGAGACACGAAGAGAAGTTGGCAGAAAAGGTGGATGCACGGATTGAGGGGAGATGCGAACACATTGATGAGTGTTGTTCTGCTTCAATGGAGATTACTTGCATGAAGACTTCTGTACAGAATTCTAGGTTCGAAAGTCATTCATGAGCCATATTGTGCCTCACTGATACTGGCAGAAACCTGTGGAGGGTCAACGTGCACTTGAGGAAAGTAATCAATTCACTGCTCCAAGAACGGGTCCAAGATTCCGGACGTCTAAAACAGAAGAGATGGCAGAGATCATAAAAGGGCTCATGTTCTTGGAACAGTTCTTGAGAATCCACACGTCTCAAGGGGCAATTAGAATCCACTATGAACACCATGCACTAAGCCCTGGTAAGCCTTCGCCCAGGGATGGGCCTTGCTATCAAGCACTATCTCTTCCCTCACCACCACTCAGGCATCCATTTTAAGGCATCAGCTTGTGACCTGCAATGATGCCATAAGTTATAGCATGCCCCTTCTAGATTCAGAGTTCATATATCCTCACATTACCTGCACAACAGTGAACTCCTCCATAGTCAAATACTCCCGTAGAAAACAGATTGCAATTGAATTCGTAGATCACACCATGAAATGATTACCTTCCCCTAGATTCAGCAAATGCTGCGGTTATGTTTGATTGGGGGTGAAGGGAGTGTGGGTAACTGAGGGGAATCATTGACTGAACTTGAATATGTATTAGGCCTCAGTTTTTCATGAGATTACAGGTAACGATTCTAAGGCAGTTATAGAAATGAACTGTAAAATTAACCACAGACATGTAGGGACACATGATTTGTGGATTGACTTTTCCCTTATGTCAAGACCCGGGTGCAAGATATCATGCGGGTTCAGTCTTGAATGTGTTAATTTACTTTACTAAATATGATCTGATGATTAAATATTCTCATGGTTGATAGAAGAGCCCCTGGTTCTCCATAGAGTAGCAAAGCTGCATCAGTGTTTTCCTAATTATAATGTCTTTAGGTACTTGAAGCAAAGCCTAAATATAAATATGTTGTTTGATATTCCTTGTGTTTTCCTTGAGAGAAAAGTTGTGCTTTTAATCGCCAACAGTTTCAGGTATTTTTCATTGGGAGGAAAGGGCAGCACATCAACAAGGGAAACCAAGGGTGGGGTTAATTTCATGGTTCCAATAATTATTTCATGATACCTTTTGTAGAAGGCATCAATAGTGAAGGATTCACCTGCCCTCTTCAACACATTGGACTGCTATTTTACATTATTTCTGTCTATATTTCTCTTTGAGCTGACAAAGAATACCTGAAAATTACAAGTCTGGTTTGTAGCTAGTTTCAGTATGTTTCAAAAATTAACTTCATTTTCATTCAAATCCCAAAGTATGTAAATGAATTCCATTAACCATTTGAAAGTCTGCATCTGAGGTATCAACCCAATGTTAATAATGCGGTTTTTGGGAAAACCCTCCCACCATGACTGTACAGAAAACTTGCTGAACAAGTATCATTATTCTGTGAGTTATGTGCGGGAAATGTTGATTTATCGATATCCATTTGACAGTGTAACATAGCAAATTGCGCGCAGTCACTGATATGTGTTCAGAAAGATAACGACAAACCAAGCCATTGGAGTAGGACACATGGTGATGAGTGGTCTCTTACTTCCAAAGACAGAAATGGCCCTCACATAATCTGGAAGGAGCAAAAAGAAATGTAGAGAATGGAAATTAGTGCAGGACCTGACCTCTGGTGAAGGAGTAGCAAAAGAAGATCTGCTTTATATGGACGCATACTCTCAATCGGACAGGACACAAGGGATTGAAAGCGCTCACTGAGTGTTAGGAGAAGGCACAGCAGATGCTTGTCTGACAGAACTCAAAGAAATCAGCAAAAATATCCCCACAGTAGATTCCCAGACCAAGATCCGAGCTGCCAATTTGAGCTACAAGAAGCTGCGCATGGTGAGGGAAAGGGCTATGCATGATGGCACACACTGAGTCTCAGTGATCTGCAGGGTGTTGTGGATTGTGGTTGGTCCTATCAAGAGAGCAAAAGGGCCTGGGATCCCGATGAGAATGCAACAACACTGGCGTGCGAGGTTGAGTTTATGGAATTGTCCCATGGCGAAATCCAATGCATCTGCTGTCCCAGGGACCAGTTTGGCATTTTGTCAATCGAGCACGTGTGAGGCACAATCAGAGCCATCATGCATCTTTTCTAAAGGACCCAGGGTCCCTTGGGGTTAATATCTAAGTCCAGTGCCATAAAATCTGCGACATTCAAAGGCAGGACTCTGAATAGGGTTTGGCATAAGGTAGAGGATGCATGTCAGCCCTGTGGCAGTCTTCATGGTCCCATGCCATGAGAATGAACGAACAAAGAATAGTTGTCGAGGTCTGCAGCTTGAGAAGACAAAGCATAACTTTCAGCACAATCTCACAAATGCAGATTCTACATTTGGCATGGCACTGACATGGTACAGCAACGAGGACATCAAGGTGGGGCTGTGGGACCATTGCAGCAGTCCCTGATGCACGACACCCTTAGATATGTTTCCACAGGTGTTTCTGTAGACAAGGAAGCTCTGGGGTGTCCTTGTACTATAGGGACATTCCCATTGCAATAATAAGACAAGTGCACTGTCAAGATGGTGTATTGGTAACAATGCAAATTGACCTAGAGCAGCCTGCAGTGCAGAATAATTTAGAAGCTTCGATTCCACACGGGGTAGGGTCCTGTGCAATTTCAGGGCTGTGAAATAATCGTAATAAATATGAGGTTCTTCTAAATGACAAATTAGAATTTTTTATGACAACAATTCTAACACCAGCAATAAGAGATATACCACACTTCAAACACAGTAAAACGACCTGGCAACACAGTGTAGGAAAAATTGTCCTCACAGAAATATCATGGAATTGCATACAAACAAGAGACTAAAATTTCAACATAAAAAGCCCTACAAGTGTTCATTGTATACCTGAAAATTCTTGACCAATAGAGATACAGAAGTATACTAAAAGAGATAGGAAATGCAATTTTCAGTTTGAAAGGGATTGAAGGTTCCAGAAAATGCTTTCAAGAACAAGATTCTGAAACAAATCAAGAGCAAGCCTTGAAAACGGACGTGAGAGAAGCCCTGAAGGACAAGAGCGTCTCAGAATCTCAAAAGGCAGAATACCAGAAAACGGGAAGAGAACATCTAAAAATGAGCCATACAAATCAGAAAACTCGATGGATGAGATAATAGCAGGGCTAAAGTCAGTCCAAAGAAGAATAGATCTTGCAGAATGACTCGTAAGTGACTGCAAAGACAGGAGTACAGAAAACTCTTGATCAAAAATTGCATAGAAAAGTAACTGAAAAACAATGCAGCCACTGCTGCTGAATCCTGGATAAGACAAAGCATGCAAAGCTAAGATTCATAGTATTCCCAGAAGGAAAATCATGATATGTATAAAAATATAATCTGAAAATAATTTTGCCAAAAAATCAGACTGAAACTTGCTGGAAGGCAAGAAATAATCATCTATAAGAAACCATGAAGCACACAGCATCCTAATCAGGCAGATTACCAATAGAGATCGTAGCAGATGTAGTATCATTCAAATCATCATAATTCATGATCAACCGAGTGCTTTAAAACGCACCTAGGTAAAAGAATCTGAGAAAAGAAACTCCAGAGGGTTTTCAGCAGATTTCTTGAAATTTTCATTGCATGATAGGAAGCAGGGACAAGACACAGACCAAATACTGAATGAGAAGGACCTGCAGTCTAGTGTAGCCTAAGCCAAAAGACTGCCCTTTGCAATACAGGCCAATGTAGAGAATTTCACAGACCGGCCAATCGAAAAAGAATTCAGCAGTTCGAAATTTATATTAAAAGGAATGTTGAGAATTCTTCCCTGAATAGAAAACAAGAAAGATTATCTGGAAATAAGAGAATCATTGTTGGAAAGGTAAGAGGTGCACTGAGTTGCAAAGAATAAATGAGAAGTAGGCAAAGAGGACGTCAAAATCCTTAGGATGGAAGAAGGAAGTAGGAAAACAAAGGTGATTATCAGCAATTTACTCTCTGAAAAAGCTTATGTGACTCTCTAAATCAAACGGAGTGATAAATGGCATAATGGGTTTGCAAAACAAACAAACAACAAACAAACAAAAAACAAATGACAAAAGCCTTCGGTTGACGGTCATATATCTGAAGGAAATAAGAATTTTCAACCAAAATAATAAAAATGATGACAAGGATAGTTCAGCACGCTTTGACACATTTTCGCTGCATGCATGTGTATCAAACACTTGTATTTAGAAAACAGATGCGTGCATTACAATTCAGAATTATTGATTCATATGAGCACATCGTGACCAAACCCAAATGACTATTTTGAAAAAAATGGATCCATGGCCCGTGATATATTCTTAGAAGCATTCCATCAGGATGGATAAATGTCTTAATCAACCCTAAAAAGAGAATAAATGGGGTATGCCTATAACAAAGATATATAGCTCTGCAAAAGAGTACTAAGAGCAAAAGAGCCAGAATTTAAAGTGTATATAGGAATTCGGTTCGTTCCTAGGAAATTCAGACCACATGAATCTAACGGATCCATGTTCTGAGAGTGTGGGTGTTTCCGCAGAAATGCAAAAGACAGATATGCATTCTGGGTGAATGGATATGACGCAAACATAAGATTCCTGTAGTGGGTCTTTGGGTACTCTTAACTGTTGGAAAGTTTAGAGATATATGAATCCAAAAATATAAAATGGACATAATTCCACCTATTGTACTGTGTATAGAGAACTGCACATAAGGAAAGAGGAAAGGAAAATATGAATGATGGGCACTAATGGAGAGAAACAGACTTAACTTAGGAAAGTCTCGTCTGATGGAGCCCCTCCCCCAACACTGACAAAGTGCAGCAACCATTGGGGATGGCAGTTACCGGTTGAATTCCAGGTGGAATGTTGGTGTGTTCCGCGTGGCTTGTTGTGGCTGGTGGATCCAAGGTAACTGGGCAGAACCCTGTGGGTGGATCAGTGTCATGGAGGGGCTGCCGCACTCGGTGAAGCTTAGGTTATGTCTCCTGTCCAGGAAGCTGTGTAATTTCGAGATACTGCTGCTGCCCAATGGCCTGAGTTCACGGGTCAGTTTCCAGAACCTGAAAGGTCAGACAGTGGAAGTTCTGCCTGTCTTCAGCTTACTGGTGACACTCCGAGTTATTTTGAGACATGCCCAATCCTGAAGAAGTCAACTTTAGGGGAGACACGAAGAGAAGTTGGCAAAAAGCTGGATGCACGGATTGAGTGGACATGGGAACATATTGATGAGTGTTCTTCTGCTTCAAAAGAGATTACTTGCATGGAGAATTCTGTACAGAATACTAGGCTCAAAAGACATTCGTGAGCCATATCGAGCCTCACTGATACTGCCAGAAACCTGTGGAGGGTCAACGTGCACTTGAGGAAAGTAATCAATTCACTGCTCCAAGAACGGGTCCAAGATTCCGGACGTCTAAAACAGAAGAGATGGCAGAGATCATAAAAGGGCTCATGTTCTTGGAACAGGTCGTGAGAATCCACACGTCTCAAGGGGCAATTAGAAACCACTATGAACACCATGCACCAAGCCCTGGTAAGCCTTCGCCCAGGGATGGGCCTTGCTATCAAGCACTTTCTCTTCCCTCCCCACCACTCAGGCATCCATTTTAAGGCATCAGCAAGTGAGCTGCAATGAAGCCATAAGTCAGAGCAAGCTCCTCCTACAATCAGAGTTCAAATATTTTCACATTATGTGCACAACAGTGAACTCCTCCAAGGACAAATACTCTCGTGTAAAACAGATTGCAATTGAATTCTTAGATCACACCATGAAAAGATGACCTTCCCCTAGATTCAGCAAATGCTGCGGTTATGTCTGCTTGGGGGTGAAGGGAGTGTGGGTAAGGGAGGGGAATCATTGACTGAACTTGAATATGAATTAGGCCTCAGTTTTTCATGAGATTACAGGTAACGATACTAAGGCAGTTTGAGAAATGAACTGTAAAATTCAACACAGATATGTAGGGACACATGATTTGTGGATTGCCTTGTCACTTCAGTCAAGAAGCGGGTGCGGGATATCATGCGGATTCAGTCTTGGATGTGTTAATTTACTTTACTAAATATGATCTGATGATTAAATATTCTCATGGTTGATTGAAGAGCCCCTGTTTCTCCATAGAGTAACAAAGCTGCATCAGTGTTTTCATAATTATAAATTTTCTAGGTGCTTTGATCAAAGCATACATGTAAATATGTTGTTTGATATACCTTGTGTTTTCCTTGAGAGAAAAGTTGTGCTTTTAATAGCCAACAGTTTCAAGTATTTCTCATTGGGATGAAAGGGCAGCACATCAACAAGGGAAACCAAGTGTGGGGTTAATTTCATAGTTCCAATATTTATTTCATGATACCTTTTGTAGAAGGCATCAGTAGTGAATGATTCACCTGCCCTCTTCAACACATTGGACTGCTATTTTACATTACTTCTGTCTATTTTTCTCTTGGAGCTGACAAATAATACCTGAAAATTATAAGTCTGGTTTGTAGCTTGTTTCAGTATGTTTCAAAAATTAACTACATTTTCATTCAAATCCCAAAGTATGTAAATCAATTCCATTAACCATTTGAAAGTCTGCATCTGAGTTATCAACCCAATGTTAATAATGGGTTTTTCGGGAAAACCCTCCCACCATGGCTGTACAGAAATTTTGCTGAACAAGTATCATTATTCTGTGAGTTATGTGCGGGAAATGTTGATTTATCGATATCCATTTGACAGAGTAACATAGCAAATTGCGCGCAGTCACTGATATGTGCTCAGAAAGATAAACATCGACTCACCAAGCCCTTGGCGTAGGACACTTGTTGAAGAGTGGTCTCTTACTTCCAAAGACAGAAATGGCCCTCACATAACCTGGAAGGAACAAAAAGAAATGTAGAGAATGGAAATTAGTGCAGGACCTGACCTCTGGGGAAGGAGTAGCAAAAGAAGCTCTGCTTTATTTGGACCCACACTCTCAAGCGGACAGGACACAAGGGATTGAAAGCGCTGCACTGAGTGTTAGAAGAAGACACAGCAGATGCTTGTCTGACAGAACTCAAAGAAATCAGCATAAATATCCCCATAGTAGATTCCCAGACCAAGATCCGAGCTGCCAATTTGAGCTAGCAGAAGCTGCGCACGGTGAGGGAAAGGGCTATGCATGATGGCACACACTGAGTCTCAGTGATCTGCAGGGTGTTGTGGATTGTTGTTGGTCCTATCAAGAGAGCAAAAGGGCCTGGGATCCCGATGAGAATGCAAAAACCCTGGCGTGCGAGGTTGAGTTTATGGAATTGTCCCATGGTGAAATCCAATGCATCTGCTGTCCCAGGGACCAGTTTGGCATTTTGTCAATCGAGCACGTGTGAGGCACAATCAGAGCCATCATGCATCTGGTCTAAAGATCCAGGGACCCTTGTGTTTGATATCTAAATCCAGTGCCATAAAATCTGCCACATTCAACGGCAGGATTCTGAATAGGGTTTGGCATAAGGTAGAGGATGCATGTCAGCCCTGTGGCAGTATTCATGGTCCCATGCCTTGAGAATGAAAGAACAAAGAAGAGTTGTCTATGTCTGCAGCTTGAGAAGACGAAGCATAATATTCAGCACTATCTCCCAAATGCAGATTCTACATTTGGGATGGCACTGACAAGGTACGGCAGCGAGGATATCAAGGTGGTCTGTGGGAACATTGCAGCATTCCCTGATGCATGATATCCTTAGATATGTTTCCACAGGTGTTTCTGTAGACAAGGAAGTTCTGGGGTGTCCTTGTACTATAGGGAAATTCCCATTTCAATAAAAAGACATGTGCACTATCAAAATGGTGTATTGGTAACAATGCAAATTGACCTAGAGCAGCCTGCAGTGCAGAAAAATTTAGAAGCTTCGATTCCACACGGGGTAGGCTCCTGTGCACTTTCAGAGCTGTGACATAATCGTAATAAATATGAGGTTCTTCTAAATGACAAATTAGGATTTTTTATGACAACAATTCTAACACCAGCAATAAGAGATATACCACAATTCAAACACAGAAAAACGACCTGGCAACACAGTGTAGGAAAAATTGTCCTCACAGAAATATCATGGAATTGCATACAAACAAGAGACTAACATTTCCACTTAACAAAGCACTACAAGTGTTCGTTTTATACCTGAAAATTCTTGACCAGTCGAGATACAGAAGTATACTAAAAGAGATAGGAAATGCAATTTTCAGTTTGAAAGGGATTGAAGGTTCCAGAAAATGCTTTCAAGAACAAGATTCTGAAACAAATCAAGAGCAAGCCTTGAAAACGGACGTGAGAGAAGCCCTGAAGGACAATAGCGTCTCAGAATCCCAAAAGGAAGAATACCAGAAAACGGGAAGAGAACATCTAAAAATGAGCCATACAAATCAGAAAACTCGATGGATGAGATAACAGCAGGGCTAAAGCCAGTACAAGAAGAATAGGTATTGCAGAATGACTCGTAAGTGACTGCAAAGACAGGAGTACAGAAAACTCTTGATCAGAAATTGCATAGAAAAGTAACTGAAAACCAATGCAGCCACTGCTGCTGAATCCTGGATAAGACAAAGCATGCAAAGCTAAGATTCATAGTATTCCCAGAAGGAAAATCATGATATGTATAAAAATAAAATCTGAAAATAAATTTGCAATAGAATCAGACTGAAATTTGCTGAGAGGCAAGAAATAAACATCTATAAGAAACCATGAAGCACACAGCATCCTAATCAGGCAGATTACCAATAGAGATCGTAGCAGATGTAGTATCATTCAAATCATCATAATTCATGATCAACCGAGTGCTTTAAAACGCACCTAGGTAAAAGAATCTGAGAAAAGAAACTCCAGAGGGTTTTCAGCAGATTTCTTGAAATTTTCATTGCATGATAGGAAGCAGGGACAAGACACAGACCAAATACTGAATGAGAAGGACCTGCAGTCTAGTGTAGCCTAAGCCAAAAGACTGCCCTTTGCAATACAGGCCAATGTAGAGAATTTCACAGACCGGCCAATCGAAAAAGAATTCAGCAGTTCGAAATTTATATTAAAAGGAATGTTGAGAATTCTTCCCTGAATAGAAAACAAGAAAGATTATCTGGAAATAAGAGAATCATTGTTGGAAAGGTAAGAGGTGCACTGAGTTGCAAAGAATAAATGAGAAGTAGGCAAAGAGGACGTCAAAATCCTTAGGATGGAAGAAGGAAGTAGGAAAACAAAGGTGATTATCAGCAATTTACTCTCTGAAAAAGCTTATGTGACTCTCTAAATCAAACGGAGTGATAAATGGCATAATGGGTTTGCAAAACAAACAAACAACAAACAAACAAAAAACAAATGACAAAAGCCTTCGGTTGACGGTCATATATCTGAAGGAAATAAGAATTTTCAACCAAAATAATAAAAATGATGACAAGGATAGTTCAGCACGCTTTGACACATTTTCGCTGCATGCATGTGTATCAAACACTTGTATTTAGAAAACAGATGCGTGCATTACAATTCAGAATTATTGATTCATATGAGCACATCGTGACCAAACCCAAATGACTATTTTGAAAAAAATGGATCCATGGCCCGTGATATATTCTTAGAAGCATTCCATCAGGATGGATAAATGTCTTAATCAACCCTAAAAAGAGAATAAATGGGGTATGCCTATAACAAAGATATATAGCTCTGCAAAAGAGTACTAAGAGCAAAAGAGCCAGAATTTAAAGTGTATATAGGAATTCGGTTCGTTCCTAGGAAATTCAGACCACATGAATCTAACGGATCCATGTTCTGAGAGTGTGGGTGTTTCCGCAGAAATGCAAAAGACAGATATGCATTCTGGGTGAATGGATATGACGCAAACATAAGATTCCTGTAGTGGGTCTTTGGGTACTCTTAACTGTTGGAAAGTTTAGAGACATATGAATCCAAAAACATAAAATGGACATAATTCCTCCTATTGTACTGTGTATAGAGTACTGCACATAAGGAAAGAGGAAAGGAAAATATGAATGATGGGCACTAATGGAGAGAAACAGACTTAACTTAGGAAAGTCTCGTCTGATGGAGCCCCTCCCCCAACACTGACAAAGTGCAGCAACCATTGGGGATGGCAGTTACCGGTTGAATTCCAGGTGGAATGTTGGTGTGTACCACGTGGCTTGTTGTGGCTGGTGGACCCAAGGTAACTGGGCAGAACCCTGTGGGTGGATCAGTGTCATGGAGGGGCTGCCGTCCTCGGTGAACCTTAGGTTAAGTCTCTTGTACGGGAAGCTGTGTAACTTCGAGATACTGCTGCTGCCCAATGGCCTGAGTTCACGGGTCAGTTTCCAGAACCTGAAAGGTCAGACAGTGGAAGTTCTGCCTGTCTTCAGCTTACTGGTGAGACTCTGAGTTATTTTGAGACATGCCCAATCCTGAAGAAGTCAACTTTATGGGAGACACGAAGAGAAGTTGGCAGAAAAGCTGGATGCACGGATTGAGGGGAGATGGGAACATATTGATGAGTGTTGTTCTGCTTCAATGGAGATTACTTGCATGGAGACTTCTGTACAGAATACTAGGGTCGAAAATCATTCGTGAGCCATATCGAGCCTGACTGATACTACCAGAAACATGTGGAGGGTCAACGTGCACTTGAGTAAAAAACTCAATTCACTGCTCTAAGAACGGGTCCAAGATTCCGGACGTCTAAATCAGAAGAGATGGCAGAGATCATAAAAGGGCTCATGTTCTTGGAACAGGTCATGAGAATCCACACGTCTCAAGGGGCATTTACTATCCACTAGGAACACCATGCACCAAGCCCTGGTAAGCCTTCGCCAAGGGATGGGCCTTGCTATCAAGCACTATCTCTTCCCTCCCCACCACTCAGGCATCCATTTTAAGGCATCAGCAAGTGAGCTGCAATGAAGACATAAGGCAAAGCAAGCCCCTCCTAGGATCAGCGTAAAAATTTTTCACATTATGTGCACAACAGTGAACTCCTCCAAGGTCAAATAATTTCGTGTAAAACAGATTGCAATTGAATTCTTAGATCACACCATGAAATGATGACCTTCCCCTAGATTCAGCAAATGCTGCGGTTATGCCTGATTGGGGGTGAAGTGAGTGTGGGTAAGTGAGGGGAACCATTGACTGAACTTGAATATGTATTAGGCCTCAGTTTTTCATGATATTACAGGTAACGATTCTAAGGCAGTTATAGAAATGAACTGTAAAATTCACCACAGACATGTAGGGACACATGATTTGTGGATTGTCTTTTCACTTCAGTCAAGAAGCGGGTGCAGGATATCATGCGGGTTCAGTCTTGGATGTGTTAATTTACTTTACTAAATATGATCTGATGATTAAATATTCTCATGGTTGATACAAGAGCCCCTGTTTCTCCATAGAGTAGCAAAGCTGCATCAGGTTTTTCATAATTATAATGTCTCTAGGTGCTTGGATCAAAGCCTACATGTAAATATGTTGTTTGATATTCCTTGTGTTTTCCTTGAGAGAAAAGTTGTGCTTTTAATCGCCAACAGTTTCAGGTATTTGTCATTGGGAGGAAAGGGCAGCACATCAACAAGGGAAACCAAGGGTGGGTTTAATTTCATGGTTCCAATAATTATTTCATGATACCTTTTGTAGAAGGCATCAATAGTGAATGATTCACCTGCCCTCTTCAACACTTTGGACTGCTATTTTACATTTATTGTCTATTTTACTCTTGGCACTGACAAACAATACCTGAAAATTACAAGTCTGGTTTGTAGCTAGTTTCAGTATGTTTCAAAAATTAACTACATTTTCATTCAAATCCCAAAGTATGTAAATCAATTCCATTAACCATTTGAAAGACGGCATCTGAGGTATCAACCCAATGTTAATAATGTGGTTTTCGGGAAAACCCTCCCACCATGGCTGTAGAGAAAATTTGCTGAACAAGAATCATTATTCTGTGAGTTATGTGCGGGAAATATTGATTTATCGATACCCATTTGACAGAGTAACATAGCAAATTGCGCGCAGTCACTGATATGTGCTCAGAAAGATAAACATAGACTCACCAAACCCTTGGCGTAGGACACTTGGTGAAGAGTGGACTCTTACTTCCAAAGACAGAAATGGCCCTCAAATAATCTGGAAGGAGCAAAAAGAAATGTAGAGAATGGAAATTAGTGCAGGACCTGACCTCTGGGGAAGGAGTAGCAAAAGAAGCTCTGCTTTATTTGGACCCACACTCTCAAGCGGACAGGAACCAAGGGATTGAAAGCGCTGCACTGAGTGTTAGAAGAAGGCACAGCAGATGCTTGTCTGACAGAACTCAAAGAAATCAGCATAAATATCCCCACAGAAGATTCCCAGACCAAGATCCGAGCTGCCAATTTGAGCTAGCAGAAGCTGTGCATGGTGAGGGACAGGGCTATGCATGATGGCACACACTGAGTCTCAGTGATCTGCAGGGTGTTGTGGATTGTGGTTGGTCCTATCAAGAGAGCAAAAGGGCCTGGGATACCGATGAGAATGCAACAACACTGGCTTGCGAGGTTGAGATTTTGGAATTGTCCCATGGCGAAATCCAATGCATCTGCTGTCCCAGGGACCAATTTGGCATTTTGTCAATCGAGCACGTGTGAGGCACAATCAGAGCCATTATGCATCTGGTCTAAAGGACCCAGGGGCCCTTGGGGTTGATATCTAAATCCAGAGCCATAAAATTTGCCACATTCAAAGTCAGGACTGTGATTAGGGTTTGGCACAAGTAGGGGATGCATGTCAGCCCTGTGGCAGTCTTCATGGTCCAATGCCACGAGAATGAAAGAACAAAGAAGAGTTATCTAGGTCCACAGCGTGAGAAGATGAAGCATAACTTTCAGCACGATCTCCAAAATGCAGATTCTACATTTGGGATGGCACTGACATGGTACGGCAAAGAGGACTTCAAGGTGGGGCTGTGGGACCATTGCAGCAGTCCCTGATGCATGACATCCTTAGATATGTTTCCACTGTTGTTTCCATAGACAAGGAAGCTCTGGGGTGTCCTTGTACTATAGGGACATTCCCATTGCAATAAAAAGACAAGTGCACTGTCATGAAGGTATATTCGAAAAATGCAAATTGACATAGAGCAGCCAGCATTGCAGAAAAATTTAGAAGGTTCGATTCCACACGGGGTAGGGTCCTATGAACTTTCAGAGCTGTGACATAATCGTAATAAATATTATGTTCTTCTAAATGACAAGTTAGAAATATTTATGACAACAACTGCAACACCAGCCATTAGAGATTTACCACACTTCAAACACAGAAAAACGACCTGGCAACACAGTCTAGAAAAATTGTCCTCACAGAAATATCATGGAATTGCATACAACCAGGAGACTAAAAGTTTCACTTAACATATCCCTGCAAGTGTTCATTTTATACCTGAAAATACTTGACCAGTAGAGACACAGAAGTATAGTAAAAGAGATAGGAAATGCAATTTTCAGTTTGAAAGGGATTGAAGGCTCCAGAAAATGCTTTCAAGAACAAGATTCTGAAACACATCCAGAGAAAGCCTTGAAAACGGACGTGAGAGAAGCCCTGTAGAACAATAGCGTCTCAGAATCTCAAAAGGCAGAATACCAGAAAACGGGAAGAGAACATCTAAAAATGAGCCATACAAATCAGAAAACTCGATGGATGAGATAATAGCAGGGCTAAAGTCAGTCCAAAGAAGAATAGATAGTGCAGAATGACACGTAAGTGACTGCAAAGACAGGATTACAGGAAACTCTTGATCAGAAATTGCATAGAAAAGTAACTGAAAACCAATGCAGCCACTGCTGCTGAATCCTGGATAAGACAAAGCATGCAAAGCTAAGATTCATAGTATTCCCAGCAGGAAAATCATGATATGTATAAAAATAAAATCTGAAAATAAATTTGCAATAGAATCAGACTGAAATTTGCTGAGAGGCAAGAAATAAACATCTATAAGAAACCATGAAGCACACAGCACCCCAATCAGGCAGATTACCAATAGAGATTCTAGCAGCTGTAGTATCATTCAAATCATCAAAGTTCATGATCAACCGAGTGCTTTAAAACGCACCTAGGTAATAGCAACTTAGAAAAGAAAAAACAGAGGGGTTTCAGCAAATATCTCGACAGATTCATTGCAGGATAGGAAGCAGGGACGAGACACAGACCAAATTCTGAATGAGAAGAAGCTGTACTCTAGTGTAACCTATGCCAAAAGTCTGCCCTTTGCAATACAGGCCAATGTAGAGAATTTCACAGACCGGCCAATCGAAAAAGAATTCAGCAGTTCGAAATTTATACTAAAAGGAATGTTGAGAAACCTTCCCTGAATAGAAAACCAGAAAGATTATCTGGAAATAAGAGAACCATCGTTGGAAATGTAAGAGGTGCACTGAGTGCAAAGAATAAACGAGAAGTAGGAAAAGAGGATGTCAAAATCCTTAGGATGGAAGAAGGAAGTAGGAAAACAAAGGTGATTATCAGCAATATACTCTCTGAAACAGCTTATGTGACTCTCTAAATCAAACGGAGTGATAAATGGCTTAATGTGTTTGCAAAACAAACAAACAACAAACAAACAAACAAACAAACGACAAAAGCCTACGGTTGACTGACATATATCTGAAGGAAAGAAGAATTTTCAAAAAAAATAATAAAAATGATGTCAAGGATCGTTCAGCACGCTTTGACACATTTTCACAGCATGAATGTATATCAAACACTTCTATTTAGAAAACAGATGCGTGCATTACAATTCAGAAATATTGATTCATATGAGCACATCGTGACCAAACCCAAATGACTATTTTGAAAAAAATGGATCCATGGTCCGTGATATAGTCTTACAAGAATTCCATCAGGGTGAATAAATGTCTTAATCAACCATAAAAAGAGAATAAATGGGGTATGCCTATAACAAAGATATATAGCTCTGCAAAAGTGTACTAAGAGCAAAAGAGACAGAACTTAAATTCTATATTGGAATTAGGTTATTTCCTAGGAATTTCAGACCACATGAAGAAAACAGATCCATGTTCTGAGAGTGTGGGTGTTTCAGCAGAAATGCAACAGACAGATATGCATTCTGGGTGAATGGAAATGATGCAAACATAAGATTCCTGTAGTGGGTCTTTGAGTACTCTTAACTGTTAGAAAGTTTAGAGACATATGAATCCAAAAACATAAAATGGACATAATTCCTCCTATTGTACTGTGTATAGAGAACTGCACATAAGGAAAGAGGAAAGGAAAATATGAATGATGGGCACTAATGGAGAGAAACAGACTTAACTTAGGAAAGTCTCGTCTGATGGAGCCCCTCCCCCAACACTGACAAAGTGCAGCAACCATTGGGGATGGCAGTTACCAGTTGAATTCCAGGTGGTATGTTCCTGTGTTCCGCGTGGCTTGTTGTGGCTGGTGGATCCAAGGTAACTGGGCAGAACCCTGTGGGTGGATCAGTGTCATGGAGGGGCTGCCGCACTCGGTGAAGCTTGGGTTATGTCTCCTGAACGGGAAGTTTTGTAACTTCGAGATACTGTGGCTGCCCAATGGCCTGAATTCACGGGTCAGTTTCCAGAACCTGAAAGGTCAGACAGTGGAAGTTCTGCCTGTCTTCAGCTTACTGGTGAGACTCCGAGTTATTTTGAGACAGGCCCAATCCTGAAGAAGTCAACTTTAGGGGAGACACGAAGACAAGTTGCAGAAAATCTGGATGAACGGATTGAGGGGAGATGCGTACACATTGATGAGTGTTGTTCTGCTTCAATGGAGATTACTTGCATGGAGAGTTCTGTACAGAATACTAGGCTCGAAAGACATTCATGAGCCATATTGAGCCTCACTGATACTGCCAGAAACCTGTGGAGGGTCAACGTGCACTTGAGGAAAGTACTCAATTCACTGCTCCAAGAACGGGTCCAAGATTCCGGACGTCTAAAACAGAAGAGATGGCAGAGATCATAAAAGGGCTCATGTTCTTGGAACAGGTCGTGAGAATCCACACGTCTCAAGGGGCAATTACAAACCCCTAGGAACACCATGCACCAAGCCCTGGTAAGCCTTCGCCAAGGGATGGGCCTTGCTATCAAGCACTTTCTCTTCCCTCCCCACCACTCAGGCATCCATTTTAAGGCATCAGCATGTGAGCTGCAATGAAGCCATAAGGCAGAGCAAGCCCCTCCTAGAATCAGAGTTCAAATATCTTCACATTATGTGCACAACAGTGAACTCCTCCATAGTCAAATACTCTCGTATAAAACAGATTGCAATTGAATTCTTAGATCAAACCATGAAACGATAAACTTCCCCTAGATTCAGCAAATGCTGCGGTTATGTCTGATTGGGTGTGAAGGATGTGTGGGTAAGTGAGGAGAATCATTGACTGAACTTGAATATGAATTAGGCCTCAGTTTTTCATGAGATTACAGGTAACGATTCTAAGGCAGTTATAGAAATGAACTGTAAAATTCACCACAGACTTGTAGGGAAACTTGTTTTGTGGATGGTCTTTTCACTTCAGTCAAGACACGGGTGCAGTTTATCATGCGGGTTTAGTCTTGGATGTGTTAATTTACTTAACTTAATATGATCTGATGATTAAATATTCTCATGGTTGATAGAAGAGCCCCTGGTTCTCCATAGAGTAGCAAAACTGCATCAGTGTTTTCATAATTATAATGTCTCTAGATGCTTGGATCAATGCCTACATGTAAATATGTTCTTTGATATTCCTTGTGTTTTCCTTGAGAGAAAAGTTGTGCTTTTAATCGCCAACAGTTTCAAGTATTTGTCATTGGGAGGAAAGGGCAGCACATCAACTAGGGAAACCAAGGGTGGGGTTAATTTCATGGTTCCAATATTTATTTCATGGTACCTTTTATAGAAGGTATCAATAGTGAAGGATTCACCTGCCCTCTTCAACACTTTGGACTGCTATTTTACATTTTCTCTGTCTATTTTTCTCTTGCGCTGACAAAAAATATCTGAAAATTACAAGTCTGTTTTATAGCGAGTTTCAGTATGTTTCAATATTTAACTTCATTTTCATTCAAATCCCAAAGTATGTGAACAATAGCGTCTCAGAATCTCAAAAGGCAGAATACCAGAAAATGGGAAGAGAACATCTATAAATGAGCCATACAAATCAGAAAACTCGACGGATGAGATAATAGCAGGGCTAAAGTCAGTCCAAAGAAGAATAGATTGTGCAGAATGACTCGTAAGTGACTGCAAAGACAGGATTACAGGAAACTCTTGATCAGAAATTGCCTAGAAAAGTAACTGAAAGCCAATGCAGCCACTGCTGCTGAATCCTGGATAAGACACAGCATGCAAAGCTAAGATTCATAGTATTCCCAGCAGGAAAATCATGATATGTATAAAAATAAAATCTGAAAATAAATTTGCAATAGAATCAGACTGAAATTTGCTGAGAGGCAAGAAATAAACATCTATAAGAAACCATGAAGCACACAGCATCCTAATCAGGCAGATTACCAATAGAGATCCTAGCAGCTGTAGTATCATTCAAATCATCAAAGTTCATGATCAACCGAGTGCTTTAAAACGCACCTAGGTAATAGCAACTTAGAAAAGAAAAAACAGAGGGGTTTCAGCAGATATCTCGACAGATTCATTGCAGGATAGGAAGCAGGGACAAGACACAGACCAAATACTGAATGAGAAGAAGCTGCAGTCTAGTGTAGACTATGCCAAAAGACTGCCCTTTGCAATACAGGCCAATGTAGAGAATTTCACAGACCAGCCAAACGAAATAGAATTCAGCAGTTCGAAATTGATACTAAAACGAATGTTGAGAATTCTTCCCTGAATAGAAAACAAGAAAGAATATCTGGAAATAAGAGAACCATCGTTGGAAATGTAAGAGGTGCACTGAGTTGCAAAGAATAAACGAGAAGTAGGCAAAGAGGACATCAAAATCCTTAGGATGGAAGAAGGAAGTAGGAAACCAAAGGTGATTATCAGCAATTTACACTCTGAAAGAACTTATATGACTCTCTAAATCAAACGGAGTGATAAATGGCATAATGTATTTCCAAACAAACAAAACAACAAACAAAAAAACAAACAAACAAACGACAAAAGCCTACGGTTGACTGACATATATCTGAAGGAAACAAGAATTTTCAAAAAAAATAATAAAAATGATGTCAAGGATCGTTAAGCACGCTTTGACACATTTTCGCTGCATGCATGTATATCAAACACTTGTATTTAGAAAACAGATGTGTGCACTGCTATTCAGAAATATTGATTCAAATGAGCACATCGTGACAAAACACAAATGACTATTTTGAAAAAAATGGATCCATGGCCCGTGATATATTCTTAGAAGCATTCCATCAGGATGAATAAATGTCTTAATCAACCCTAAAAAGAGAATAAATGGGGTATGCCTATAACAAAGATATATAGCTCTGCAAAAGAGTACTAAGAGCAAAAGAGCCAGAATTTAAAGTGTATATAGGAATTCGGTTCGTTCCTAGGAAATTCAGACCACATGAATCTAACGGATCCATGTTCTGAGAGTGTGGGTGTTTCCGCAGAAATGCAAAAGACAGATATGCATTCTGGGTGAATGGATATGACGCAAACATAAGATTCCTGTAGTGGGTCTTTGGGTACTCTTAACTGTTGGAAAGTTTAGAGACATATGAATCCAAAAATATAAAATGGACATAATTCCACCTATTGTACTGTGTATAGAGAACTGCACATAAGGAAAGAGGAAAGGAAAATATGAATGATGGGCACTAATGGAGAGAAACAGACTTAACTTAGGAAAGTCTCGTCTGATGGAGCCCCTCCCCCAACACTGACAAAGTGCAGCAACCATTGGGGATGGCAGTTACCGGTTGAATTCCAGGTGGAATGTTGGTGTGTTCCGCGTGGCTTGTTGTGGCTGGTGGATCCAAGGTAACTGGGCAGAACCCTGTGGGTGGATCAGTGTCATGGAGGGGCTGCCGCCCTCGGTGAAGCTTAGGTTATGTCTCCTGTCCGGGAAGCTGTGTAACTTCGAGATACTGCTGCTGCCCAATGGCCTGAGTTCACGGGTCAGTTTCCAGAACCTGAAAGGTCAGACAGTGGAAGTTCTGCCTGTCTTCAGCTTACTGGTGAGACTCCGAGTTATTTTGAGACATGCCCAATCCTGAAGAAGTCAACTTTAGGGGAGACACGAAGAGAAGTTGGCAGAAAAGCTGGATGCACGGATTGAGGGGAGATGCGAACACATTGATGAGTGTTGTTCTGCTTCAAAAGAGATTACTTGCATGGAGAATTCTGTACAGAATACTAGGCTCGAAAGACATTCGTGAGACATATTGAGCCTCACTGATACTGGCAGAAAACTGTGGAGGGTCAACGTGCACTTGAAAAGTTCTCAATTCACTGCTCCAAGAACGGGTCCAAGATTCCGGACGTCTAAAACAGAAGAGATGGCAGAGATCATAAAAGCGCTCATGTTCTTGGAACAGGTCGTGAGAATCCACACGTCCCAAGGGGCAATTTCAAACCACTAAGACCACCATGCACCAAGCCCTGGTAAGCCTTCGCCCAGGGTGGGGCCTAGCTCTCAAGCACTTTCTCTTCCCTCCCCACCACTCAGGCATCCATTTCAAAGGGTCAGCAGCTGAGCTGTATTGAAGCCAGTAAGAGCAGAGCAAGCCTTTCCTAGGATCAGAGTTCATCCAACTTCACATTCTTTGCACAACTGTCATCTCCTCCAAGGTCAACTACTCTCGACTTAAATAGGTGGGGATTGAATTCTTAGCTCAAACCACGAAATGATGACTTTCCCCTAGATTCAGCAAATGCTGGGGTTATGTCTTCTTTGGGGTGAAGGGGGTGTGGTGAACGAGGGGAATCTCTGACTGAACTTGAATATGTATTAGGCCTCAGGTTTTCAAGACAGTATAAGTAAGTATTATAAGCCAGTTATTGAAATGAACTGTTAAATTCGCCATAGACATGTAGTGACTCATGTTTTGTGGATGGTCTTTTCCCTTCAGTCAAGTCCCGGGTGCAGGATGTCATGGGGGTGCTGTCTTGGGTGGGTTAAATTGCTTTACCAAACATGATTGGATGATTAAACATTCTCATTGTTGATAGAAGAGCACCTGGTTCTCCATAGACTAGCAAAGCTGCAGCAGTGTTCTCATAGCTATAATGCCTCTAGGTGCTATTGGAACCAAGCCTACATGTAAATATGTTGTTTGGGTTTCCTTCTTTTTTCCTAGAGAGAAAAGTTGCCCCTCGAATCACCAACATTGGCCAGTACATGTCATTGGGGGGAAAGGGCACCACATGCACAAGGGAAACCCAGAGTGTGGTTATTTCATGGTTCCAATATTTATTTCATGGTTCCTCTTGTTGTTGAAGGCATCAACAGTAAAGGGTTCACCTGTCCCCTTCATCACTTTGGACTGCTATTTTACATTCTTTCTGTCTATTTTTCTCTTAGAGCTGACAAACTGGTACCTGAAAATGACAAGTCTGGTTTGTAGCTAGATTCAGTATGTTTCAAAAATTAACTTCATTTTCATACAAATCCCAAAATATGTAAATCAATTCCATTAACCATTTGAAAGACTGCAACTGAGGTATCAACACAATGTCAATACTGGAGTCTTCGGACAAACCCTCCCACCATGGCTGTACAGATAAAAGAGCTAAACAAGAATCACATGTCTGTGAGTTATGTCTGGAAAGTGTTGATTTATAGATGTCCAGTTGGCAGAGTACCAGTGCAAACTTCGCTCACTCGCTGCCATGTACACAGCAAGATAAACATCGACTCACCCAGCCCTTGGCTCAGGACAGTTGACGAACAGTGGTCTCTTACTTCCAAAGACAGAAAGAGGCCTCACAAAACCTGGAAGGAGGAGAAGGCAAAGTAGAGAATGGAAATCAGTGCAGGACCTGACCTCTGGTGAAGGAGCAGCAAAGGTGAAACTCTGTTTTACTTGGACACACACTCTCAAGCGGACAGGAAACATGGGATTGAAAGCACTGCACTGAGTGTTAGGAGAGTGCACAGCAGATGCTTGGCTGACAGAACTCAAAAATTCAGCACAAAATATCCCAATTGATTCCCAGACCAAGAACTGAGCTATCAAATTTGAGCTAGCAGAGTCTTCAAAAGATGTGGGACAGGGGTATGGATGATGGCACACACTGTGTCTCAGTGATCTGGAAAGTTTTGTGGATTGCGGTTGGTCCTATCAAGAGACCAAACTGGCCTGGTACCCCAATGAGAAAGCAACAACACTGGCGTTTGATGTTGAGTTTATCGAAAGGTCCCTTGGCCTCATCCACTGCATCTGCACTCCCAGGGAACAATTTCACATTTTGCCAATTGAGCACGTGTGGGGCTCAATCAAAGCCATCATGCATCAGGTCTGAGGGTTCCAGGGGGCCTTGTGGTTGAAATCAGTATCCAAAGCCATAGGACCTGCCACTTTCATAGGCAGGACTGGGATTTGGGTTCTGGGGTGGAGGGTCTCCCCCAAGTGTCTGGACTTGACTCTGGGTGAGTTGGGCAGGTGGACAGTGGCTCAGTGTGAGTCCAAGTCCAGTGGAGGAGGTAGTGGGTTAGATCTAGAAGGACTCCTTCTGGGGTGGGAGGGCACACAAGGGAGGCAGGAGGCCAAGTCCAGGTGACTGAGAACAGGGCATATCCTGCATAGTCCTGCAGGGCAGATGAAAGCATCCAGTCTACAGAAGGTGGAAACACGGTCCATACAAGGGCTCAGCTCAGATGTCACCTCCTCAGAGGAGCCTTCCCTGCCTGCACAGTCTACAGGGACAGCCTCCTCCACGCATATCTCCCCAGCAGACACCTGCTCCATTTCCTGCATAGCATTCAGGACTCGGGCCCCTGCTCCGCACCCAGCCATGTGTTCCGCTGCCCTAGAGGGAAAGCCCTCACAGGAGCCATCAAGCCCTGCACTGACCTGGGCCCCACCTCTCTGTCTCCCCTGCCACCACTGTCTCCACCTGGCCCTCTTCTCCTCCACTCCTGCACTCCTGACTTCCCCCAGCCCTGTGTGCTCTCCAGAGCACGTGTCCCTCCTAACATGTTGTGTGCTCACTGTGTCTCATCCACTGCATGCCTCCCACCCAGGTCAGTATCCAGCACACAGTAGGGCTCAGTAAGTAGAGAATGAATGACTCTTACCATCACTGCTGGGAAGACCTTTGTCTGTGGCCTACAGTGATCACACACCCGTCACATATTCGCTGAGGTCCTACTGTGTGCTGGGCGGGTTCCAGATACCGGGCACAGCAGGTAGTGAAGCAGGCAGGTCTCCATTCTCATGCAGCAGACAGCCTGGTGGGGGACACAGAGAAAATTAAGTAAAATATACACAATGTCCGGAGGTGATATGTTCCATGGAGAAAAATAAGGTCAGGGAGGACATTTGAGCAGATTCCTGGAGGTGTTTAAGAAGCAGAGGGAGAGAGATCCTGGCTGAAAGATCAGCCAGCGCAAAGGCCCTGAGGCCACAGTGGGATGCGCGTGGAGGGTCTTAGTTATCCATGTGAGTTCTTAGTCCTGCCTTGAGTATGTATGTTGCTTTTATTTGTAAACCTTGATTTCACCTTTATAGCAAATTAACCTGCATCATCAATCTGCATAATTTAGCCAATTCTGTTTCAGGTGTTGTGGGCACAATGGCGGGCTAGTTACTTGGGTTGGTAAAGAATTACCAGCGTCTGAGAAGGGTCTAGGAAAGTTTAATAGGGACACTGCTATAGGCAACATCAGGCCACACAGGCAAGAGGTGCCTACACGAGCGCCAAGGTTGAGTGTGTGGGGTCTGTTATTGGGGGGGTGCTGTGCACACAAGGAGGAGGGGGCTGCATGATCAATTCATGCACAGGTACCTGGTTGGTTGTGAGATCTGTCAGGGGCTTCTCTGAACAACAGGCTTTACCACTTTGATAAGGGCAGGATGTGAGGCCTCTCTTCCTGGGGCAATGAGTTTTCATAGGGTAAACACACAGCAAGAGAAGATGTTTTATAGCTTGTGGAAATGCAGGTGTGCAAAGGGTCCTGCAGTGGGGAGTGGGAGGTAAGGTGCCACTGGGCTCTAGGCACACAGAGAGCCCAGGGGTGAGGGTGTATGACTCTAAAGAGTGCCAGCTGGCTTCACACCAGGGACTTTATGTGGAAACAGGAGAATCTAGGTTGTCAGCACGTGTCTACTCAGTGAGCTCCCTAAGCCTAGCTCTGTCAGGCACCAGGTGGCTGTGAAATGAACATGAAGTTCCCCACCCTGAGGACCCCAATGAATGAACATCTTGACATCCTCAAGCCCCTTCCCCTGCACCACCGCCCCACCTCATCTGGGTCTCAGGCTCTGACCCTGACATCAGTGGCACCTTCGTTCCCTACATCCAGCTCCTCTGGACGTCTCTGTGATGAGCTGTTCCATGTCAGCGAGCCCCAAACTGAGCTCTGCCTTTACCCCATGAATGCTTCCTCCCTGTGAAGCCCCTTGTGAAGGAGCCACCACTAGCAGGATCCTTCAGCCCTGAGTCTCTGCCTTCCCCACCCCTCCGATTTCCCCCAGCCCATGATCCCCTCTGGAGGTCCCTATTATCCTCTCCCTCCCACTTCAGTCTTGGGCTGCACACCAAATCCCTCTTCACAATCTCCCACAAGACAGGTCCAGGTCCACTTGGGGACACTGAGGTGACACAGGCTGGTGTTGCTGGGAATGAAGAGCAGGATCCTGGAGCAGAGGAGAGGCAAGGGCTCCCAATCCACCAGAACACAGGCTAAAGTGGGGGCAAGACACCCATAAAGGGTGAGGCAGGCATCACACTGCAGCCCCGCCCTCTGCTCCCCCAGGGTGCCCTGTGTTTCCTGCTTTGGCCTGGGGGACTTCCCCCCTCACTCTCTGTTAGAGGGGTGCCCATTCATTCATTCACACCCTCATTCACCATGTACATGGGTCCTGCTCAGTGCCAGGCCTCAGCTGGATGACAGCTCATCCTTGGGGACACAGCTCAGATCTCACCTCCTCCATGAAGCACTTCTGGATTCCCACCCCTCCTGAAGCTCCTCTGGCCTCAATTGGGACCACTAGGGCTGTGACCACACTCTGATTACCTCCCAAGTCTGTGATCTCTGTGAAAGCCCTGGGCCCAATGTGGAAAGAGACTCAGAAAAATGGGGCCAAAAGGGGCTAAGAAAAATGTTACTAGTTCTCTATTACAGAGAAGGGCACTGAGCAGAGAGAGGGCAGTGTCCAACCAAAGCCTACAGAGGAGGGTCTCAGTGAGCCCTCCCATGGCCCTGTTACTAGTTCTCTGTTACAGATGAGGACACTGAGCCACAGAGAGGGAGCAGAGCCCTGCTATAGCCTTGGCCCCACGGCCTGTGTCCTTTATGACTAGCTCCATGCTGCCAGCAGGGGTGTGGGCCTGGAATGGAGGTTGAAAGCAGCCTGACCCCCAGGACCCCTTCATACACAAAGTCAGTCTCAGGAAACACCCCTCAAGACCTACTCTACACCCCTGGGATTGGGACCTGATTGCTGTTCCTGGAAGCTGGCTGGGCTTCCCTGTGAATTGGCCCAGGAGATGCTTGGGACAGACACAGGGCCCCTGAGGCTCCCTGTCCCCAGATGAGCAGCTCTGGTCCCCTTGACTGTCCCTGGCAGAGGCCTGATGACACGAGGTGTTGGCCGGGTAGCCAGCTGTGGAGATGAGGAAATGGGGGCAACATGCAGGTACATGCAGAGGTCCAGGTATTCACTCAACAATCATTGATTCAGGCCTTGCAGTGTGGCTGGCCTGGGCCCAGGCCTGGGTGTCCAGCAGTGAATACAGTCAACCCCTTGAGCCTTCTGGGAAAGCAGTGCTCAGAGAAACGGGCCCCCAGTGCCCCCACCCTGCTCCCCATGAACAATCACACTGAGATGAGGCTGCAGCCATGGGTCCCAGTGGAGGGTGAAGGGAGGGGAGGCACCCTCTGGTTCCATGAGCCTGGACACTGGAACCAGATGGCCTGGGCTCTGTAATCTGGGGTGGTCACCTCACCTGTCCTCTCTGTGCCTCAGTTACTTCTTCTGCAGAAATGGGTGATAACGCCTGTCCCTGCCCCACAGATTTCCATGAGGAGTCAGTGAGCTTCTCTTTCTTAGATGTGTAGGACAGTGTCTGGCTATGGGTCAGGATCCTGCTCACCTCACAATAGTCTGTCCCACTTTAAAGATGAGAAAGCCAAGGCTAAGGGGGTTATGAGACCAGCCTGGGCTAGCCCCCTTCTCATGCTCTGCTGTCCAGGTCTCCTGCTTTTACATCATCCCTCTGCCCCCATATCCACCCAGCAAAGTAGGTGCTGAGAATCTGAGCAAATCAGAGTATGAATGGAGGCACACCCTCTCCCCAACTTGGGCTCTTGGGGCGGTGGGCAGGATGGGGATATCGGGCTCCCCCAGACTGTCCAGGAGGCCCAGCATGTCCATCACCTCATTTCCACTCAACACGGAGTAGGTGTGTGTCCAAGGGCCAGAGGGCGCTGGAATAACCCAGGGTGGGTGGATGCTAGGTAGGTGTGGGAGGCACAGAGTGGCCCCTGGAAGACAGTGTCCAGGCAGCCAAGGTGCAGGGAATGAGGGTGCCCAGAAGGGGCAGAGGACAGAGTCCAGCCTGGACACCACCCCCTGCTGGACCCTGAGCTGGGGTGAGAATTGGGACAAGCCAGGGCCCCGCTGGGACTCCTCATCCAGCAAAGAGGTGAGGAAAAGTTAAGGAGACAATGGAGGCTGACCCCACCATGCTCCCTGTGTGAGGGCACTGCTTCCAGGATCCTGGAGGTTCCTTAGACCCTTGTGAAGTGGCTGCTGTTTCCAGCCCCATGTGGGCAGAAGAACTGAGGCAGGGAGGACAGAGTGACTCAGGACAGAGCTAGGATTCAGCCAAGAGTGTGTGCTGGGCCTCTCGCTGAGAGCAGCCTCTGGGCATCATGGACTCAGGAAGTGTCTTGTCCTCCCTCTTAAGGCTCCTGGCATGTTAGGCAGGAAAGGTCCCAGTGCCCATACCTGGGCCTCTCTGGGTGATGCTGACATGTGGGATCATGATGGTCCTGGGAAAGGAGAGAGAATGTGGGCTGGGCGTCAGGTCTGCATCAGACCCTAATGATGCCCCTAATGTTGTGTGACCTGGAAACTCCCTGACCTCTCTGTGCCTGGCTTTCCAGCCCTGACTCAGAGGACTGCTGTGCTTGGCACACAGTAGGACCTCAATCAGAGGAAAAAGCCAGCCCTTCCCCAGGAACCTCTCCTCTTACATGCCCAAAGCTAAGCCCATGTGCCACACATCACCAGAGCTGATACTTGACAAACAGGGCAAGTGAAATCCAGCAACTCCTCCCTCCTGCCTGAGGCCCTTCCCTCCTCAGTGACAGTGGCTCAGAGCAGGTCTCTGCATCCCAGAAGTCTGAACTGAGCCTTGTGACCTGGAGGAGTCCCTGTTCCACACAACTCTGTTTCCAGGTCCTTCCAACAAGACACAAGAGCACCTGGTCAGTGTCTTAGCTGCAAGGTCCTCCCTTTGCAAATTGCCCCATCACATCCGGGCTAGAAGATGTGAGTTCCAGGGCACATGACCATCCAAATGATGACTTCAGGGAAACATCCCTGCCCACACTGCACTCTTCAGAGCCCACCTTCTAAAAGAAGGGGTAGTGACCCACGGTTGTGCACAGTTTTATCAGAACACAGCCCTCACCCACCCACCATTGGAAACACGTGAGAAGCAGAGATTCCCAAGTGCCTGGACCCCTGTCATCCAGAAAGCAGAGGTTAGGGTAACAGACAGAAGGGGAGAAAGTACTTTCAGACTATATATCTGATAAGGGGTTAACACCCAAAACATATAAATAACTCTTACAATTCAACAGCAAAAAAACAAGCAATCTGATTTAAAAAGTGGGCAGAGGAACTGAATAGACATTTTTCCAAAGAAGGCACACAGATGTCTAACAGGTACATGAAAAGGTGCTCAACATCACTCACCATCAGGGAAATGCAAATCAAAACCACAATGAGATATCCCCTCCCACCTGTCAGGGTGGCTGTCATCAAAATACAAGAGATAACAAGTGATGGTGGTTGTGTGAAGAAAAGGGAAACTTGTGCAATGTTGGTGGGAATGTAAATTGGTGCCATCACTCTGGAAAAGAGTAAGAAGGCTCCCCCAAAATTTAAAATTAGAACTTCCATATGATCCAGCAAGTCCACTGCTGGGAATATATCCAAAGGAAATGAAATCACTATGTCAATGAGACAACTGCACCCTCATGTTCACTGTATCATTATTTACAATAACCAAGATATGTAAACAACCTAAGTGTCCATCAACAGATGAATGGATACAGAAAGTGTGATGTGTGTGTGTATATATATATGTATATATAGCATATATATGTATATATGCATATATATGTATATGTATATATGCTTATATATGTGTATATATGTATATATGCATCGTATATATGCATCATATATATATATGCATCACATACATATATAAAAAATGGAATCTTATTCAGACATTAAAAAAATGAAATCCTGCCATTTGTGACAACTTGGATGGACCTTCAGGGTATTATGCTAAGTGAAATAAATAAGACAGAGAAAGACAAATACCTATGATCTCATTTATATGTGGAATCTACAAAATAAACCGAAACCCATAGAAACAGAGATCAGGTTGGTGGTTGCCAGAGGTGAGTCAGGGGGTGATTGAAATTCGGGAAGATAATCAAAATGTACAAACTTCCAGTTAGAAGATAAACAAGTCCTGGGGACATAATGTACTGCAAGGTGACTGTAGTTAACAACACTGCGCTGTGCATTTGATAGTTGTTAAGAGAGTACCTCTTAAAATTTCTGATCACAAGGAAAATAGTGTGTGACTATGGGTGATGACAGACATCAAGTAAACTTAATGCAGTGATCATTTCACAATATGCACATGTAATAAATCATTATGCTGCACACCTAAAGCCAACAAAGTTATGTGACAATTGTATCTCAGGAATACTTATCCCAGGAAGCGGGGGTGCAAGCCTGGACTACCTACTGCAGGAGCTGCCTTTGCCCTCCAACAGCAGAGGGTGGTAGTTGTGACAGGGACTGTAGGTCCCTCAAAGCCTAGAATGTTTACTGTCTGGACCTTCACAGGGAGAGTGTGCAGACCCTGCCCTGGAAGACGGTGGTCATGGCAGCAACAACGGCCTGCCTGTGTGCAGGCTCAGCCCAGACAGCTCCTGTGCTCTGCTGTCACCGCATTTACTTCCCTCCCCACCCTCAGAGGGAGAGGCTTCAATGTTCCGATTTTACACATGAGAAAACTGAGGCTCATTTGCTTTGAATTATTGACCAAGTGGTGGGGGAAGCTTTGAACCCCAGTGTTCTGATTTCAAAGCCACATCTCAGTCCTGATTTTTAGAAGGTGGAGGTCCAGGCACTGGGGACCCTCCACCTTCCTCACTTGTAGTCTTACTCCAGGGCTGCCATCCCCGAGGCGTCTGGGTGAACACATTTAATCCGCTTACTCTGCACCAGCTGAGCCCTTGGCTGCCAGTCTGTTGTCGCTGCCTGACACCAGCTGAGTTTTACAAGTGAATCATCACCCCCTGCCAGCCCACCTGCCCTGCCATGTGGGGCAGACCCCTCCTAGCCTGGTCATTCTAAACCCTTAGCTCACACATTTGCACAACTGCATCGAAAGGGCCCTACTCCCTGTGTGGAGGTATCGACAAGGGGAAGGGAGGGGAGTTTGGGGTGGCCCCTTACTCTGAAGGTGACACATGACAGGGACATGTTCATGTCCATAATGGCACTCAATTTGAAGCTAAGAACATGGTCACAGCGAGGGGTAAAAGCTGAGAGGCTACAAGGCTGCTGAGAAAGGGGCTTGACTATTGAATTGTAAATGTGTAATTTAATTTAAAAATTAGCCCCCTGGGTGATAAGAATTTGCCCCTAAGGCCAGAATTGGCCACCTGACCCCTGGGAACCCCTCAATTCCAGGATGTAATCATCTGAGCATGGAGGGGGCTTAAATTGGGGTGCTGTCCTCTCAGTCATGGTGCACCTGCCCACATGTGCACCCATGAACTGCAGTGCTCACACATCAAGGCACCTCTCATGCCCTGCCAAGGAGGTCCAGGTCATAAGGAAGGGATGACAGACTGTGAGGTCACACGTGTGCCCCTGCAGGGGTGAATGTTGTATAGGGAAGAGCCCACCCCCCACTCTCACCTCCAGGAGGGGTGCTGGAGGGAGCAGGACTCCTGAGCCCCTAGGCTTAGC
This sequence comes from Camelus ferus, assembly GCF_009834535.1. Taxonomy (NCBI): domain Eukaryota; kingdom Metazoa; phylum Chordata; class Mammalia; order Artiodactyla; family Camelidae; genus Camelus; species Camelus ferus. Next base: position 18,519,392 of record NC_045731.1, on the reverse strand, counting down.
AAGCATCCTGGCTGAGGGTGGGGAGGCTGTCCACTCTGAAGTCATAGGTCAGATGGTAGATTGGGGTCCCACCCCCACAGCTCACCAGTGAGACCGTCTAGTCTGTTTTCTCTGTAAACTGGAACCCAGTCACCCTCACCCTCAGAAGTGGGGGCAGCCTGTGTAAATTACAACACAAAGCCCTGGGCTGTTTCAGGTGCCCGGGGTGTCCAGCCCCCTAGGCCGGGCAGGTGGGAGAGGAGATGTGTGGGTTAGCAGGTGTGACAGCAGAGCTGAGACTTGGCTGAGTGCATGCACTCTAATATCCAGGAACTGCGAGCTACCACTAGCAAATCTGTTCACTGAGGCCATGTGTACTCTCCCTTGTCATTTACAATCCCCTGTTTGAACAGAGGCCTCTGGAGTCTATTAGCCACATTGTTGCCTGTCACCACACTGTTGCAGTTCCAGGGTCTCCATTTAGCCAGCTTGAAGGAATAGTCAAACTTTTTCTTAAAACCAGTGACAGAAAACCAAAGTGGCTTAAAGAAGCAAACAGGGCAGGAGAGAATGACTTACCTAACTGAGACATCCACAGGGAGATAGCTTCAGGCAGGGCTGTACCTGGTGCTCAGTGACATCAGCAGAAGTCATCCTTCCCCACCTCTGGGCTCTGCCACTGGTGCCATCTTCACATGGCTCTGCCTTTATGAGAGCAAGATAGTCACCAACTGCCACAGGCTGACATCACCACCCCTCAACTCCCAACTGAAATAGAACTTCTCTGCTCCCAGGATTCCAGCAACTAGGCCTGACCTCCGTGGAGCCTGATTGGGCTGGTGCCCAGCCCTGAGCCAATCACAGTGGCCAGGGAGGATGGAAAATGCTGATTGGCCAGATCAAGGCCATGTGACCATCCTCTCCAGGAAACCTGTGAGCTGTTCACCTGTTTTCAGGTTGGGAGAGTGTGATGTCTCCCAGAGGATCCTGCTACTAGCACAAACTGCAGGTGGCACAATGAGCTGAAATGAGCCTGTCTGCTTGGTGACAAGTGACAGGTCACTTAGTGGTTCCCTGCTCCAGGGAGGGAGGCATGTCCACACAGTATTGGGGCTTCAGAGCCAGAATGTAGTAGAAAAGCCTCCCAGTCTCCCAAAAGGTGGGAAAGTGAGCAGTGACACTGGAAAGGCACTCCTCTCTGTGGCCCTTGGCTTTCTCCTTGTTACAGTGGAGAGTGCAGTGTTGCCCCTGACAGCCCACTTCCCTGCTGGGAGGCCTTTGCAACAGGTGGAGAGTGCTTGGAAAAGCCCACTTATTCTGAGGAACTGTTATTGCTCCTGGTGGCATTATTATTTTCATGTCACTTGTGAGGTGGGCCCTGAGGGGTCCCTGATCTGGGGGCACAGACACCCACAGAAACTTGGCCCACTATTACTGTTCATTCAACAATGACTTACCGAGCACCTACTGTGTGTCAGATTCCCAGGGTAGAGCAGTGGTGTTGACAGCACAAGCCCCTGCCTCACCTCATCTCTGCATCCCAGGTGGGGTCACCAGAGTGGGAGTTCAGGAAGCAGAGGACGTGGCCGAAGCCTTGTGGGAACCCCTGGGTTTTTCTCTGTGCTGAGGGCACTAGCAGCACACCGATTGTGGGACTCAGTACCCGCAGGACCCAGCATTGATGGGTAAAGGAGAGGGGCATTTCTACAAGCCCATCCTCACTAACCCCAGGCTCTGGAGGGCAGCTCCACTCTGCTCAAACCCAGGGGGCATCTTCCACCATCCTGATCACCCTCTGGTATTACTCCCCGCTCAGATGCACTTTTCCCTGTGGCAGCTACACTCAGAATATGTGTTTGTTTCTCTCCCATGTGGTTAAGTGGACTTCAGATACATGATAGTGATGGAGTGGCTAAGCCTCTGGGCAGATTGCTGGGTGACCCGCGGAAATTGCTGCACATGGTGAGCTCCCTTCTGCCAACCAATGGGCCAGGCCCCACCACTGTTCTGTCTGTTCTACCTCACTTAATCTGCACAGACACTCTGTGCAGGACATCCTGTTATCCCCCATCTCTGCTGACCTTGGGTGGACAAAGCTTGGGTTTGAGAAAGTTGCCCAGGTCACATTGTTGACAAGTGGGGAGCTGGGGATTTGCACCCTGGTCCCAGGAGTCTGGATCATGGAAAGGCCTGGGTGGGGCAGCTTATTGCCAAGGGAAGTCCTGCCCAAGCCTCTCCCATGAGAGCCCACCCAACAGCACATCTAGCAGAGTCAGCATTTCCTGGACCAGATGGACAGAACCTCAAAACTTCTTTGCAAACAGATTGTTTCCATGTTCTTTTGCAAACACAGAAAGGCCACAGGCCAGGGAAGGATAAGGCCAAGAGTTTTTTCATTGGGGAGAGTGAAGGACAAGTGTGAAGACACACAGCACTCCCAGCAGCCCTCTCGGCAGAGCCTGCCACTGGGTGAGCAGCTACCATGACTACCTACCATAACCCTGTGAGGTTCATGCCTGTACAACCCTGCCTGTGAGAAGAGCAAAGTGAAGCTCAGAGAGGTGTGGGGACACTCCAAAGACAAACAGATAAGGTGGGATCATCACCACCATGCTGTGCTGGGACAGGCAGTCACCTGTCACACTGCTCATGCATGGCCTGCTGGGAGTAGTGAAGGCCTGACAGGAGCACAGGAACACTGTGGTGAAGGTGATGTTTCTACCTGGGACAGCTGGTACCGGGAACTCTAGCTGATTCTTCATTGTGCCTGCTTTGAGTGTCAGCATGTTGCAGCCTCATGTAGGGGAAGGGCTGTCTCCTTTCCACACCGGTGCACAAGGAAGAGCATGTACACACTGGCATCACCATAGACCACCGGCAGGATCAGGATCTGGAGCTCAGAGCAGAAACTGCCAACACCTCAGGAACTGGTGCAAGAGGAGGACCTGAGTGCCCCCTGAAACATTTCTAGTTTTAAAAACATACTTAATTAGGGGGAAGTGATAAACAGTTGATCCCTTCAAAATATTCGGTTATCCAAGGAACAACAGCACCTCAGCATTGTAAGAAGATTAAGTCAGTCATCAATAACCATCACTATAGGTATGAGAAAACAGTGTTAGGAGTTACAAAAGGGTCTCAAGATCATGCAGGTCAGAACTGAGAACCGTCCAAAGCATGTGCTGCATGATAGCCTCTCTAAGCTACCTGAGGCTTGGTCTGCTCCTGACACAGGGCAGATGGTTCTGAGAAAACCACACTCCTCAGGGGACCCCAGGGAGTTGACAGAGTTGAGTTTGGGTTCCTGATCATCTTCTAAGTTTGGAATTTTGAGATTCTTCTGCACCTGTCCTTCCTCCAGAACAGAATCTGATTCAGGCGGGATTCCAAGGACTGAGGCATGTGCCAGGCAAGAGAGCAGGCATGGCTGGATGAGAGCATCGCCAGTGCCATCAACAAAGAGGCCAGGGCACTGAGATTTCCAGTGATTTAGCATCCTGGCTGGGAGGGGTCATGTGTTCTACAGTGAGTTCTGAGTATCCTGCACCGCCCTCGAGGACCTGCAGGGGGCGCGCGAAGCCAACGTGTCTTAGGTGGCGGTGCGCATACGCAGTCCGCGTCAGCAGCCAGCGTCTTCCCTGGGGGCGGAGCTTGTTTTCCTCAGGACTGAGCGGGCGGCGCCAGGGAGGCTCCGGGACAGCGCTGCCTGCGTGTCCGCGGGAGAAGGACGCTCCCCGCCCGCTGTCTGAAGTTACGCCGGTTTCCCACGGCCTGAGCCCGCTTCCTGCCGGGGTGTGTGTGGACCTGACCGAGCTGGGGCCCCGGCCGGCTGGGCAGGAGGGGACGGGTGCGCTGGCGGGCCCGCTTCGACTATTCTCCTCGCCCGCCGGGAGCGGGTGAGTGTCCGCGCCCCTGGTCCTCACCGCCCGGGTCCCCCTCCCCCGTGTGATCGGAGGTGTGTACACAAAGGGTCAGGAGCGGGGACGCGGGTGTAATGGGAAAGGGGCTGAGAAAGTACTGAAAGAGTTAAAGAGAAGTGTGTAAAATCACATTATGTTAATTTTTATATTTTAAGTGTGTCAAAGTCAGAGTTTATCATGCTTTTACTTTCTTGTCTTTAAAGGAATGCAATCATTTATTTTATACTTAAAATATGATTCTCAGCTTACCTCGTTTTCAAGTCAAAATACTGCCACGGTTGACATTTTCTCATAATATAGTGACAATCTTAAACATGTGTGAATATAAACTCATTGAAAAAATCTTGCAGCATTCCATGCTGAGTAGTCTTGTTAAAAATAATATCCGGGCCATTACTAAATCATTACAAAAATATAATTTTTTTGAATCACTTTTAGAAGTTCCAGAAACAGTGGTATTTTTAAAACACCAACCACTGCATAGTGCTTAAGACCATTTAAGATGAAATATATTCAAACCTAAAACTTTAGAATACTCAAAAGGCAGGATAATATCTGCTTTTTCATTGCAAATACATGTTTTCTTCATAAGTGCAAAATACGAAAGTATTCAGCTAAATTTTGTATATCTTTATTCAAAAGGTGACAATAGAATATAACCCCCTTATTTTTTATTTTAAGCCTATTTCCCATAAAAATTGGTATTTTTATCTGTAGGATCTTAATTGTCCATTCGTTTTTTCCTTTGGTTTATTTTCTTTAACAGAGAGTGCATTCTTGTGTCTTGTTAGAGTTTTTAATTCTCCTAACCTATTCCAAGTGACTTTCTGACACTGATAATAAATAAGGGAAGAGCCCTTATAGTAAATGTGCATCTTTTCATGTAGTCAGGTTTTTTTTTTTTTTTTGGATAACTTTTTTTTACAATTTCTACTTGGTTCACAATATTATCCCATTATGATAACTCAATAAAAAATTGTAATCTGTTTACACCAAGACACATGTCAGCACAGTGCTTTTGCTGATACAGTTTTACATTAGATTATAATATAATGTTCTACTTGATTTACATATATACTAATACACATTTTATATATGCACACATGTATGAATATCTGCTAAATGCCATTAATTTGCATGGGGTGGTAGCTGATTGCATGTGATCTTTCTGACCATTGGCTATTCTTATGTGTGTCTAATGCACTTCTTAGATATTAGAATATCACACTTCTCATTTTACAGTATTTTAAAGGTTATTATATTTTAAATTATAGAAGCAGAAATGTTGTCTGTCAAGTTTATGAAATAATTAAGTCACAATTTGGTGTAATCATATTCAGTGGAGGAATGATGGCTTCTACGTCTTTTTACATCTGCCACAGTTGCTTCTCTATACTATTTGTGACCATGAGCATTTTTATGGCAACGTGATCTTTTTCCAATTCTATTTTTTTTCTTTTATTTCAGTACAATCAGTAAAGCTTTCCTTTGCAGTGATGGCATTGTTTTTAACATGAAGATACCTTGTCATCTGACACATTTGTACCTGATGGGCTACTACTCTTGTACAGAGCAAGGAAAAGCATTTTCATATCTCCATCTGTATTCTAGATCTTATCTAATTTCTTAGAAGCATTTTATAATCATTTTTAGTTATTTTAATTGTACTAAACACAGAAGAACAGATCACTTTTTATCTTTACCTACCTCATCACCTAAATGGACACAGATATTATAATAACATGTGAGTTTGATGAAATTGAGAAACGTTCCAGGGTTTGAGCTTCAAGTATTTTTATGTGATTTTCTAAGAGGTAATTAATTTCTGGCACAAAATGTAGCAACATCTATAATCACTTACAGGATCATCTGCCATTTGGGGTTCTCTGATTTTGTCACTTTCAGCTGTCACCTAGGAACTGGTGAGTTCAAATATTTTAAAAAACATTTCTGATTAGAAAACATCAGGAAGAAACATTGAATATTTATGTTCACGACTCTGGTATCATTATTGTAATGTGCTATTTGTTTTGGCGTATATTTGATTTTGTTCCAGTAGTGTGAAATGTAGGCATGGGAACAAAATTTAAAACAACAAAACATTCTGTGAGCCATTCACAATGAATTATTAGTCATTTTATTTTTATTTTATAAACAGGCCATTTGAATATGTTCAGCCATGAAGTGAAACAGACTCACTGAATTCTGAGTCCTGAGAGACAGTGACCCAGACACAGCCCTACCAGTAAGTAATGTGGTGAATTGATACAGATATATATTGTGAAATGATTATCACAATAAGGATACTTCCATAAACTCATAAAATTCCCTTTTGTGGTGAGAATTTTTGAGATCTGCTCTCAGTAACTTTCAGATAAATAATACAGCATTGTTAGCTGTAGTCACCATGCTGTTCATGAGATTTCCCAGAACTTAGTCATCTTAAACATGGACGTTTGTACTCTTTGAGCATCTTCTCATTTCCCCACTCCCAGGCCCTGACAACCACCACTCTGTTCTTTGTGTGAATTCGGCTGTTTTTAGATTACACGTGTAAGTGAAATCATGCAGCTCTACTTTTTCTTTTTTCACAGTCTGCAGTGTGTTGATTTGATCCACTTACATACAGCAATGTGATCACAAACAGATTTAACACCTCTCACATGACTCACAAGTATAATTTTCTTTATTTTTTGTGGCAAGAATATTCACAAGATAGTACCTTAGGAACTTTGGAGACTGGTACAGCACTGTAGTCTGTAATCACTGTGCTGTGCATTTGATCTGCATGACTTATTTATCTTTGGGTTGCAAGTTTGTACCCTTTAATGTCTCCACAGTTCCTCCACCCCAAAACCATTCTACTCTTTGTTTCTAAGAGTTTGTTTGTTTTTTTACATGTATACCTGATATCTTACATCCATCTTTCTCTGTTTATTTCATCTCACCAAGCATAATACCCTCAAGGTCAATCTGTAATATCACAAATGGCAGAAATTCCTTCTTTCATAATGCAGAATAATATTCCATTCTGTATAAATGCTACTTCTTCTTTATCTGTTTATCCATTGTTGTACACTCAGGTCATTTCCATATCTTGGCTATTGTGAATAATGTTGTAATAAACATGCGAATGCACCTATCTTTTCAATACCCTGTTTTCACTTCCTTCAGATGCACACCAGGAAGGAGGACTGCTGGAGCATATGGTAGCTCTGTTTTTAATTTTTGGGTAACCTCTATAGCTTTTCCATAGTGGTTGAACCAGGTTACATCCCCACCGACAGTGTACAGGGGTTTTCTTTTATCCTCATCCTGGCCAGCACTGTCTCTTGTCTTCTTGGTGATGGCCTTTCTGACAGGAGGGAGGGGATATCTCATTCCACTTTCAATTTTCATTTCCCTAATTGTTAGTCATGTTGAATATCTTTTCATGTACATTTTGTGTATTTGGGTGTCTTCTTTGGAAAAATATAAATTTAGTTTTACTGCCCATTTTTTATTTTGGATGTTTGGCTTTTTTTTTTTTTTTTTTTTGCTATTGTGTTGTATGAGGTCCACATATATTTTGATATTAACCCCTCATCCCCTATATGATTTGCAAAAATTCTCTCCTACTCTATATTAGGCTTTATATTTTGCTGATTATGTCTTTTGCTGTGCAGGATCTTTTTAGTTTGATGTAGTCCCACCTGTTGATATTTGCTTTTCTGGCTTGTGTTTTGGGGTCATATCCCAAAATTATTACCCAAACCAGAGTTAAGTATCTTCTTCTCTATGTTTTCCTCTAGGAGTTTTAAAGTATGAGGTCTTACATTTCAGTCATTAATCCATTTTAAATTATATTTGTGAGTAGCGGAAAGTAGGTGTCCAATTTCATTTTTCTGCTTGTGGTTTTCCAGTGTAACTGACATCATTTGTTGAAGACACTAGCCTTTCCCCTTTCAAAATAGCCTTAAAACCAATAAAATACTTAAAAATAAACTTAACTGAGGAAGTGAAAAATTTGTGCTTTAAAAACTATAAGACTTTTATGGAAAAAATTGAAGAAGTCAAAACAAGTAGAAAGATACACTGGGCCAGAAGTATGGCTAATGGACCAGAAGAATTAATGCTAAAATGTCCATACTACCCAAAGGCATTTACAGGTTCAGTGCAATTTCTATCAATATTCCAATAACATTTTTCAAAGATAGAAGTCCATCTTAAAATTCTTTGATGTGACCACAAAAGACCCAAATACCAAAGCAAGCCTGAGAAGGAATAAACTGGGAGCCATCACACTTTCTGCTTTAAAACTATATCACAGTGATATAGTCATGAGACACCATGATGCTGGTATTAAAATACACACGTAGTCTAACAAAGGAATAGAATAGACAGCCCATTAGTAAACCCTGGCATAAAATGTCAACGGATATTTGAGATGGGACTAAAGCGAATTCAGCGGCCAAAGGACAGTCTCTTTGACAGATGGTGCTGGGACAGCTGGATACTACTTTTAATTTTTGGCAGAACCTCCAAACTGCTTTTCATAGTGGGTGTGGTAATTTACATTTTTACCAACAATGCGCAAGGATTTTCTTCACATCCTTGCCAATACTTGTACTCACTTGTCTTTTTTGACTGTAGCCATTGTAACAGGTGAGAGATGGTCTCGTGGTTTTGATTTGCATTCCCCTGATGATTAATGGCATTGAACAGCTTTTAATGTTGGACATTTGTATGTCTTCTTTGGAAAAATTGTCTATTCAGAGCCAGTATTTTTAACTTAGATTTTTTTTTTGGCTGTTAATTTGTATGATTTATTTATATACTTGAGTAACTACCATTCATCAAAAGATGGTTCGCTAATAGTTGCTCCCATTCCATAGGATTCCTTTTTATTTTTTCAATTTTTTTCCTATGCTAAAGTTTTTACATTGACTTAGTCCTGCTTGTTTCTTTTTGCTTTTGCTTTGGTTGCCTGTCCTGTGGAGTCATATCCAAAAAATCATTATTCCCAAGACCAAGGTCGAGGAGATTTTCCTCTATGATTTTTTTAGGAGTTTTATGGTTTCAAGTCATACAGTTGACTCTTTAATCTATTGTGAGTTAATTTTTGTGAGTAGTGTAAGATGGACTCCAGTTTAAGTCTCTTACTTTCATTCGATTTTACCAATTTACATTTCCACCCAAAAAGTGCACGAGTTACATTTTCTTCATATTCTTGCAAATATTTGTTTTTTATTTTTTATAATAGTCCTTCTAACAGGTGTGAGGTGATATTTCATTGTGGTTTGGGTTTGCACTTCCCTGATGATTAGTATAATTTCAATATCTGTTGGCAGTTTGTATGTCTTTTTTGGGGGGGAAAAGAAAGTCTACTCAAGTCCTTTAGCCCATTTTTAATTTTTATTTTTTGTTTGCTAGTATTTTATGAGTTACTTACATATTTTATCAAAAACGTTTTTTTGTTAAAAAATGAAAAAATGGTTTGCGTATATGTTCTCCTGTTCTGCAGCTGCTTTTACATTTGCTGATTGTTTATTTTGCTATGAATTTTTTTTTTAAGTTTGCTGTAGATTCAGTTGCTTATTTTTGCTTTTGTTGCTTGTAATTTTGGTGTCATATCCAAAAGATATTTGCCAAAACCACAGTAAGGAGCTTTTTGTTTACATTTTCTTCAAGTAGTTTTACAGTTTTTGGTCTTACATTTAAGCCTTCAGTCCATTTTGAGTTAATTTCTGTGAGTGCTGCAAGAAAGGGGTCCAGTTGTGTTCATCTGTAGGTCATTATCCAGTTTTTCCAGTGCAGTTTATTGAAAAGACTGTATTTTCCCCATTACTTCTTCTTGGTTCACTTGTGAAATATTTGTTGACTGCATTTGGATGGGTTTATTTCTGAACTCTGATTGTTTCATTGGACTTGGTCTCTGTTTTTCGCCATTCCCTACCATTTTGATTACTATAGCTTTGTAATAAAATTTGAAGTTAGGGAGTGTGATATCTCTAGATTTGTTCTTAACCAGGTTGACTTGACATTAGGGGTGTTTTGTGGTTCCATACAAGTTTTAGGATTGTTTTCTCTATTTCTGTGTAAAAGTCATTTGAATTTTGATAAGGATTGCATTGCATCTACAGACAGCTTTGAGTGGTATAGACATTTTTCAGTATTATTCTTCCAATTCATAACCATGGAAACTGTTAACATTTGTTTCTGTTTTTCTCAGTTTGCTCATTACCGTTTTGTCATTTTAGGTGTATGGATATTTTATCTACTTGGTTTAATTTATTCCTAAATGTTTTATTTATTTCTAATGCCATTTAAAATATGATTGCTTTTTAAGTTTTTTTTTTTTAATTGAGTTATAGTCAATTTACAATGTGTCAATTTCTGGTCTACAGCACAATTTTTCAGTCATACATGAATATACATATATTCATTTTTATATTATTTTTCACCATGAGCTGCCAGAAGATTTGTCTCCTTTGTCAAGGATTAATTGACCAAGTCTGTGGATTCATTTCTGGGCTCTGTTTTGTTCCATTGATCTACATGTCTGTTTTTGTACCAGTACCATGCTGTTTAGATTACTGCAGCTCTGCAGTATTGTCTGAAGTCTAGGAGAGTTATTCCTCCAGCCTCTTTCTTTTTCTTCAGCAGTGCTTTGCCAATTCTAGGTCTTTTGTGATTCCATATAAATTTTATGATTTATTCTAGTTCTGTGAAAAATGAAGGAATTTTATTTTTAACTTACCGAAGAGGTTGCAAAGGTTATTTTATCAGTTAAGGTGTTTAACAAGTGTATTTGAAAACATGGAAATCTGTTTCCTGAGGTATGTTTAAATATATTCTGTAATGAAGAAAGTGCTTTATTTTATTAATTGATGAATTTTTGAATTTTAAAGCAAGATTTCGGTGTAAGAACACCTGTGGCCAGCACGGAGATTTCTCCTGCCCCTCACCCACCCAATATATAATACAAAGAAGGATGTAAAAGATATTTACTAATCATTTTGATAACTGCTATTGGTAAACCTGTAAAATTATGTTGTATTTATTATTGAAGAAATTCCAAACCATAAATATTCACCTACTTTCCTTTGAGGGTGGCCTGCTGTTAGTGACTTGAGTGCACAGAATAAAGTAGGGAAAGTGAAATGGAACTTTCAATGAAGAAATCTGGCACAGAGGTCCATGACCAAGTGATCAAGTTTAATGTCACCAGTGATGTCATGTGGGGACTCTGACTTGATGTGAAGAGTAGGGTGCTTCAACACTGTGCTCTTCCTCCCAAAAGTTTATAAGCCCAATTCAGTCATAAAAATATAAGAAAGTTCAGAATTGAAGGACGGTTACAGAATACCTGACCAGTACTTCTCAAAACTGTGAAGTTCATGAAAAACATGGAAAAGATCAAAAGGATAGTAAGGAGACATGACAATTGTGCAGTGTGGCATATGGATTGGATTCTGGAGTAGAAATAGGACATTAATAGAAAAACAAGTGAAATCTGAATAATATCTGGAGGTCGAGAGTAGAATGTACAATCTGGGTTCTTAGTTTTGACAAACCATGAAGATGCAAGAAAATAACATTAAAGAAAATTAAAACTTGGTGAATGGTATACCCTTTTGGTACTATCTTTGCAACTGTTCTATAAATCTAAAAATATTCTTAAATAAGATTAAAATCTTACTAAAAATAGTCTGTCAATAATTGAATGGTCAAGGAAACTGTTACATGCATACATTGCAATATTTAGTAGAGGCTGAAAAGACATTCTCTATATATACTAATATGGAACAAGGTTACATGATGTATTTATGTAATGGAAGTACAATTTAAAAAATAATATAATTGTACTTTTGCAAAAATACCCACGTAAACTGATGATTCTGTCACAGGTGGTGTGGTGATGCGTGGAAGCCTGATTCGGACCTGCGTCTCTGAATTCCCATGGCTGGTATTGCTTTTCTTCTCAAGTTTGCTCTATGTCCATCTTTCAGAGGTCCTGGCCTCTCTTGCCTACTGCCTGGGGAGAATTAGCCCACACACCTGAAGAAGTATGTGAATTTGAATCTTACGAACATAGGTAGCTTCGTCCAGCAATTTCTGCACTGAGTTCTTCAATACATATCTCTGCAACACAGGACAGGGAAAAATACCCACCTAACTTCAGATAAAGGGGCACAGGAAACCACACTGCAGTGAACATTAGGGTGCATGTACCTTTCCTAGTTGGTGGTGGTTTCTCAGATACCCAGAAGAGATGTTGCCGGATCATACGTAGATGGGGATCACATGGCAGTGGCCTAATTCACATTTCTGTTACATAGTATCCCCCCATCTTCCCATCTGATTACACTTACATTTAATGAGCTTTTTAACAGTGATACAGCATGTTTTTATTCATGACCTTGTACATGTATTAATTTACTCAGATATATTTCCAGCAGGCAGGTCTTTGCTATTTCTTTGGAATATATCTGTACATAATGTAGATATAAACCTTCTTCTAATGGGTCAAATACATGGAAAGGCCAATAGTAGTCTCTGAGTTTTAAAAAAGAGAAGTATAAGGTGTGTTGAGTCCCTACAACAAGATGGACTCATTTAGTCCAGAGGTTAACAATAATACCATGAAGGAGATTTTAAAACTGAGACTTGACGAAGGAGCATAATTTATCAGATGCACAACAAGGAGAAGAGAATTCCAAGACTGCTCTTGGGAAGAAACCTGTGCTCTTGCCTTAACCTATTAAGCTGGGGAAACACACCCAGGTCTTCTGTTACCTCCAGCCTCCCTCAAAATCAAGTGAAATACCAAGACATAGAATAAAGATCAGTGTTTCAAGAGATATTATTTTTATTTAAAGAAAATGGAATTTAAACAATTAACATATCAACCCTTTAAAATCAATCAATACATTTCACAAAGGAAGGTGAAGTTAAAGAAAATCAGGCAGGCACTAACTTAGTGATCTCAGTCATTGACATTCCTGATGCCTGTGGTCAGATTTCTCACTTGCCCCTGATCATGGGTGTCCAGAGCAAAGAAAAGGCTTCAGAGGAGATAAGGAGCATGAGAAAACTACAAATGAGGGAACTGCTGGCCACATTGACAAAGCTCACCACACCACCTTCATAATCTAGGAGCACCCCTGTGTGGCCGAGAGGCCTTTTGACATATTGAGGTAAATACTGAGGTAATGGTGGGGAGGAGGTAAAGAGACAGCACTGATTGTTCTCTTTGATACAAAAAAGGAGAAAAATTCCCTCCAAGTCAACCACCATGTCATTCTTCCTTGTCCGAGAATCATTACAAACCCCAATTGTCAAGTTATCACAGTCTGCCACCTCCCAGTAATGCTGACCAGAAGTGAATGCCTCAGCTCCCCAGGCAAGAAAATACTTAGGTCTTGGATTGTTGGCAGCATCAGGATGATCAGGACCAGACAGCAGACATCTCAGATCTTCACACAGAGGGACCTGACAGGTGACTGTTTCATCATCCAAGGCAATACACACTGCAGGAAGAAGGGGGAGAGTATATTAATGTGTCATACATTTCTGATGGGCCTGAGCTTTACATAGTGCCTGGGTTTCCTAGCTTATTACTAGAAATAGGAGGCAGGACAGCAAGAGAGATCTAGGTTACTGGTCTGTCCCCATAATAAGATTTTAACCAGACAAGATGGAAGAAAATCATGATTTTTAAAAAAAAAATATATAAAGAAGAGACATATTGCTAAGTTTTGGCCATGATTTTCCATGGGACATTTGAAACTGGCATTTAATTAACATTTCACAGTCAGGAACAAAGTAGCCTGCCCACCTCCTCAGAAGATGTACAAGAAAAGTAATAGTAACTCCTAAGGAGTTTGTATTTTCCTAACATAAAGATTTTTTATTAAAAACTACAAAGTTAAAATACAATAAAAGAAAAATTACATTTTTGAAGTGGTTCTTTGTGAGAATTTTCATCCCTTCCTTGAAAAGGGTGAAATCTAATGATATGGGTTGTCAGCTTACTTTGCCAATGTTGCGTATAAACTGTGTATAAAATTTCATATTGTTTCTAATAAAATTGGTCATACTATATTTTTACATCATGTGAATAAAGTATGTTCTTTGTAAAATGGATGCATTACAGAGAGTTTTACAAACCAAGTTAAAGCTCTCTAAGCATCTCACAACCAATGATAAGGTCACTTACCTAGAACTTGGAATGTACTGAATGTGCATGCAGATACCTGCTCCATGTGAACAGCCAACACTACACCCCAGGGAGCTGCAGGTCATCAGTTATCTTTCCCTGTTGTTTACCATCCAGAAACCTGATTACTAATGACCATAAATGGCCTTTTTCCCAGAAAACAATTAACTTTTCTTCCATACTGACAAACCTCTGCAGCTACACCCCAGTCTGGTTGGCCATCACTGCCCTTCAGCTCCACGTATGGCTTCTCATGCACTCAGATGAGATCTTCATGAAGACCATCCAAGAGAAAAGCCAGAAGTTCCTGGGAGTCCTGTTGCTGGAACCCATTAAATTGGGGAGCATATGTTGCTATGGCCCACTATAAACATAAGAGGAATAAAACTCATTATCTCTATATATGTATATATCTATGTATCTATAAAATTTAGAATGAACATGCCCATAATTCAATCCGAGCATTAGAAGAAGGTAAATAGTATAGTATTTAGTCTGTGTCTATTTCAGCAAACATATTTTGGATAATCATGAAATCTTCCTAATCTTAATCTCAGATGACCCCTCTTTTCCCCCTAAAAAGTATTATAGCCAATATTGGGTTCCAGTTTAGTATCATGTGAGCAAACATTTCTTTAGGTACACACATGGTACTTAAGACAGAAATATTAAAATAGCATTTTCTCACACCAAAAGATTCCCTTATAGTATTTCTTTTACAGTTGGCTTTGCTGGTCTTGTTCATCCTAACTTTTATTATTAGAGGCAAAATAGCCTTGTGTTTACCTGTGAGGACTTATACTAGCTTGCAGCTTTGGACAAGCTATTTAAACTGCTAAAAGGCTGTTTCCTGAGCCACATGGTGAAGATAATAACACTACTTTATATTATAGGGTCATTTAGAAGATTAAATTACTTAATACACATAAAGTAATTAGAATAGTGGCTGGTAAGTTGTAAGTAGCCAATTTTAACCTATTATGATTATTAATTTTTGACCTAAAAAGCTTTTCTCTTGCTTTTAAACATAAAAAATAATGCTAATTTCACTAAAAGTCACCGTATATGATACTGATGTCAAATTTCTATCCATTAATTACATTCTTTCTTTCTGCTACATTTTACCCTATAGATAAAATTAATTATCTTAGTAATGTTAAAAATGGATTGAGAATCATTAATTAGACTCAGAGGTCTACCTTAGTTAGAACACTGTAATAGTGAAGGACTAAGAAAGGAAGGTTTCCTGTATATACAAGACACTTGATAAATTAGTAAAGTGAATGGCATTCTAAATTTAGACTGTACTTTTGATCTTTTCCTACCCACTACATCTGTAGCAGTATTTTGCATATATGTGAACAAGTAAAACTATCTGACATCCAGTTTATGCCTAGTGAAGGACCCAAAAACATTAAATTAAAACTAAAAAGCTAACTATAAAAAACATGTAGAGAAAAATAATTACTTAACCACCTAGGACTTAAATACCTTTATATTACTTTAACATGCTCATCTGAAGCTTTCATGGGGTGACATTCTTTTGAGTTCCACTCCAAAGCTCCTGTACTAAATCCCCATAGCATTTAGCCATATGCCCCTTCATACCAATGGGATTTGTCCTAGAAGTTTGAGAAGAAAACTTGTTGCCAAAGATTTTTAAATTACAATCACATGGGCAGAAAAATACCTAGCATCTGTTTTCTCACATCAAAATATCTTTTCAAAATGAGAGTAGTAACTCTTGGTCCTTCATGCTAAATAGAGCCAGTAACATTAAGACTTTTCTCTCCCAGGGTGAAGAAAGAGGAGATTTAGGTAATATTGGGTTTATAACAAAGTCGCAACAGTTGAGAGGTCAATGACTCAAGAAAATTACCTGTTGAGTTCATAAAGACGTCTCCCTGAGAGAAAATACTGTGTCAGTGGCTGTATGAACTAATACACTGGATGCTTGAATCCATGAAGCATGTGTTTCCCAGGTTACTCAGACCCTTGGTTCCCTTCTCTTTCAGAATTGGGACAAACAATATGAGAACTGATGCCTAGTTGTAGCTAAATGTTACAGACCAGTTAGCTGTATTCAGTGCAATGATTTTTATGACTCTTCCAATCAGCTAAATAGAGCTAACATTTCTGTATCTGGTCTTGCAAGGCTAAAGTAGATGTTTTTCATGGAGCATCATTGGCAATCATAATATCTATGTTTATTTGTAATCTAGAAGCAGCAATGATTCTAGCTGTTATAACAGTTTTCTAAAATTCAAACAATTCTCTTCTAGTATTGTATCTTTACAAAAAATGTAAACTTATTTAGTTGCAAGGTTAAAAAGAAATTTGATGCTTCAGGAAAAAGAAAAGAGGAGGCCTAATCACTTTTGATACAGAAAGCCACAAGTTGTTAACACCTCAACAGTGAGAGAAGGAAAAAAAAAATAACAGAATGATTTTAAGATAATTTCTTTAAAAAGAATACACTGGAGACTTACCCTTGTGTCTATCTATTTTACTACTGTTTGCTATAAAGGACATTTCCTCAGGCCAACTCATATCTTTATTTCAAACTGGAAAGACAGAGATAGCAAAGTGTTAATTTCTTATCCATTCAAATCACACCCACTCAATTACTTTCAAAAACAAAGTTCTTATTTCTAAACCAGAAACTAGAGAAAAAAATCAAGTTAATTTTAGTAACTGACTCTGAAACCATTTCAATTGTTTATACTGGAGACTTTATAGTCATTGATAAGAATTAATTAGTAAGCTAATACATCAGTTATGCACCTTAAGTAAAATACTTAAATGATGGAGGGTACAGCTCAGTGGTAGAGCGCATGCTTAGCATGCAGGTCCTGGGTTCAACCCCTAATACCTCCATTAAATTTTTTTGAAAATATTTTAAAAATTTATACTCAACCATCTATAAGACTAATTAAAGCTCTTAAATTTAGTACATTAGAACTATTACTATTTTTTCTTACCTTGTGACACATGTCAGAGTAATTATTCATTTTAATACAAAAGCTGTTAGCAATATTTCATGAATCATGATAATTAAAGGCACACCAGGTTTTCAGTGACATGTGCATGCCAGTGTGTAAATCTGTGCTTATACAAGTTAAGTTCTGTTGGTGAGTGATCAGTATTGATTAATGAAAGCCTGCACCATTAACTATGCAACAAATTTAGTCTCATTTTTTGGGGGGGAGGGTTAGGCGGTAGGGGTGTGTGTGTATATCTGTGTGTGCATGTGCTCTATCACTGAGCTATACCCTCCTTGCTAGTCTCTTTAACTTAAAGAGGCAGCTTGAAATTTTTAAAAAACTTTGTCAATTTATAACTGAATTCACCTGTCTTTTAACTCCTGTTCTCACCATTGCCAGCCAATCAATGTAGACATATTTATCTTTTCAAGCAATTTAAATAGTATTACAACAGGATCACATAAAGGTTTCATGGTTTTCATTACCATGAAGAATATAATGATCTAATAATAATTGGAAAAATTATAAAATGGATTATCAGTGAGTAACTAAACCTTTAAATTCTTCCCCTTCATTTGTACCTTCAATTACCAGGTGCTGCTCATCCTGGATTTTCAGATATTCCAATCTACGATCCGCATCATCCAGAAGAGTGAGGCAATTCTGTATATGGAGGAGGAAATGGTTTGTTAATTTAACTACTAATCTTGAAACAAATGCAGATATAAAAATGAATGACAACTAAAAATGTCCTTGTAGTTATATAACTCATGTGACATATTTAGCATATTATAGTTATTCAGAAATACTTGTAATTCTGGTGGTAAAATGATGGAAGGAAAATGTATACTTTGTAAACATAAACTTTGTGTCTCTAAAACAGTTATGTAGGATTATGGAGAGATCAGAAAAGACTTAGCACATATCAAACCAAAATTCATTGAGATTTAGATTTTTCTGAAGAGCTTACAGAAAAATTTTTTTAGTATGTAGTATGAAATTCAGTAAGTGTGCTTGTGATCAAGATGGAACTTGACTGCTTACTAGGAACTGAAAATGTAAAACCAAATGTCAAATAGAACTATACATTTTTGTTGATGCTCACCCTGTCTAAGGCACTCACAAAGTTAATTCATTTAAATCTTAAAATGACACTAAGGGAGAAACTATTATTTTCCTCATTTACTCATAAGAAAACTGTGACAAGAGAGTTAGTTGATGACTTGCCTTTGGTTATTCAACTAACAGATGTCAGAGCCAGGATTTGGTTCTTGGCAGCACGGCTCCAGGAGCTACGCTCTTAACTCACGACACTACATTGCCTCTCTATGGTGACCAAAGGAGGGTACAGGAGAGAAAGAACTAGGGACTACAGAATTGGTTAAAAGTATGTATAATCCAAATTCACAGTGCAATGAAAACCTACTGCATGTGTCACAAAGAATATAAGCAACTGACAGCACTACCTCTGAAGAGAATGGAAGATAGGAGTCAAAAGATGGGAAGGCAGAATTTTCACTATATACTTTGGTGTTGCTTGAATTTTTTTTAATGTGAATGTTATTTTAAAATAAATCCAAAATAAACTCTATTAAAAAAAAGATATTTGCTGTTACTTTATAATAAATTTCAGGTGACAAATAACTAACTGTGCATACAGTACTTTAAAAGCTGAAGTTTCCACTGAGATCCTAGATATGGCTTTCAGCAGAATTACTGAAGACAAAAACCCCAGACACATGAAACATGGCTTTGACATTCAGGTCTTTTCAGGACCCTGAGATCCTCTCACCTCACTGCTATAAGCCACAGGTGCATGCCCTCCTCTGTGATGCGCAGCCTCTGAGACAGATATTCATGACTTTCCTTGATGGTCTGCATTTGACTAACGCAGCCTGTACAGGCTAAGACCTGCTTTGACAGCACAATTGGAGAGGGGACATTTCCTATGGTCACAGTGACCACATAAGGAAAAGGGCAGATGTGAGTATGACAGCACCCCTCTCAGTAATGGAGGCCAGGCCACTTTAGTAAATAATGATGGGAAATGAGAATTACAGGTTTAATAGTTTTATAAAGAGACTTTAAAAGCTTTAGAATGAAAGTAGGCAGCTCAACTGTCTTGAGTGAGACTTAACTTTGAAAGTGAGAACAACAAAATCATAGCAGCCCAAAAACAAAAGGCAGTATTTGGATCCCCTGAAAAGTGACAAATGTCAGTGGGCATTGGTGTCCTGGCTGCCCTCAGCTGGGTCACACTCAACAGCAAAACCACAACTCAGTGTAAGAATGGGGGAGCTAAAATGGGACTGGACTTGAATTTCAAATAGATAACTGGATTTACCTGATCTGCTTTCTTAAACTGTCTTTGAATTATTAATCCCATCACTCTCATTAAGTGGCCCAATTACCTGGCACACTGGTACAATTAACACAGGAAATTTTTACTAAAATTTGAAGTTGGCATAGACGCTAAATGGCCAAATAGACCTTTAAAGTAAAGCCAAAAGGCTTCCCATGACAAAAAAAAAAAAAAAGCCCTATTAAAAGGTAGTGTGTGTTGGGGGAATCATGGCCTGCTTACCCAATAAAAGGACAGCAGACGACCTTGAGCTCTCAAAGGGCTCAAGGTGGAAACAAAGAGTGGCAACATGAGGAATGAGTAAAGACTAAAGGAAGAATATATAAAGTCTAACCACATCCTTCAAAACAGAAGGGAGAAGAAATGACAACAAATTATGGAAAGCAAAAGTAGGTTGCTAAGAAAATCTGCTAAACCCTGGTTTCAGCCAACATCTAGAGACAAAAGCTGTAGCTTAAAATGGTCATCTCTACCTATGGAAGGTTATAGTTTACTGAGCAACCCAAAACAAAAGCACATGTAATGTATCAATATAACACATCTATCTAGGGTACAATTATACACTCTAGATAATTTCCCACCTATTTAATGGTGACTTAGCTTTTTTCCTCTCATTAAATGTGCTTTGAGTCTTCACCTACTAAAAGATAAAAATGAAGTACTGGCATCATCTGCTTTTTCAGAGCTTCCAAAAAGAATTAACTCACTGAAAACTGGCTGAAAAATCATCTAACAATGACTTTTGCAGCCTTGTCTGTTGAAAAGGCTATGTTTAAGTCAATGTAACTGTGGCAAGGTTTGTATACCTGTCACTTCAAAAGGAATAAAACAGCCTAGTAAATAGTTGATAAATAAGAGTAATGAGAAAGATAAAAACTACATTATGGAGAACAAAACACAACTATGATCAATTTTTAAACATCTAGCAAAACAAGTCATTTACTATTAGCAAGCAGAAGATAATCCCTGAAGAAAAGAACAATTTCTCCAATTATACATCAGAGGATTAGTTATAAGATTACAAGAAAGCATATTTTTTATAAACTTCAAAATGATTAATGATTGATTTCACAATGAATTAGTAAGAAATAAAATTTCAAATTAAGAACAAATTTGTAGCATAATTGTAGTGGAGAACAAATCTGACTCTATATTGGATCTGTTCCTTTAGCTTTAACAACTGTGCCCTGTTTTCTAGGCTTATTCTTCCTATCTCTGCACCTTTTGTAAAACAATGTTGCCTTTAGCCTGTCTGGTAAATAGAAGAGCCTTTTCTCAAGGCTCTGACCTTTAAGGATATTAACACTTCCGCACATAAAGATAAGTTGCAGAATAGAAAATAATCTTTGTTTTGTTGGAGGTTTACAGGGACACCAAAACCTGACCCACGTGGACGGCTGCAAGAACAAAGAATTCCTACAGCAAGAAGTTTGCAACAACCAACCACACCCCCCTTTTTTTTTTTTTTTTGCATAAAAGAAGCCTATATTCTGACTGGAGCAGGATGATTCTGCAAAACGTTAGTCTGCCATCCTCTCAGTCTGCTGGATTTCCAAATAAAATTGCTATTTCCTGCCCCAACACCTCATCTCCTGATTTACTGGCCTGTTGTGCAGTGAGCAGGACGATCTTTGAACTCAGTAACACAGTAACGACCCAGTTCTAGGATTCAGAAGCATTTGCAAGTGTAGTGTCCAATTTCTATTGTCCTAAGCCACATAAGAAATGTATTTGAATTCTAGACAGTTTTTGTAGCATTGTTCATTAAGCAGGCAGCCACTTATTATACATAATTTTGAGCATCTGAATAGCACCAACAAATCTAGTGGAATTACAGAAGCAGCAAAAATTTAGGCTCAGCAAGAGTTACAAAGGATACTTAACTAAAAGCGCAACAACACATCTTGCCTCTCATGTTACCTTTCAAAGAGAATTTTAAAAGATATGTGCTATGGGTACATGAAAGCAATGTAAAGCTATTATTCAATGGAAAATTAAATCAAGAGTGTTCATAGAGATTCTTACTTCTCTGTTCCGTGATTTTGATGTGTTCGCTGAAAACAAAGTTTAGCTAGGCAGAGGCTACTGCTCTATAACTCTTACCAAACAGTGTAAAGAGTCTCCATGTAATATCTGAACATAACCTTCAAGACTTTTATAAAACAAACCCTATTAAATTCCAAAGGAAGGATTCCACTTACAGGGTTGGTTTGGGTCCATAGGTAGTTCTTGCATACTATTATATTATAATGACATTCTGGCACTAGTAACATGAAGTTTTTGTGTAAATGGATGAACTCAGAACTACAAATATTTGCAAGGCAAAAGCATTGAGCAAGTCCTGCCATCAATAAAATTTAACTTCAGAGAAACAAAAGGGAGATTTTTGCATGTAATACATTAAAATGAGAACTTATTTACATGTCATTTTGATAGGTTTGATGTTTTTCAGAGGAAATGTGTCATTTTCAAAAATATATCCTTTGTTTTGTATTATCTGTCTTTTTAAAGGCACCTTGGACCTAATATCATGTTTTGCTTAAAAAAAAAAAAAAAAAAAAAAAAAAGATGATACTGCCCAGGAAACTACTTCTTAGAAATCTGAGTGGAGATGAGTAGTCATTGACTGGCAGACTGTAATTTAGGTCAAGCACATAACTTATAATGGCTTGTTCTCAAGGAAACAAAGTATGTATAATTTACTTCTACTCATTATCTTTGTATGTTCACAAACCAAAATGGGACCATTCTCAGTGTGCTGCTGAGATTTTGCCTCTATCCTATCTAGTCTTGTGCATGCCCACAGATCTAAGCCCCACAGTGATTTATTGATTCTGTATGAAAATAGATGGAAATGTGTTATTAGTACAGTGGCAGCAGACTTTGAGCACCAGACTTTGAGGCTTTTGTTTTATATTTTTTAAAGGAAACACATGGTATTCTTGCTGCATTCTTAAGTTACCTCTTGGTAAATGTTGAGGAAACATTCTCAGGAACATCATACCCATATTCATCCAGATGTTAAGACTGCTGTGTCCAAGTGGCAGGCTGCTGTCACAGGAAGAGAAGATATTGAGGAAATAATTCCAACTCTGGGGTTTCTGTCTTGTTATTCTTGACCACCTGTTGTTTTAAAAGATATAAAGTGATCATTATAAAAGAAATAAAACTTGCCATTTTTAAACAATTTCTGAGATTTATTTTTCAACTCAACTGTTCAATAGTTTCACTGCCTATACTGAGTTAGATTACAGAAATTCACAGGTTTAAATTACATGGCTTTGAAGACTCTCAAGCTCTGCTTCCAAGATTCAGACTCCTGTGGGTATTTTATCCCCTGTCATTTAAAAGCAAGTAACATCAAAACTAAGGGGAAAAAATCTTAAATATTATCTGTAATTTAGTACCCTCACACAATAACTCTTCACTTTTATTTATTTCATACATAAAAAATGATGGTCTTTGAAAGGACAAATTCTTAGGACTGATATTACAAGTAAAAAAGTACAGAAGTATTCATGTCATTAACTATTTTAAAGTCATACTGCCACCCAAAATGTAGCAATTTGCTATATTTCCAGAAATGTATGTGTATTACTTTCATAAAACTTTATCATTGGACATCATTTTAAAACACCCCATTTCTTTAATACACAAAAAGAATACTGTAAATTTGATTAAACTGTATTTTTTGTATTAGTAGTGAGAACAAAAATGTTTCCATATAAAGTTTATTTGTGTTCTGTATAACTGGACTATTTATATATTTTTTGTCTATGATTAAAACAAATTAGATGTACAAGACTGGGATTCACATGGTTGAAACAGAGTTTTTTAATAACTCCTCCAATAACTTGCTTGCTGGCCCAAAGACAGAGGAAAACATTTTATCATCAAAATAGTGCTTTATGAGTAGCACATTATCAATTTAATATTCCAAAAGGATAGCAGAGTTAACACTCAAACTCTTTAAAACATAAAATCTTACAGAATCTTTCATAGCCTCAAGTGATTGGACTTTATTTCATTTCCTTTTGCCCTACTAACCAAGGTATTCTGCAATAGAGCATTTTCTAACATCAAGAGGGGGCAGTAAAGAGCCAGGTAAAAACAATGCTACAAATCAAACCTTCAAGATTATTCCTGCATGTTCTGATTGCTGTCATATGGCACTAGAAAAGCTCCACTTGGGAGTTTTTCCAACTCTTATTTAAATGGTAAGCAATAAAAGGAGCTCTTCCTTACACTAAGACCACTGGATGAAAACAGTCTGACCACTTCTAGACAGTCACTGATAGCTTCAAAGCCAACAGTAAAAATTTCTTATGATTTCAGTTTAAATGTGATTTGGGGAAAGATTAATAATTCTGCATCTGTAGTTGTCAGGTTACCTAAAAACATACCTTTGGCAGAATCTGAACTGAGTGAGGTAATTTTTATAATATGAAGCTTACTTTCCAAGTTGAGTGATTTTGTGAGCAAATTACAGATTAACAAATTCTTCTACACACATGCACAATCATACATAAATACATACTAATTTACAGTTTAATTATTCTAACCATAATGTATTAAAATGGGAGAAGTAAAGATTATAAACTACAGATGGCAAGGGCTGTCTCTACTTAATTTTTATAAAATGCCTAGCTTATAAAATATAATGTTTTTATGTAAATAACACTTAATGGAGTTGTTTAAAGGTGGAATGGGCTTTCCTTAGGGACAACTTGGAGGTATTGTAACCACAGGTCCAAATAAGCATTTAGCAGGGATGATGTAGAAGAGATTCAAGTATGTATATGTAAGGTATGTATACCAATTCAGAATATAATGTATTTTTAGAAAAGAATAAATTAGTCTCTGCTAGACTCACCTTTGTGGTGTCATGCGCATTCTATGTGTCTTCTACAATGTTGGATACATCCACATGTAATTCCTTTAAAACCAGAAACCCAAATCAGTAGTTAGGAAAGAGAAGGTATCATTTTTATTAGCCAGTAGCTGAAGTATAAAGTATTTTTGGTCAAGTATATATATATATTTTTTAATTACAGAAATAGATTGCTTGTTTGCCTTAAAAATTTATGACAATTTTCCAGTGGTTTCATTTTTTTTTAACATAATACATTCAGTTTATTAAATTTTCTAAGGCAAATTCTCTTCCCAATTTTGCATCTTTGGCTATGAATATTTTGAGTAGCATAATATAGAACCTAGAAGTAGTAAGAAATCTTTTTCTCAACCTCTTTTAAAAAATTCTTCACTCTATGTTCCTGTTGGAAGTTTACATGCAAGAAGATGTATACAATCAGACTTTACCAGGATATCATCGGTGCAGTTGTCCTTCCAGACCTCTAAATGTGCAACCACGTGTCTCTCAGTTCAACCCTAGAGAGAACTCCATCACCGTCAACGTCAAATACCTTGAAGCAAACTAAAGAAAAGGCTCTTACAGAGGAAAATTACTTTTATATTCTGACATATAATACATTTTATTACAAGCTGCCCTAGTAAAATTACTTAGTTCCTCAAACAACTACATTCTGGATTAAGTTCTTATTTGGAGGAGATTGTGTCATTAAAGTCCTTTGAACTTGTAGGAATTCCTGTACACTTCACAAGTCTCTCTCCTTATATCATTAGCCAGCTTAGAGAACTCTATCCTTCACCTAAATCTAAAGTTAAATTTCTTGCAAACTGAAAAAGGGCCAAGTTACTATACAATATCTCACAGATTTTGAGAAGGTAATTCAAGCTTTTAAATTAATTTCTAATATTTAAAACTGATCACTTCAGAGTTGATTCTTATAATGCTGAAAATATTCCATCTACTTTAAGAATCAACAAAAAGCTGGTACAGTTAGCCCTCTGTACCTGTTACAAACCACCACAGATCAAAAAAAAAAAAAAATTTCCCAGAAAATTCTCAAAAGCAAAACTTGAATTTGCTATTCACTGACAACTATTTACATATCATTTACATTGTATTTACAAATAATTACATTGTATTAGGTATTACAAGTAACCTAGAGATGATTTAAAGTATACAGGAGGATGTGCATAGGTTATATGCAAATACTATGCCATTTTACATAAGGACTTGAGCATCCATGGATTTGGTATCTGAGGGGGTCTCAGAACCAATCCTCAGCAGATAATGAGAGATGACTGTATAAAGATTTTGCCTCTCCAATGTAATTAATGTGCACCCAATATTTTTGCCTAAGAACAATTTCAAATCTTCAATGAAGTTTATATACAACAAGCTAAAAATCCGAAATATCAGCACTTTGCTAATTAACATCAATATCAGCAAAATTGCTAGTTAGTCTAGTTGGTTAACTTCCACTAGTCCACTGGCAAAAAATAAATTAAAAAAAAATTAAGACAATAATTAACCTCAATTGAGAAACAAAGACTTCAGCCTCTTTAATACCAGAACTTTAATGTGAACAAATAATCTATCACAAAGCCAGGTTAGAGTAATGGTATACTATCAGGGAAGATAAAAGAAATCTAAATTTTTAAGATTAAATAATTATCTACTTCACACACCCGTGTAATAATTATGCTATTAAATTAACTGAGTGCATCACAGTACAACATTACTAAAGAATATTGAACTATTAAGTATCATACCCAAAATATGCAGTATTTGTGAAGCTGTATTTTAGAAAGATGCAGAGATAATGACCCTAGTGAATATATAAGAATTAGGTTCCAATTAAATGTAAACTGCTGCATTTTCCTATCCAAATATGGTTAAGATTTATTAATGTAATATGCTTATAAATTACGCTATAATATTTTAGCTAGGTTTAAAAGATAAATTTAGTATTTAATAAAATTGTTTTATCATAAATTTAATTTTGCTAATAAAATATCAATATACACAGTGATAGAAAATAAGTTGGAATTCAAGTTAAGCAAGACAAATTTTCTATATAGACTACCAGAAAATATTTTCTATATGCTTAACATTTTCAAACACATCATGACTGATGTAGTTCATTTATCATGAATTGTACATTCATCTGGAAAATCAACCATTATTAATAACAAAGATCTTAAATTACTCCACAGTAAAAAAGAATAGATGATTGAACCTTTACACTGACCTCAGTAAAACCTCAGCAAGAGATTGCTATTTGCCAAAGGGATGAAAATTCAAGCCTTAATCAGATGATTTTTTACATGAATGGATGCTAATTTTTTTCTCTGTATAGCTTCCAAATTTTGTGATGTTTAACACACTTACATTTCTGTCTTTCAGCCAGAGGTCCTCTGCAACAAGCTGATAACCCACAGGATATCTCCTTAAAATCTATGTGGCTGTCATGATTTTCACCAAAAGCATTAAATAAACCTGTAAAATAGGAACACAGAATAAATCACAGCCAACAAACTTCCTGTTAATAATGACATGCTTATGAAAGGAGGCATGACTCGCATAAACTGACTTAGTTTTTAAAAGTTATCAGTAGTTTCCACTGTCTTAGGAAGTTTTTTTTTTTGTTTTTCCTGGCATAATTATAACCAAAATTTAACTTCCTAGAAGAAAATACTATCATTTAGTGTTTGGTTTTGTCTGCCTACCTGTCTCTATCTTATATTAATTCCAAAAGTCAAAAGTGATTGTAGAATGTAAAAAATAAAAAATATTTTAAAAATTTAACTGGAAAAAAGTCAGAGACCACAATTATCCTAATATGGAAAGACTAAGAAGAAAAAGGAAAAAAGAAGAAGAAAAGTTGAACTCTATCAAAGATATACTGTGTTGTTATTAACAAGCTTCATACAGCTCCTTCATGAAGCAAAGAAAACTAACACACTATATTATAAGAGAAAGAAATTCTGTACTGCAGTCTTCATTGTACCACTTAATCTGTATAAATAAATATATTAAATTTCAGAAATAAAGGGCAATTTATAATCTAATCCTGTGGTTTTTAAACTTTTCATAAAAAATAAATGGAATCATTTTGTTTTCAAATGAAATGATTTCTCAATCTCTAATTCTAAAAAGGTAAAAACATAACTGCACTGCTGAAGTGGAAGCCCTGTCTGTTCTAGCTCCCCTAACAAGTATTTCTAAAACACACTAGAAACCTGAAGAATACAGACTATTTCAAGAATCTAATTCTGTGCCCTCAAAGAGCAGAAAATTGAAGCTAAGAAGTAGTTAAATGACTTGCTAAAAGTAAGAAATTTTTTTTAAAAAGGTCTGAATCAGAAGCAGAACCCAAGCTTTCAGATTTCAAATACAGTTTTTGTGATTATCACCCACAACTACTCCTTGTAAACCTCATTTAATATATATATATATAGTAGTGAAAAGTTTAGAGCTAAGTGGGGACCTTAGAGATGGTCTAGTCCAGTGGTTTCTTAATTTTTTAAGGGTGGGGGAAGGATACAGCAGTGGAACCTTCTTCTATATAAAAGAAATACAATAGACACTACTCAGCTGAGGAAGAGGTGGGGTCATGTGTGGAAGCTAGAGCTTTGCCTATTCAGTGTCCACCACCCTGACCCTTGCACCAGATGCTGAGGCACCGCACTGGAGCACAGTTTCATAATGATTGTCTTGGTCAAACTGATTTTATATATGAGAATATTCAGGTGCAGAAAGGTAAACCGACTTACACAAGGCTCCAAAGGTGGAACAAGGCTCACGTGTTTAGCAAAGAACATTTGTAGAAAATAGAAGGATTCCCACCTTCACTCAGAGATGGACGAATTGGTGGTGAAGCCAATGGGCCAAATGTCTCTAAATCAAATCATCCAGTTCGGGATTGAGCCCTCAGCAACCAATAGCATTTCTCCAGATGAATGATGTCTGATTCCTCCACTGACAATCAAATCAAACAAGATTATAAAATCTCACTCTTCTCTTCTGGACAATTAATTAGTTCATCCTGATAATGTAACTTCTAAAGATACATTTTAATTTCCCAGTTAAACTGTTAAAAAACTACCTAAAACAAAAACTCTGAAAGACAAATATATTGTATCTAAAGTGGCATGAAAATTAAATTCAAATTAACATAAAAGAGGCTTTAAAATGGGAAAAAAATTTGCAATTTCCCATTAAGCAGGCTGTTT
Organism: Camelus ferus; assembly: GCF_009834535.1. Lineage (NCBI taxonomy): Eukaryota > Metazoa > Chordata > Mammalia > Artiodactyla > Camelidae > Camelus > Camelus ferus. The sequence continues at coordinate 18,490,844 of NC_045731.1, read as the reverse complement.
AATTCCAACATGTAAAATAATAAACTAAGATATTTATTTTTTGCTTCCCACACTTTTATCTGTATTCACTTTGGTGATTTTAATCTCTATCTTGGATTTGAAAATTCTTGATCATAGTCTCTCCTGGCTACACAGGTAACACACTAATAGCAGAATCTATGTTTGATTTATCCTGTCACTATGGTAACCACTTACACATTTAATACTTATTAAATAAATGTACAAAGGGGATAGACCTAAGCTTCTCCTTCTTGGCCCTAAAATTCTTACTACCCCTCCTATAAAGGCAGGAGCCTCCTCTGTAGGACAGAGTGTAAATGTATCTCCTGAGAAGGATTCCCCAACAAGGGCTGTCTTTACAGCGTGCTTTTAGATAAGATGTTTTTATGGGACATTTCAATAAAAGGATCAAGGACCTAAGCTTCCCAGTATGGTGGGAGTTGTGATGGGCATGGGAGGATGCTCACTTGGGAGGATGAGATGTTAAAGACACTAACAGTGAAAAGGACAGGGCAAGATGAAGGGCGATTGGGAAACAGGACCACAGAGATGTGACATCTACTTCCCACTGTCATCTAAGTGATACCTACTTGAAAGAAACATTTCTACAGTTAAATTCTATAATGGGGGGTTATTTAAATGAAGCACACATATACTCAATGAGTAGATCACATAATTTTTAGAGATTCAGAGTGCATTAGCATTTTCAGAGTACTTTTTACATCAATAACTAGTATTTATAAATTCCTGTGTGCTAAATAAGTATGTGGAATTATTTCCATTTTGCTTTTAGACTTACTACAGCTTAACCTATTCACTGCACTGATACAGAGTAATTTTTCTAATGAATAAAAATGATAATGTACAACCTTGTTAAAGATTCTTTAATTTCTCCATCACCAGATTTATGAACATTTAGGCCTATGTGTCAGGCCCCATTTCTTACCAGCTTTTTCACCAACACCTTACATTTAGGTTATATTGCATTACCCAGAGGTCGGGAAATGTTCTTTCACACATCCACGTCTTTATTAGGTCCTGTGTCCTCTGAGGAGAAACCTTCTCCCCACTTTCACATCCTTCCATTTTACAGCCTAACCACTAATCCTTCTGTAAACACCTTCTAATGCTTTCCAACCTCACCAGCTACCCCAGGGTCTTAGCTTCTCTCTTCCACAATTGTCCTCCACTGTATATAGTATCCAATATTCAAGTGAAGTATGAGTCCTCATTTACAGGTCTGTGGCCTCTCTAGATTACAAAGTATTTGGATTCAGTAACCTTGTCCTTTTATCACTGTTGCTGCTAGAATTCATTTCATAGGACCTGATACATAGTAACCACACAATAAATACTTGCTGAATGAATGAATGAATGAATGAATGGCCAAGGCAATCTTCACAGCCAAGGCTTCCCCATCCCAGCTCAGTATTCTTTCTGTTATATCAAAGAGACTCTGCCCCATGAAACAATAGACCCTGCACATTTTAACAAATGTATACAATTATTAGGAACTATTATTAGCACAGAGACTAGCACTACTGTTCTCATAGTTATGTCACATAAGTAGTGTATTAAAGCTCGTTCTGATTTGTATAAATCAACAATGTCTGTCACCAGTTTAAATATTAGTAATTTAGAAAACAAAAGTTATTGATTTATCTACTCATCAGAAAACATTATGACAGATCTATTTACATACCTCTTTTGTCAGTTTATATACCAACTGGAAAAGAAGGGGTGTACAGTCAACTCTGAGAGTATAATTGCCTGCAAAATAAATGAGAGTATTTTAATACCTCCAAATGGACTTCAAACCTGTATTTAATTCTAACTTTATTTTCTAATTATAAACAAGATATAACAGATTTCAAATTGAAGGCATCATTCCTGGAGAATTAAAAATAGGGTGGACCCTACAGATTATCATATTCAGTGAAGTATGTCAGACAGAGAAAGGCAAATATCAAATTATATCACTTATATGTGGAATGTAAACAAACAAAAAAATGATACAAATGAACTTATTTACAAACCAGAAATAGACTCACGACATAGAAAAGAAACTATGGTTACCCAAGGGGAAAGGGGGAAGGGAAGAGATATGTTAGGAGTTTAGGATTAACAGATATACACTATTATATATGAAACAGATAAACAACAAGGACCTACTGTATAGCACAGGGAATTATATTCAGTATCTTATAATAACCTATAATGGAAAAGAATCTAAAAACAATGTATATGTATATGTATATAACTGAATAACTTTGCTGTACACCTGAAACTAATATTACAAATCAAATGTACTTCAGTAAAAACAAATAAATAAAATTTTAGAATAGATAGATAGGTAGGTAGATAAATAGACAGACAGTCTGGCTAAAACTAAAACACAAGGTGGAAATAACTCTTCAGGAGCCAGAGAGGCTGCAGCACACACTCAGGATAGGAGACTGCAGAGGCGGACTCTGCTGCTAAGGCCGCAGCTCCTGCAGTAACAGTAAGGGTCATTGCTCATTACGGCAGCAGTACCTAGGGGTCTTTGGCAAAGGAAGTGGTAAGGCCATAATGTTCATTTTTTATTCATTCATTCAATTCAATATCAAGACTTTAGACTAGAGCATGTCAGTAACTAACATGTGTCCTGTGACACTTACCTAGAAATAACCATAATACGATGAAAGCCTACAGATGCACATGCCACATGTCAGGGTCAAAAGGAAGTCTGTAGTGGGTGCTTATTTCAGAGTTGTTCCAATACATACAGGAACTATTTCTGTATGAAATATTTTAGCCCAACTTTTAAAAATAGCTCCACAGGAAGAATGTCAAAAGTACTAAAGTTTTAAGTAGTAATCCAAGATAGGCAAATGGTAAATATACTAAAGAAATTAGGATCAATAGCTTAGTTATGAATCATAATAATGTTCTCTCTGGTAAAATGGAGAAATGGAGGTATTATTGAGGCATCTCATAGAAAGAGGATAATCCTAGTTTATGAGTTGGAGTTGATAGACTTAAATACTGGTATACTATTTAATGACAATCTGAAATAAAATTTACCTTCTGTGTATGAGTCTGCATTGATATATGCAACCTCTCTCTCCTGGAGTGTTTTCACATTCTCCTGTAGTTGAAGCAAAGCAGTCACTTAACTCACAGCATTTACAATTGTGGAAATACAAGCAAAACAAATTAATTCAGTAAAAGAGTGGTTTGCAGATACCATTATAAATCAAATGCCTATGCCTTTGACCATAATTTTAAGAAAATGCTATTAACTGCTTGATAATATTAATGCAATTAAAACAAGAAAGAAAAATATTAGTGATGCTGTAGCCACTGTTCATAGCAACAGCAGGGAGACCCAGAGGAAAACTGTCCCTGATCCCCTGCACCATAATATGAAGGGGGAAGGCTCGGAGATGCTCAGCCTCACCCTGGATCTACTGGAAGAGAACTGCTCAAAGTAAGGCCTGGAAATCTGTATTTTTAAAAGGTGTCCCTGGCAATCCTTACAGACATTAAAGTATGAGATCCCTTGACGTTGGGGATCCAAGTAACTTTACCATATTAAAAGTGAGGAAGTTGGAAATTTGATTTATCAAGAATTTTTTGAAAGAGAAGATATTGATGAAAAAAAAAAAGAAAGGAGAGGATAGAGAAAAAACTAGAGGGAGAGAAGAGTGGCTATTAGGACAAAGACAAGACATTTCTCTCTCACACATACATGCACACATGCACACACATTCTAGAAAAATACAGCAGAAGAAGACTAATGCCATCACACACATGGGAATATGCGGAGAGAACTTTTCTTCTCTCTCTCTCTCTCTAGCTTGCTACCTTATAAGAGCAGTTACAGTAAAAACATTTAAAGCTGTGAGTGGTCATCCCACAAATGAGAATTCTCACCTCTGCACTTGGCCACATGGGATAGATGACAGCTGATTCTGCTGCAGAGTTTCCATTATGACAGAGCTACAGTAGAAATAAAAAAGATTCCTTAACTATATGTAAAGGTAAATGTGCTGCTGAATATGATCAAGAAGCTAGTAGAAAATGGGAAACAATATTCAAATTGTCTTTTAACTCACATGAATTTAAATTAATGCAAGGCATATTATCTTGTATCTTGGATTTATTTTATCTGTATTTTAAGCTGCTTAAATTATAGAAAGACACATGTATTTCTATATACATGTATTCACAAGAAATTACATATTTCTAAAAGTAAATGACCTTAATGAATAAGATCTGATTCATCTAAATAAGTGTATTATGAAATGCATGTTCATAACACCAACATAATAATAAGACTTTGCAATATAAATGGAATCAAATGTGATACAAGTAACTGTGATTTTATTCCCATACTTATTTGATTCATATTATTATTTTAAAGTATGCGGAAATGAGTCAGAAGGAAAGCATTTTAAAAACCAGACACAATGATAAGAAAGATATGACATTCTTTAAATCAATTCTATAAAATTTGGACTCATAAATGATGAACAAAACAGAGGATAGTCACAGGAAAGTGCTTTTTGGTGCACCTGCCTTTAAAAAAATACACAAGCCTACCTTGAACATGTAAGAACTTAGAGTTACTGGACAGAGAGCCTAAGGGAAGAAGATGAAAGAAGGGGGCCTATGAGAGACACTTTAAAATAAAGCATTAAGAGCCAGTGACAAATGAAAATTAATCATAATTGAATTAAAAATAAATCCTTGAAATTTTAGAGTAATTCAATTTACAAAATCATTGTATTATACTTCCCAATCAGGCACTTTTGTAAATGGTAAAATATACCTATGGTTACAATTTAGTATGGAATCCATAAAGGAGAGACTATAATCAGAGTATAGTCATCTTAAAAGAGCATGTTGTTTTCCTAGATAGAAGAAATCCAAGGAAACTGTAAAAACTTGAAAATTAATGCCAAGGATCTATATCAGATTTTCAATAAGCTAATTCACTTGTCAGAAGCAGCTTCCTAGGTTTGACTATTTTCTGAGCTTACAGATTTTACTTACTTATCACAAAACAAATACAAATAGAAACTAAAATATTTTAAAAATAATGAAAAACTTGGTTTGTACTTAGTAATTAAGAGGTTGTTCTGTTTTGCCAAACTGATGTAAAAGCAAAAACAAACTCTATTTCTTAAATTTTCTTGAGTATTTATCCAAATTAAAACAATATCAGGTAATGGAACACATCTGTGATTACCCTGAGATACATGTTGACCAAGAAGATACGTTTTCTGTCTTAGTTACCTCAGCCCATTTGTGGAACCCAGAAGTCCAAATTTTTCTGCATCCCAGCTGGCAAAAATGGTAGTTCTTCTCGGTCTCCAGCCTGTAATCATTGTTAACATACATGGTACATAGGTACATCTGCCTAAAAACAAAGGAAAATTCACTCGAGTCACTTTCTGTCATCACTTGCCAAGGAAACATTATTTACCTCTACTAATCAGTTTTCCAAAATTCTGGACAACTTCTTATAAATCAGCAGTTCCACTGGTTAGGTCAATACCTCCAAATACCCAGAAGTCCTGATGATCTCCCAGAATAACACACCTGTTTGGAAAGGAAGGCATTCAAAAGAATGACAACTTAGAATGTATTATAAAGAGCAGTAATTTATGTTTTTAAATTAAACTTCCTCCTGCTTGAGTTTCCTCCATAGAAAACCATCAAGGTAGTGTCTCCTTTTAGAATTTACCTTTTTTTCCCCACATTTAATTATATCACATCAACCAGGAAAAAAATATTAAGAGTTGATTAAAATTTATCTTCTCTTACTCCTGTAATCTTTGTAAAAACAAAATGTTTTAAGACATTTTAAAAAATTCACCAACTCACCAAGTTTCACAGATCCTCAGGTAGTTCTGATTACATCGTAAATGCTTGTGATTTTCTTGATGTTATGAACATGCATTTTAACCTTCCTAGAATTTCACAAAGGGAACAAATTACTTCACATAGAGCATTATGTCTAACAGGTTCCTTCCAATGTTTTATTCTAAGTCTCAGAAGTACAGAAAACTGTTTAATAGGATGATAAATTCCCATATGCCCACCATCTAAATTCAATCATTGTTAATACTGTTGAACTATTTGCAAGCGAGTTGCGCAAATCATGACAGTTCTCTCCTATGTATTTAAGAATGCACCTTACGGTGAAATTAAAAAAAAAAGTATCAGTATTTTATATTTTTCCTCCCTCATAGCTCTATTGTTGGTATTTATTTAAACTTCAAAATTATTATTCAACGTGAAAAAGAATCTTGTTCTTAGCAATTTTAAAAAAAAAAATTGTGTATTTGTCCATTTAGAGCTCAAATCAATTAAGGGATATAAGCCCCAGGTGCTTTTTTTGATATTTTGACCAGGGAAAATTTCTGTTTCTGACTTTTCTCTTAAACTGTTACTGAAGCTACATGCTCTTTGTTTTCCTTGTGTCTGTATGTGTCTGTTTATAAATCACATTTTTCATTGTGTACCTCTAAAGGGTATTAATACATGAGATAATAAAGTCTATGTTAAAGGAACTCAGTTCTAATTGAGTTAAATAAACACTTTTTAAAAAATTCTTATAAAATAAAACTGAACTTCTAATATCTTAAGAGTTTTGAAATTTTAAAACAAGCTTCTTACAGAACTTATAAAATACTTGCAGAATCCAAATTCACATTGCTAAGGCAAATCATTAACCAACAAGGCTCATTTAACCATTTTAGTTTAATAAAAACAGCTATCTCCTCTCTGATTCATCAGTGTGAAGTTTCCCTTTCCCTCTACATTTCAAGCCAGTCAAACTAAAGTTCTGATCATGCCATGCTGTTTCCCCAACCCTGCACAAGCTGTCCTCTGCAGCTGGCATTTACTGCCTGTCTTGATTCCGTGGAAATCTGTTTGTGTAAAATTAAGCTCAATGAGCACACGTTCCGTGGTCATGCCTCCTTAACACCAGTGCTGTCCGGGGTTAGTAACAGTAACGACTATGATGGTAAGTATATGGAGCCATGTGACAGTTAAGCGTTCACCACTGTGACCATCTAACCCACCCCCACAGAAGTGACCGGTGAACTTCGCTCCTTCCCCTCTTCTCTCCTACTCCTTCCCTTAAGTTAACCTAGGGTTTTGCATGCATAGCGTTTTGACAGTTATCTGAAACACTGTTTTAAACCGTCAGTTGAAAAGGGAAGATAAAATGTTACACCTGGACCCACGAAGAGAGGGGTGGGAGTGGCCCAGAGGAAGCCGAACGGGACGCGCGGCCTCGGATCACAACACAGCCCCGTTCCTTCCCGAGTTTCGCAGCCGGGAAAGCAGAGGCCTGGGGCCCGGACCGCCTCGGGGCCTTCGGGGGAGGCCGAGGGAGGGACGGAGACCCGCGCAGGGCTGGGGAGGGGCTTGGGGACGGCGGGTGGGCCTGCGGCCCTGGGGTCGGGGTCCGCAGGGACTCACCGTCTCTGCAGCGGCTCCTGGGCCACGGCGGGGCGGGCGGCGGGAGCGGCGGCGGCGCCCGCTGAGGCGGCTGAGGCGGCGGCGGTGCCGGCTGAGGGGGCTGAGGCGGCGGCGGCGGTACCGGCTGAGGGGGCTGAGGCGGCGGCGGTACCGGCTGAGGAGGCTGAAGCGGCGGCGGCGGTTCCGGCTGAGGCGGCCGCTGCTGTTGCCGGAAGGACTTGAGGGACTCCAAGGCCTTCACTGGCTTTTCCAGGGTCGCCATGGCGGCCTTCTGCCCCGTGGGGACAGCCCCGGGAGTCGCCGGGCCGACTGGCGGCTCCGGTCAGCAGCGGTGGCAGTGAACGGGGCTCGGGGCCGCCAGCAGGTGCGGACCCCAAGCGCCCGGCCATCTTGGAGCCGTCCCGACAGCCCCCGCGGCCCTGCGTCCTGCCACGCTCCGCCGGTGGGGCGGGGCCGGGCCGCGGGATTGACAGCCGGAGGCAGCGGCCTCCGCCAATGGCTGCCGCGCCCGCCCCTTGGGCTCAAAGAGCCGCCACGGCTGCTGGAATCACTGCGTTCTTCCCGGCGAGGGGCGAGGGGTACTGCACGGAGATCGGGAGGGCGGTTCGGGGGCGGGGTTGCGTGGCACGGCGAGGAGGGTGGGGAGGGCGGGGTGACTTGTGATTGAGGGTCTCTCTCGGCGAGGGGCGTCCTCTCTCGGCGGAAGCCCCTCTTGGAGATGGGCGTCCCCGGACGACGCCTAGCGGGTGGCAGGGAGGCCGGGCAGTGGGCTGGGAGCCCGAGACCCCCGCGGGGCGCTTGCCCACCCCGCGGCGCGGGCGGAGGGCCGGCTCGCCGGACAGCCTGCAGGGGAGGGAGGGGGAAGTGAGCTCGCCCCGCGCGGAGCCAGAGGACCCTCAGGGCGGAAGCCCAGGTGTGGAGGGAGAGGGGTCCCTGGGGGGCAAGTCTGCAGCCGGAGAGGGAGCGGAGGGGATTGGGGGAGGCCCTGGGTCAGGCATGGGTGGTAAGAAGTTCCCTGGTCAGTGCCTGCTGCCAGAGAGGCTGGGCAGGTGCAGCGAGAAGCAGCTTTGACCCCTGAGACGCACCTCCCAGCAGATCCCAGCAGATAGGTGCTGACACGGTCTTCCTTGGTGCCTGTCACCGAGGGTTTCTGGTCTCCGGACGCGTGCGGGGCTCTGGGCTTTCCTCTGCGTGAGCCCTGGCCTGATAGCCGACTCTGCTTCTGACACTTGAGCCGCCCGCCTGGGCCTGCGCGCCGGCTCTCGTGTGCGCGTCCGGCTGACGTGGCCAGTGGTGCCACGGAGCGGAGTCCCTTTACATCTCTAAGGCTGGGGTATTTTCCTAGAGAGAAGTTTGGCTTGCCCCGAAAGTACCATCCTTCCCCCATTCCCACCCACAGCCATTCAGAAGTAGAGGACCAGCATTGAGAGTCTAGGATCAAAGAGCTATGCTTTGCTTCCGTTACCACAGCTTCGGTGAATGTGCACCATCTCTCATCCTTCACTGCATATCTCTATTAGAGTCCTTTCATCACAAAGGCAGCAAGATGAACAGTGGGCTGGGCTGTCCCTCCTGATCTAGCAAAATATGATTTCAGTTTTTTGGACCTCTGCAACCCTCTTGGACTAAACAGATTTCCACTACTTAGCAAGATGATATTCCTTTGGGCTCCAGGAAGGGACTGCGGCATTTCCCACAACTGCAATTAATTTCTCACACATGTGGTTAGTTAATTAGCTTCTGTCTTTCCTGCAAAGCTGTAAGTGCCTTAAGGGCAGGGACCCATCACTTGATGCTACTTTCAAGGCACAGCCAGCTCCTCGCTGTCACCTGCTGGCCCACATGATTCCTCCCCTCCTGCCTAAGGGCCTCTGAGCTTGCTCTTCCCTTGGCCTGCAGAGCTCTTTCCCAGACACCTTCACAGCCTGCATATTCCCCTCACCTGCTGTCTTTTTCTCCTTAGCACTTACCCCTGTCTAACAGATTGTACATTTTGCATATTCTCTTGCTTGGGTTTCTCTCCCAACTAGAATCTTTATAATGTCCCTATATTTCAGGAACTACAACCTTGAACAAATAATTAGATATGCCAAAATATTATTGCTATAGTTCCCTACATGTAAAATTTGGATTATTTTTGACATAATGTGATTAAATAACAATCTCTTAACTTTCAGGTACACAGTAGGACTCTATTCTAAAATTATAATAGGCTCACCCTATTTGGAAATGGCTATGGCCCCAGGTTTTATCAGCCTGATACTACTAATGTTCAAATTAAAAATTTTCCTTTACTCACTCTTTGGATGAAAGTTGGCTTTCCTTATACACCAGGCTACATGCTAACAAACTCATAAGCTACAATAACAATCATAACTGTCACACAGACCAGAATATTCCTATCAGCCCAACTCTTACTGATGTTTATTTTAGTCTGTGTGACAGTTACAATTCTAACTGTCCATTAGTAAACTGGCATTCTGGTTTTTAAAAAATAAATTACTTTCTCATTCACCTTTGTTCATCTTGCCATGAAACCACCTGGAGCGAGGATCATCTTGCAGCAAATGATACTGACATTGTTTCTTGTGGGCTGACATATATGGCGGCAATGGCCGGAGCAATTAAGGACATGGATAAAAATTAGGTGGCTTGGAGAAGGCAAAATAGGAGCAATTAGGTTGTTTGAAGACACTCCCATCAGGAGATGATGAAAAACAATATGGTGCCCCATTAATTCTTTCACCACCCGGAAGAACCCAGGAAAGCTGATTCCAAATTCAATTCCAAAATCAAGTGATCTTTAAAAAAAAAAAATCAAATGCTGGATATTGTCCACAGTTGGGAAAAATAATTTGCAAATTCATCATAGTTTCTTGGTACACAGTTTGTCGTGTTTGGATTACACGTTCTCTGTTCAAATGAAGCTACTAATATTAAAACAAGTGAAAAGGTTTTTGAATTTTGATGTTTGAATTTCATATTGATATTTTCAATAATAGAGACAGATTCAACCAACATTTTGATGTTGAATATAACTGTAATTTACTCATAAGTAGAACTTCAGTAGTTGTCTCCAAAACAACACTTCAACTGAGTGCTAGCAAAATATTGATTCATTTCTGAATTGTTTTTTCCCAAATGAAGACTTAATTCTTGTCTTTCAGTAAAATATATAGTCAATGCCCCATTTTCTCTTTTATCATTAATCATATATGGTATTCCATTATGTACTAATGACAGTAACTTCTGGAAGTTATTGAATTTTACAAATGACTGTTACTAAAGGAAATAAAAAACTAGGCTATGGCATCACTATCCTGCTATTGTAGTAAGTAGATATATTTTAATTATGATATTTTGTAACATGCCAGGAACTGCTTTCTAGTGCTTTTTGTAAAGCAATGAAATCTTGGTAATTTTATAGCTGACTATCATTCCTTACTATTAAGCTGGTCACTGGAAATGTAAAGTGATACTGCTGATGGGATTATGAAAATTAGATTTTGGGATCACTGAAGTTTGAGCCATTGTGTGACTATAATTTCCGTAATTAATTATCCCAGAAAGAATTTCATTTTGTTATATGCTGATGTCACTGCTTTTGTGTTGCTCCCTGGAATGACTTTTGTGAACATGTTGGTCATCAGTGAAAACCAGCTGCCTATTTTTTTAAAATTGAAACATAGTTGATTTATAATATTATGTTAGTTTCAGGTGTACAGCATAGTGATTCAATATTTTTATAGATTATATCCCCTTAAAACCATTACAAAATAATGGCTATATTTCACTGTGCTGGATCTGTCCTAATGAATGGCTAGTTTGAGAGGAATACTAGCTTTCAATCTGACAGTAGTCACTTGCGTAACCTTGGACAAATAATTTCAATTTTCTAGGCTCTTGCTATTCAAAGAATTCAGTTCTACATTCTTGCTGATGTCTGGTACTAGGTCCCCAAGCCAGAGAATGCCCCACCTGATAATACTGACCCTCTTGACCCCCCATTTACTTATAAGAAGCCTTGTGGTTGAGGAATTCCTCCACAGTCATCCCTGGTGTCCCCAACTTGTACCCCTTGGTTCACTACTTGTTATTTACTGTCTTAAGCTGCTATAACAGAATGCTGTAGGCTGCGTGGCTGATAAACCACCATCATTTCTGCACATGGATTTACTGAATCCCTTACACACTGCTTTGACTTCTTACATAGTGTGGTAATGGGCTCATCCCTATGACATTTGTAGTCCTCTCACTTTCAGTGTCATCCAGAGGTAGATGACTTTTTAGAAGGATGACACTGACCTTATGACTCAGCTATAGTGATGATTCTGGGATACTGTCTTGAGGGATGCAATATATACTCTAGGCCTACAGCCCAAATATATTGCCATTTCTTTAATGGTCAGAATATAAGAAATCTGGGAAGCCATCTGGGTAGGTGGAGCTGGTGCTTCTCGTGAACATACTTAATGATTCATTTGCAAAGTAACTGCTTCATGGCCAAGATTTTAAACTCTATTGATTGAAGACTTTAGTGCCCAAAAGAGGAATTTTTCTTCCTAGAGACAAATAATGATTCCACTGCATTAGTAGGCAAGTCTTCCATATGCCGTTTCAGGAGTTGGGGGTAAGGGGGCACAGATCTTTGTTTTGCTGGAGTATTTCTCATAGCATGGGGAAAATATGGTTGCTACTTCCCCACAGGATGTAAGAGGAATACAGTTGAAACCTGAGGAGCCTCCATACGGCACCTCTGTGTACTGTGATGCTAGCGGTAAAGAGTCAGAAGACCACAATTATCTTTTATGTGCAGAATCTCAAGGGCCTTTTGGGGAACAAACTTGTGTCTGGTTCCAGTCTCCTCTTCCCTAAATAGAGGCAGCAGAGATGGGGCAGGGAAGGAGGAGAGGGGTTGTAGTTCTCAGACTTAGGCAATCATCAGAACATCTGTAGGGGTTGTTAAAACACAGACTGCCAAGCCTCATCACAGAGTTTCAGATTCAGTAGGTCTAGAGTGGGGGGTGATAATCTGCATTTCCACCAAGTTCCCAGGTGATACTGATTAATGGTAATCCTGGGACCACACTTTGAGAACCACTGCTTAGGGCCACCTCTTCCTAGACTCCCAGATATGAACATGATAAAATCCACTCTACCCTCAAATTCCCATCAACTGATATGATGGTCTCCTTTCTTCTGAACTTTGGTCTGAGAGAGAAATTGGGCAACTTGTGTTCCATTCCAAGCTTCCCTTAAACGTGTCTGTCTCCTCACAATACCTGTGGCCAGAAAGGGTGGACTTGCAGTTAAATCCTCCAACTCTCTTGGGGTTTTCCTCTATGTTACAGAAGAAAGTCTATCACTCAGAGGTGGCCACACTGTTGATAGGCTAATGGTGGATAAAGGAATTCAGAAATCTCCACTGTACCACTACAGAGGCCAGACTCTAGATTACTAACTGAATGGAAAGGTCCAGAAAATCAGTTCTAAGACTCAAATTTAATCTATGATTCTGGCTGGCCCCCCAGTTTTACTTTCCTTTGAGCAGTTAGGTTCTGCTTGGACTCCATGGAAGATTTCAGAGGGAAGTTAGATTAATCAGTTTAATTCTAACCAAATAGCAGTTTGTATCTGAAAATAGGAGAAGGTAGGGTGGGCTTGTGTGAACACAAATGCACAAGCAAGAGCAGGAGCATCAGGAGCTATGTGGTGGGACACAGTAAACGGTTCACTGCCTGACTCCCCCTCTGAGGGAGGCACACTTTACACACAGAGTGGGGCCCCAGGAGCTACATCATCAGTGTTTCCACACTTCCCGGCCAAAGCTGATTGATCTACATCTGACCTAGATGAGCTCATGGGATTTTCTCCCTCAGAAATGTAAACAGAGACTGGCTAAACCTGAGCTTTATTAATGTAAACCCTTGTAGAAAATAATCATGCAATCCTACTGCTGAGAACCCCAACACTGCCCTGACATGTTCTCTGCCCAAGACATAGCAATAACTTTAGATTTGAGAGAGACATAGAGACAGAGACAGAGAAACTGTAATAAGTTGATTTTATGTGAAGTTAGCTGCAATTGATTTACTTTTCTTATAACCAAAAGTATATTATCTAATATACAGGTCCTATGCCAAATTCTTTACAAAAATTATTATACTAAATCATGACTGACTGGCCCCTTGATGGCAGGAATTACCCTCATTTCATAAATGAAGAAATGAGTTTAGTTCCTGCATTTACACACCTAGAGAGCAAGACCAACCTAAGACCTGGCCTTGGGTCTGATGGACTTCAAAGTTCTTAGTTTTTCTACTGCCTCCCTCACTCCTGAAGGAGGTGGAGCTAGGGCCCTAATGCCATCTAGACATCTAATTTTAAGCCATCTGGTTTCCAGGACCTTTAAGATCCAGTGCCTCTTTTTGGAGTTTAAAGTATGATTGGGGAAATAATTTTTTTAAAGGAAATAACGTAAAGAAGACCACCAGCACCAAGACAGTGTCTCATACTACATAAGGAGAAGTCAATACATTTGCCTAACTTCTGAATTATAAATTCTTTAATGAAATGTTATGATTACTTATAAGTACACAATGGAATTTGAACGAGGTCAAGAAACAATGCCTAGAAAAGGTCATAGTTTACTTACTAGTAGGCTTTATAATTACTGTATCAAAAGATAATTCAAAAGGCAAACCTCTGATTACATGCACTTATACTGTAAAAGCTAAAGCAGATGCTTCTAAAGTTGTTAAAAACAATACTCTAACATCATTAAGGACTTTGTCTTATAACTTTATTTGCAGCATTAACATTTTCTAAGTCCTTTCAAATACTTAACAGACTGGTCAACATCTAACCAGCCCCTGACCAGATTATCATAAGTTCCAAATTAATCCAATTTAAGGAGATTTTATTTTAAGTTCAGCTTTTCATTAGCTCTTCACAGGCATCTCTGAACATAAACATTGGAAGCCCTTGAAATTTATTAATACATTGTAACTTTTGACTAGGCTGTCGATCTTCTGATCTTTAGCCAAGTTAATACTGAAATGAAGCTAACACAGAGGAACAAAGGAAACAAAATCATCTTCAAAACATCTAAGAAATTGTGTTCAAGGACACAGAGGTGTTCTTCAAAAGCTATTCACAGGCTGTGAATTATTGATAAATTGAAGAAATGAACAGATAAAATTTCAAACTATTGGATCAGAATAAATAAAACATTATTGCTGTGTTGATTAAATATATGACAGATGATTTAAATATTTCCCTCTTCTAATTACAATTCATGTTAAATTGAATTTTAAAGCCTTACGCTGCTAATTGTTTTATTTGTTTTTGTTTTTCTTTAAATAGATTATAAGCTCTTTAAAGTATTAGGTCTCACACTCATGTTTCCCTGCAATGCCTAGAATGGAGCTGAGTAAATAAAGTAGGAATAACAAATGTCTTATTTCCCATTTCCACTTTAGTGGTACTGTCTGTCTAGGGAGAAGTACACAGAGAAAGATTGTGAATTCATGACTGGACTACACCAAGCAAGACTGCAGATGATTGATTAGTGATGTCTGCTCTGAGCTCAAGAGGAGAAAGTACAGCATGCATGCCACCTGTTTTTCCATCTCACTTGCAGACATTCATTTCATACTTGTTAAGTAAATAAAAATGTACGCAGGAGAAAAGGATGACATCAGGTAAATTTTCCCATTGAGTTTCATCTTTATCCACATTCGATAAAAATCACACTGCGTATAAGTTCATTATTAGGCATGGAATCAATAAACTTTGCAATATAAAGGAAAAGCGACTAGCTTACAAAATCATGAGATACTTTGTGATCATATCAGATCTGTTCTTTCAGATTCTTTATTCAAAACTAATTCACTTGAAATCTTCACACCTCACACTAATGGCAATCAAGAGGCCACCTGCTTTGACACTTGCCAGTGATGTGGAAAAGCTCAGCATTGTCTTGGTACAATGAAAGCTGCTCTCAATAAAATTCCCCCAAAGCTCAGAAAAAAAAAAAAGCCCTCTATCTAGAAAATGACAAAGCCAAGGATTCTCAGAGCTAAATACATATGAACAGAATTGTACACACTGAGGCTGGTTCAAGGGCAAAACATGTGAGCAAATGGGCTAAAGTTGATCAGCCTCAAATCACTATGGGAGTTCTTCTTGCCTTCGTAGCCAGTAGTAGTTCCAGTAAGATCAGAAGAGATATAATTACATCTATCCCCTCATACACACAGAGCACACATACATCTACCCTGACTATATACCTCTAAGCCACACCTATATGAATATGCATATCTCTAAGATTTGTAGAAGTTTCAGGGAAAGTCAAGATCCCCATTAGCTTCTCTCCAGTGAGGTGTATTTAAATTCAAATAGTATGTCAAAGAAATTAGGAAATAGTTATTCCAGTCACAGTTGTGTAAATCTCTCATAGCATTTAGGCTAAGAAATACAGCAAGTTAAAACAGAAAAGAAACAAAACAAACAAAAAAAAAATTGATGAGTCTTACAGAAAATAATTAAAAGCCGTGAGTCCACCCATAGCACCTGCTACCTGACACTGGGAAGTCAGCACTTGGTGAGGTGGGTGGTCAAAAGAATCCCCAAGGCCATTGGGTTTGACCCCAATTATCTTCTATTGTAAATAGGCCATATGTCAAATTCCAGGATAAATTGGAAACATTTGATCTATCTCCTGTTCCTAGATTAATTTTAAAGATTCATTTTCTATTCTTACAGATTCTTTATTTGGGCTGCTTTACCCTTATGCTTTAAAGAAAAGACATCTTATATTTGCCTTTATATATTCAAGAAGATTCTCTCTATAAGACTAATTTGGGAAGAAGAGTATTTAACAGTCAGACAGATTTTGGAGAAAAAAAATGGCAGGAAATTATCATACCCAGAATTTAAGGAAATGACTATCCACTGAGTTTTTCATAAGAATCTATGGTAACTAAGGGGGAAAAATATCTAAGAAAACATTTATTACCATGCTTAACAGAGATGGCTGCTTTAACACATCTCCTCATTTCCCCATGCACATCATTGCTATATCCATGCAAACCAACACAAATAAATTTATCACACGTGAAAAAAACAGTCCTATGAGCCTTTGAGACATGTTTGGGGAAAAAGCTTCCTTAAAACAGACTATTAAACCTCTGAAAAGATCCTGATTTATTCAATAATGAAAATAATATTAATGTAAACCAACATGGCCTACAACCAAATAGATTCTGCATGAGTGATTCATGACAATGTGATTTGCATAAAACAATTTGGCATTAAAACTAAACAGCATAACAAAATAGAAGCTACACTGCCCATCCCCCACCAAGTACTCACGCTCCTAAATAACTTAATATGTACTTCTAAATTTTGCACACAAATAATCTATTGGAGAAAGAAGTTCTGTAGAAACCAGTGTTTTCTCTTCAAATTAATCAGAATGAAATAAGATTTATTTAAAGTCTAATTTTGAAGGGTTTTATCTATTTAGTAAAATAACCCTGAAGTTACAGAATGGTAGAGAACTTTTTTTTTCTTTTTCTTCTTTGGAAAGATGAGTCCATGGGTGTTAGCCTAATAGATGAATTGCCCTTGAAAGCATGGATAGCACCACCTTTGTGCTCATTCATATATGACCAGGGTTCTAGTTCTAAAATCAGAGATACTGTTTCTACTCCACAGATAACAGAGCAACAGCTTCAAGCAGTGGAAAGACGAAACAAAGCAATAAAGGGCTGAATGAAGAAAGAAGATCTTACTGTAATGGAAAGAAAACAGCCTCCTGCTAGTCCTGTCTGACCTTGGCTGCTACTTAATTTTGAACTTTGTGTAGTGATACTGAAGAAGTGATGAGAGGTAACTGATGAGGCAAGGGCCTCAAATGCCCCTAAGGTCACACTCAGGTCTCTCACACACAGCTCTGCTGACCTCTCTTTCTCACTGTCCCTCTGCCCCTTTCCCTCACATGACCCCGATCTCCCTCCTTACAATGCACTTCTTCCCCCAACGGCATCCTTTATTCTCTCTAAAGCCCTAAAAGAGCATCATTTTATGTTGTGAAAACAGCTAAGAAAGAAAATGTAGAAACATTTATCTTAGCCTGAAAATACATATATTGTATATACACATATGCATATACATACGGTCTAATGAACTTTCCAACTTTCCACAATAAAGCATTAATAAGACCAAAGCAAGATCCTCAGAGTATCAATGATCATTAATGATGTATCCATTGCCAGTAAGTGTTGGTGTCACATCGATGATGCATCCATAAATACACCCAATTACAATATTAAATAGCTGGCATGTATGATTAATTTACTTTCCTCAGCGAGTATACATTAAGAACTTGTTTCTAGAAAGTTTTTAATGACAGTCTCTTATTACAATGATATACCTGCTTTAGCCACGTGAGAAGTTCATCTACACCTCAGACTGACTCTTAGAAAAAGAAAAAAAATTAAACTATTTATTGTTCATAAGATCACTGAGAAGACCTGACCACACTCATAAGACAGAAAAAGACAAAAGTTCCCTAGACTTCTATTTATATATTCAGCCAAGCTTCAGTTTTCAAATATAATCTGAAACATATAACGTATGAAAGGTGGTTCTCTGAAAGTTCAGGGAGAGAGTGAGTTCTGATGGCCGTTGTTACCATCCTTGCCCCCATCACCAGCTCATCAGCCCAGAGAAGAAAGTACAAACGTGGCCTTCAGTGTGATCTCAATTATGCAGCATTATTATACACATCGTGACCTTTGATGAGCTTCCTCCACATTCTAGGAAATGTCGTAGAAATGGTCACCCCAACTGTAAGCTAGAAATTACTGCTCACCCACATGATGCCCCACCAAAGCCACCAGGTAACCGTGGGGTATTAGACAAATCACCCTGTTTTCTGGGTCACTCTTGCAGCCATGAAATGAAGACCCCTAAATATTTCTGGATTCTAAACAGGTGTTGCTCAATGGAAATTAGGAAAATTAGTCAGAACATTTTTTCTGTTTAATCTAGTACTTATAGTCAACTTGATCAGTATCTGAATCTCCAGTTTTTAGAACACTGATGGCTTTTCTTGCGGGTATTGTTTCTAATTTCTTTTATAGTTACATATTTTCCTGACACTGAGGAAAGAAGGGTTTAAGACATAAAGCATACCATTCCACTGTTTATAACAGAACTCCTAAAAGGTTTAGTATGGGGGAATGTTGAAGCTAAATGTCCTAAAATGGGGCTTGGGGATTTAGTACTCCACTTATCTGTATCATTACCTTGTGTATTTGGGGATATTTAAAATTTAATTGTACTTACGGCATTTCTGAAGTGATCAAAGCACAAACTGGGCATAATCTAATTAACAATTTTAACTTCCTCAGGAAAGAAGAGGAATGAATTGCTAAATAATGTGGGAAGAAGAAGAAAAAGAAGGGAGGGGGAGAGAAGGGTAGAGGAGGCAGGGAGGGGGAGAAGGAAGAAGAAGGAAGAGGGGAGAAGAAGAAAAAAGTTACTGGGACATTGTGCTGTACACGAGAAATTGACACATTGTAATTGACTGTACTTCAATCAAAAAAAAAAAAAAAGAATGGACTAACAAACAGTAAATTCCAGAGTGATACATTCCATCAGCTGCCCATGTCACCTATAAAAAGTGCACAAATCTATAAAACTATTTATAAACCAAGAAGAAGTCTAGAACCTGAGGGCTCTACTTTATTTCAACCCAAGCTTCAGGGTGAAAGCATTCCTTCACTCTGATGAGGGACACATGTATAATAGTACCTTTTTAACTTATTTTTAAATGTTAATGAATCTTTAAAAGGAAGTAAATCTTATACCTTTTTTGCTGCTGTTTTGCTTCATCCCCTAAAAGACAGGAATCTTCCATTCACTCAGACACAGTTATCATTACCTCAGTTCCAAATACAAATGCATCTGTTGAGTGCCTGCCATGCTCCGAGCAGTGTTTCAGGTACTGCATAGGTTACAGAGATGAGCGGTTTAATTAGGGAGAAAAACAGCAAGTGGATTATGTTGAATGGAGCATTGGGTGCAGGAAACTGCCTGCTGGAAGGAAATGGGAAAAAGTAGGCTGGAAACAAAGCATGAAGAACACATCTTCTTTGAAAATAAAATGGATATTTTGTTAGGCAAAGGAGAATTATCAAAGTTGTGTGTGTGTGGTTTTGTTGTTGTCTTTGGTCAGTTGGTTGGTGTTGTTATTGCTTGCCTAGAAAAAACATGATTAGATGATTTGAGCTTTGAGAGAATGAGTTGGGTGTCCACATGCAGGATGGAACAGAAGTAGGAGAGACAGGTGGTGGAGAGGACAGCTGAGTCATATTCAAGGCACAAACTAAGAGAAGGGTAGTGTAAATAGGGAAGAAGGGAAACAAGATTTAGCAAGTCTTAGACATGTAATCATCTGAACTTGGCAGTGATTTTGGATGTAGACATGATAGAGGAGGTATTGAAAATAATGCCTCAAAGCATCACCTCACTTTAACTGAGACAGGGGTCTCTGAAAGGGCCATGGAGGGCCAATTAAATATGTTGAATCTGAGGTCCCTGAGAGCACCGCATCTGGCATATATGTGTGCCAGGAACCTAGACATGCATACCTGGAGCGCAGAAGAGAGGATGAAATGAGAAACATGAATCTGGAAGCCTTGCCAACTGAAGTCCTTGAATTAACTGACATGAGTCACTGGTGAGATATTAGAGGGGGAAATGGAAGTTGGGAAATTAAAGATAGTCTGAAATTTCCATTAATCACAGATACTGAACCCAACCTATCTCAAATATCACCCCCATTCTTTCTTCCTCCTCACCCCCATTCAGTTATCCTTTTTCACCACCAAATATATCCTACCCTCTGTCATCACCACTTCTTATATTGCCTTCAATATTCACATTCTTAGCCAAAAGAAAGAACTCTTGTAAGTCACTCTTGGCTTTCCTTAGTCCTCAAATCCTATAGATCTCTCTCTTTGAAAATCTCTTACATCTAGCACTCTTTTTGCCAACCTAGTTCCTGAGTTTTGCGTCCTCCTTATGTCTGACTTAAACTATCAAGACCTATTCCTAACTGAAAGCTGTCTCTGGTCTCTCCCTGCTCTGTCCTTTCTCCAAATTACCTCTAAGAGGTATCTTCCTAAGAGATCAAACTGATCACACCCTCACCGTGCGTTAAAGCCTCTGAATGCTAACTCTGCACAGAATGACAGCAGCGTCTGGGTGTGATTTTTAATGCCCATGTCTACCTGTAGAAATGCTGATGTTCAAACATCACCTTTTCTGTGAGCCTTTACTTTTTGGTCCCTTCCTTAGTACTCTCCTCCCAGCAATAACCAAAAACCTTCAAGAAGTGAAAAATATACTACTACATAGCTGTGAAATGTGTAAGACTTTCATCTGATAAATTGTCTTCCAAATTAATACTGGACATTTTCATCAAGTTGTTGCAAACAGTTCTCCCCATAACACTGGTTACATGTG
This sequence comes from Camelus ferus, assembly GCF_009834535.1. Taxonomy (NCBI): domain Eukaryota; kingdom Metazoa; phylum Chordata; class Mammalia; order Artiodactyla; family Camelidae; genus Camelus; species Camelus ferus. Next base: position 18,469,823 of record NC_045731.1, on the reverse strand, counting down.
GAAAATCCCCAAAATGAGGCACACCAACCAAGTTACTGATGTGCCTTATATCTCTGCCTTCCAGAGTATCAGCTAAATGGCAGGAAAAGAAATGCCAATACAAATTCTTTTTTGCAGTGGACACAACAGCAATTTTATCTGACAGTGCTTCCACAAGCTACCTTAGTGAAATTCCATCTTTATCCTCAAACAACTCATTAGAATTCACACTCAACACACCATCTTGTGAGAAATTCACTTTTAGTTTTCTCTAAAGTCCCCAAAATATAATCTGATTGTATGAATAGAATGAAATAATAGAGTTTCTTCTCAGCACTTTCAATTTTTTTGGTCTTTTTCTGATCATACCAATAATAAAATTCAAAAGTGTTTGAACATAGGAGAGTAAATTAGAGCTGAAGCAGGAGAGATGCCTTGTAGACAGCCACGGAGTGCGGGGTGGGTTACTGTGTGTTTATGAGCATTGTCAAGCTCCCATTGTCTCTAGCGGAAATGGTGATGTAAAAATTATGCCTCTGCTCTTGGGGAATGAAAATCACATAAACTGTCTCCTGTAAATCATATTTTGCTTGTCTAAGTGGATCAGACGAGAGAGAAGGAGAAGGGGCCTCCATGGCGAGGAACTTTGATCATTTTGATCAAACACGGACCACCTATCAGCTTCCAAGTGCCACCATGCATCATACACATTTTCAATATTGTGTCAGAATAGCTACCAGTCATTGTCATTCAGATAAAAAAGGGATTGTAATTAAACATACGAATGGATCCAGACATTTTAATCATGTTCTCTACCTATTTTTCAAAGCAAGCCTGCTGTCTTTTCAGCAGTCCTCTGGAACCGCCCTAGGATGACAATGTGCATGCTAACTGAATTCATGTCCCATGCAGATGGCGCAAGGCCATCTGTTGCTGATTGTGTGGGTCCTCTGTTTTGCAGACTCAAATATGAAAATGCAGAAAGTAAAAAGCCAATTATGGAGCCCAGGGCAAGGGAGCAGACTGTTTGATTTTTCTTTCTCTGCTGCTGTCCCTTTGGAGGACATGATTACAGAAATGAGAAACGCTCCCCTCCCCCCTCAGTCCTCCTGGCCTCATGATACAATCAGTGTCATGAAACGAGGCCATTTCCCCGCTGCTTCTTGCCTTAGTCTCATTCACCTCGACCAGAAAGAGACCCAATCCCAACTCCGAGCACAGACAATCAGAAAGGGGAGGGGCTGCCCTGACTCGGGGACACGGACTCAAGAGGAGGCAGGGCCCGAAACGTCCTCTGTTACTTACAGAAGCTGATCGCTGGGCTTGCCAAACATTCTCCCCAGCCCAGTGAAGACTGGGGAATGCGAAGTATGCGCAGGGGAAAGAGCTGTGCCTGGTAAACACAGACGGGATCATTAAAGACAAGGAGTCTTAAAAGTGCCGTTAACAAACCTTGCGGAGGAGGACTCGCTCAGGTGCAGCCTCGGGAGACCTAACCCTGCCTCCCTCAGGGCAAAGGCCAGGGGCGGAACTGAGATGCGGAGAACATTTCCTACCAGTTATCAGGGGCCCGGCACCCTGAGGAGTGCTTCCACCTTCATTGTTCTCCAGTCCTCACAACACTGTCCTTTTGGAAATGAAGAACCTACAATTCAGAAAGATTAAATTGTTTGTTAAGGTTACCCAGCTAGGAAGTCACAGAGCAGGGTTGATTCATATCCGGGTCTTTTCCCTCAGAGGACATGACACTTTCCTTCATGCCACGTGCTCCCCCAGCCTCGGGTGGCCCGAATCAACCTCTTTCTTCACTCTCCACACAGCACAAACTTTATAACTTGGAAAACACCCATCCCTCTTATCTTTCATGGGACGTAGTCAGCTTTTGCCTTAACAGAAGACAGGAAAAATATTTGTTTCATTGTTTCAATGAGTCCAAGTTGAGGATTTACTTTCCCAAATAACTGCAGGCTGCCTGGAGACGGGAGTGGAACATTTCCACCACAGGAGTTGCCTGAGTGGACAAAGTCACCAAAAGGGTAAAGGACACTGCTGTCCCCCATCACTCTTCCACCCCACCCGCGCAGCTCCCCGTTTAAATCCAAACTCGAACACTACTTTTTGAGCATTGACTATATGTCAAGAACACATACATATTAATTCATTTGCAGCCTTAAAGCAAGCCCGTGAGATGAATGACAACAGCCCCTCCATCACCTGAGCCTAAAGAAGTGAGGCTCAGGGAAAGGAAAGGGATTGCTGGTGACACTCAGCTATTGGAAACGGAGGCCATTTCCCACTGCCATGTCTGGCCCCATCATCTCGGTGCCTGATTTTTCTTATCCTTCCCATCAAACCCCATCTCTCATATTGTAGACTAGCTCAGAGCCCTCATCCACTCATCATCCTCTCCCCCAGCAGCTCAGCTTCCTCACCCTGCCTCCAAATCCCACACCCATCTCCTTGCTTACAGCAGAGGTTCTCACACTTTGTTGTGTTTAGAAATCACATGAAGAGCTTGGTCAGTTTCCTATGTCCATGCCCAGATTCAGCAGTCCTCAGTTCAATAGGTCAGGGTGTGGCCTGAGACTGCATTTCTGACAAGCTCACAGATGATGGTAGTGGCTACCCATGGTCTGGTGGCTACTCTGTAAGAGCCTCTGCCAGCCTGAGTGTAGTCTCTCTGCTACTTTCCCATGGCTGCAGGCCTTCCTCCTCTCCGGCAGAAGAGCTGACATGTTTGGACCCTCTCAACCTCGCCCTCAGACTAACCAGGACCACCAGAAAGATGTGTTCTGACACCCTGTGCCCTGACCTGGCTTCAGTGGGAAGCCTCCATCCTCACAGGCTTATTTCTTCCTCTAGAAAGGAGCCCTTTCTCAAGGGTTTTAGAACTAGACTTCTGCTACTGGATATAACCTTGAGCTAATGACATGAACTTTATGCCTCAGATTCAACATCTGCAAAACTGGCATTAAAATGTTTACTTTATAAGATACAGGAAAGATCAAAAGAAGGAGTATAGGAGTGACATTCCCAGGACAACGCCTGACCCGGAGGAGATGCCCAGACCACATCCGTTCACTCATTCCTCCTTTCCTTCCCCTCTTGGGATGTGTGAAGTTCAGCGCCGGCCTCCAAACGCTGCAGCAGCCGCTCAGCGCAGGGACGAAACCGCCCAGGCAATGAAGAATGGTGGCAATGCGCAGCTGCCACACTCCAGGCATTTTCAGAAACTGTGAGGGTGCCTGCACTGCTGACGGCTCTGTCGTTGGTGTATGGAGCAAGGGGAATTTGATTCTGTCCCACTATATGCTGGATACTTTGAGAGAGTCACAGAAGCTGGGACCCTCAATGTAAGGAGAGCTGGAGAGGCTAGATTTGCTCTCTGCCCTGGGACCTCCTCCCGGAGGACGTGGGTGGGAACCTCAAGCTGAGGGGGTGTTCCAGCTTAACCCCTGAAAAAGAGCATTAAACCCAACAACTCTTTAAGCTTTTTCATTTTCTCCTTTTCAAAAATCCCATAATCTCCCAAATTGTATAAATGTTAACATTCTTGTAGTACACTTTTTTTCTCTTAATCTTTTAATTTCTGGTTTGTACAGTTTTGTTATTCATTATTCCCTGCTTTCTTTGTCTTCCTGCTTTTACCATTTAGTCTAATTTAATGCTTTTTTGTTTCTGAATGTTGTCTGCTTATTTTAATTTCATGTCTTTCATCAGCGGTTTTCCTTGTAATTTTAATTGCATATACAATGCAGGATAATTTCAGAGAAATCACATATTACAAACAAGCAAAATGAATTTTTTTAAAGTCATACTCCCATTCACCCAAAGATAATCACATACCACATGTAGTTGTATATGATTCCAAACTATTCTCCTGGAAGAATATTCTGAATTTCCTATTAGGTTGGCTATTTTAATCCTTTTTAACAGTGTAGACATTTGTTTTGTTTTGGTATTTTCCCAATTCTCTGGTTTAGTTTTCTCACCTCTTTGTTTTGTTGTCAACACTGTATTCTGGCTTTCCTTAACCCAACGCATTTTTACTCCTGTATTAGTTTTCTTATACTATTTATGTTCATTCTAGCTTTTAAAATAAAGTCTTTGTTACTATTCTGATTAAGTTTTTCATTTACTTTGCTTGTTATTGTTTAGGAGTTTCCATTTTTTAATTCTTTTCATTCTGAGTTTATGAATGACCCACAGATAGAGTTCCCCAAAAGAGATGGTTAAGGATTCACAACAGTCCGGCAAACTCCTCATAATACAGATCATAACCCTCTCGATGCTGAATCACCTAAAAGTTACTTGATGCATGTAAGAAAACCCATAAGTTGCATTTCTTCCCAAGATCATAGTCATTTTCCCCGAGTGGATATTATTCTTGGGCCATGGGAACAGTACAGCCCTCTTCCACACGTCTCCTCCAGTTCCACATTATGGGAGTTATATGACCCAACAGCTATAGTGTAGATCATAACAGACATTCAGAAAGAATTGGTTGCTACAAGTTGGATGCCAAGGGGAGAAGGAGGTTCCATTCAGGCAGGACTCTCAGGATAAAGCCTGTCTGGTTTTAACAGGGAACTTGAAGACATCAAAACATCTAATAACAGTCCATGAACAGAGCCATTATTACAGGCTCCACAACCAAGTTTTTAGAATCCTACATCCACTTGTCTCTGATCTATTATCACCAGTATGACTCACTATTCATTTAATCGGGGTCCCAGGATACCCTGCTTAGTGTCTAAGTCTCCCAAACTCCACTGCTTTATTAAAAAGACCAAAGATGAGTTAACCCACGTGGAAGCAAATGTGCTCTGTAGCACTTAGGGCCCACAACAATGGCCTCTTCCTTTTTTTTTTTTTAATCATAAGTCTGTTTTCCAGTCCAAAACCCTTCAAGATACAGGGGAGCAGATCAAACAGTTTCTTATGTCATAGCTAGATGCTGAATGGATTGGTTTGAGTTCCTGGAAAATAACCTGATTAACTTAGTCTGATTTCTCTGATTTGTTGTTTCTTTTACTTTCCACACCACATATGTACTCTGATTGGAGGCATAACCAAGAGAGAAATTCACTTTTTTGGTTGGGACTTTCTCATTGGCATCTCCATCCACCAGCCCGATGCCCAGTACCACAGTCCTCTTCCCCCACCCTCACTTTGTCCCGCTAAGGGCTCAGGTTCTGGGCATCCCTCATATGCCAGTCTCCACTCTCTCCAGTTTGCGGTAACTATCCTCAGTCACTTAACTCTTCACTCACTATTTCTTGCCTTTATGTTAATTATTTGGGCTAAAGCGTCCTGAAAACTCTCATATCAAAGAGAACAAAACCATTCCGTGCTTTTATCTGACTAAATTGGGTGGCTCATTTCAGGTCAAATCATGCAACTAATAACCCCCAAGATGTGTCATCCCAAACTCACTAGATTCTCAGCAAAGTCCCTTCTTAAGAACAACCTTCCCCTTGTGGAATGTGTCTGAATAAAATCTTAAATGTAAAGATCCTAAACAGACAGCTTTTCACCCACAGGTTAGCGAGAGTGCCATCTTGGCACTTGCATGGGGAAAATGCCCTCCTGGACATGAGGACAGGCAGGGCCTTCTGACCTCAGACCCTGCTCGGGGCTGACACAGCTCCTAGATGCACTGAGGGAGAACCTCATCCTTCTCACCTTGATTCTTTTTCTCTAATAAAATGTACAGAATATGCCTTGATGTTTATGCTCAGTTGAAAGCCAAGCATCCCCACTTGTTTATTTGAAAACTCCCCATATTTTCCAATGCCAGATGTGGGTAAGAATTTTCCCTGCAGTTCATGAAATCATAAACCATAACATTCACTTTAGAAAGCATCTCGTTCAGTTCTTTTGTTTCACAGATGAGGAGACCGAGGCCCAGAAAAATTAAATGAATTTTCCAACACCAAAGGGTTAAGAATCCAGACCTCAGTAATTCCAGCTCAGAGATTTTCCCACAACAGACACAATTCTTCCCACACTCAGTGAGCATTTACCACCCGCCTGCCCCAGCCAGAGCCCTAGGGTCTGCCTGGAGTTTGCTAAATGCAGCCTCCACTTTCCTTGCCAACTTACTTGGATCAAGTTTCACAACAGTTGTGCATTTGAGCTTGGACATCTTCTGTGGCAGCTTTAGAAATAGCCACCTACTCCCTATTAAGGAAAGGGATAGCATGAAATGAGATTCTCCCATTACAATTGCACTGATTTCTACCAGCGTCTGGTAAGGAACTGCTTCCCAGCACCTCTCCCAGCTACACTGTAAGCCTCTCAATAGCAGCACCTCTGTCTTCATTTACAATCATTTGTCTTTCCATTTTAGTCAGCTTCATGCCCCAAACCAAACAACACCTCACACATTATTAAAACAATGACCGCGTGTCCTTTATGTCACACACTCTCTATGATGGCAAATAAGCTGCTAATAAATTCCCTGTGTGTGGCCAGGTTATCTGTCCTTATTAATTGGGATACTGAAGCCTACTCACCTGTTTCAGAGTGGCAGGACAGCCTCAGCGCTCAGAGATTACCCTGGTGGAACATTGGCAGGAATTAGTTATGTCTTAGATCCAGTAGTTTATCAGAGAGTTTGTGGAAAGGTGACCAGGAAGCAAGCTTTGGGTTGAAAAAGAAAAATACTGAAACTAAGCCAGAAAAATACCACTCTCTCATTCTCTAACTCAGCCCCACTGGGTGAAACAACACGTATCACCATTACAGATAAAGGAGGAGTTGCTGAAGAATTGTTCCCTGGCTCAGGAGACTTTTTCCCTCTTCATTTCTTTGTGAGCATTTGCCTTTGAAGCTTCCCTGCTGCAAGACCTTGTGTTATACACGAAAGCATCAGGCCGACGACTTCTAAAGCCAGCAGGAAAACAGCACCAAGAGTTTTAGAGTTTCTGAGCATCAATTCCCCTAATGGCCCAAAAGTAAGCTTTGAGCAAAAGAGACTGCACTCAAAACACAGCAACACTTTCCCAAGCACCAGACAGGACTTGAGTGTGATGTCCTCACTAACCCGAAAATTGTTGGAAGGGTTTGCTTTGAAGTTCATTGCTGAGCACAGCACATGGATGCCAAATGTCATCCCCTCCTGGCTTAAATAGGTGCCAAGGGAAGACCTCCACCCAACTAGCCCCTCCTCTTTTGATGGCCTAACACAGTCCTAACTGGAGAGTTCAACTCCTGCTGCCTGTGGGGGAGGAGCATCATTTACCAAATGCTATGAAGTTTCCATGTGAAAAGGCATCTGTCTGAGTGATATGGCAGTCAAATCAGACAGCTTACCAAGGCTTTCCTCTAGTTTCTATTTCCATGCCTGTATTTCCTACAGCATGAGTTTCAGTATTCTCACTTTACTAATACTTTCAATGGTTATGAAGATGCACCCAATTGCACACATAAAGGTGAGTATGGGGTTGATTTTTGGGTTTTCTGGTCTTTTTTTTTTTTTGCAGTTATAGTAGTATCAATAAGAAACAATTAAAAGAAGGACTATATAAAACAGAAGTTGCCCATTGAATGCAAAGGCTTTGCTTTTTATTTTAGACCCTTTTGTATAAATCCACTCAAATATATAAGAAACAGAATTAGAAAGCTAATTTTGTATGCTGTCACCCAGAACACACTGAAAAGAAAACTAAAATAAACGCAACTTGAATTATTTTTGAAAAAGCCAAAAAGCAACCTCAACTTTAGCCCTTATTTTAAACATTATATTAAATGAAAATCACTTAAAGGAGTGGGGGTAAGATCAGTGAAGGGGATTAAGGGATGTAAACTATAGGTATAAAATAAATGAGTTCAAGGATGTAATGCACAGCACAGGGAATATAGCCAACATTTTATAATAACTTTATATAGAGTGCAAGCTATAGAAATAGTGAATCACTATGTTGTACCCCTGAAAATAATATAATCTTGTAAATCAATTACATGTCTTGTAAAAAAATTGTTTAAGACAAACTCTTAGCAGATACGATGGGCTACTCCTTGTAGTCTTTACTACTGTAGGTAAACCAACAGCAGTCATACTCTCCGTGCCTCTAGGAGAGCATTATGACCCCTGACACAGCCCATCAGGACATGATGGAATTAGCCACACTTACTAAAATGACAAGGAATTCCTTATGGTGTCCCAGTGGCCTGAAAATGGTAGTGGAATTTCTCTTAGACCCTCCTCATACCCAGCATTCCATTACACACTTAGAGAATCTGATTTGGTGTCATCATATCTACTTTTTTTGTAAACATCTGAAACATTCTGCTATGTATTTTCACACATATATTTGATAATTAAATATGGAAACCCAAATAAATTCAACTTTTTAGAGCAGATCTCATGTAGTTTCTGAAAACCAGTTCAGAAATTACTGAGCATTTGCCTATATTTGGAACATTTGGAACCATAGAGAAAGATGAATGGCTGATTTTTCAAGTCTACCTAGAATGGCCTTCTTCTATGTTGTAACATTAGCAATAATTATAATACTACACATTTCTTACTGCTTTACAATTGGCAAAATAGTTTTACAGCCATCATCTCTTCCAAGAGACTGCAGGCTCCACCTTGACAGGAGTCAAGCTGCCTTGTTCAGGGTTATTTCCCTTCTGCCTAGTACAGTTACATGCTAATTACCTCTACTTTTACATGATGAGTAATTTCACTCAAGCAGGCATGCCAGGTATAAATATTTTCATTCTAGAGATGAGGAAATACAGGGTCAGAGAATTAAACGTTAATGTATATAGAAGTAAAGTAAGTAAGGGCTCAAGATGGTTCCAGAGCTAGGCCTTCTGATCCCAAGCCCTTTTCTTTCCACTGACCTCACCATGTCATCTTACATAATTTTTCTTAAGTAGCTGTTAATCCACAAACTCTTTGGTCTTTTATCATGTTACATGACCCACAAAATGACCTTGTGAGAAGAGTATGGGACAGAGTATTTCCATTTTGTTGATGTGAAAACTGAGACTCAGGATGGTTACATATCAACCTGCTAATAAGCAGCAGGGCTAGAACTAGAGCTACATCTTCAGGGTGCTCTGCTTCAGAGGATCTCTCTCCTGATCCTCTTCCCAGCCCTCCAAGAGGCAGCTCCCATTTTCACATGTACTTACGGTAAGTCTGCAATGGGTGGGCAGCAGGTCAGGCACTTACACAGGGCCCACAACACTGCTCTACAATCCAAGGACTTACCTTCCTACAGCAGGTTCAGACAAGAGCACGGCTGATCATATGACAGACCCAACCATGAAAAACAGAAAAAGGGGACAGAGAGAAGGCACAGGGGTCTGTCAGTGCAACAAGGAACTAAGGTATCTAGGGCCACAAAATGCAACCCTGATCCTGACTCCAGTTCACTCTCTAATCAGGGGTAAGACACCTACTTTCAATTTCTTAGCCTGTCAAGTCAGGAATACAGTGTACTGCTCACAGCAGGAGGGTGGATTTTGTGTAATCTAGTCTTTTTTTTTTTAAGACTCTATACCTTACAGCTTAAACTTAAATAAACTATTTACATAAATTTGAATAAAATGATTTGATTTAAATAAACATTAAAAGTTGGAAAAGTTACTTTCCAACTTTTAATCAGAACTGCATTCCTATAGCACAAGCCTTTTCATGTATCCCCCACTACCTGAACCCTCATCTTGTGCAATATGCCTCATTCATCAAATGGCTCCTATTTGTCTAAATGGTGGGTCTCTGCAGAGCTGTGTGTCAGAATCATGTCCATGGTTTTAAAAAATACGAATGTCTAGTCCCCACCCCAACCCAGATGACTTATATGATCCTTTTTTTTTTTTTTGTCAACAGAATGAGTTGGACTCAAAATCATTTAATAAATATTTTCATCTCTGTAATTTCCTGTAGTGAATAAAGGCATTTCAATTTTCTCTATCTAGAGTCAATAAACAATTTTCTATAGAGAATTTCTAATTTAATTGAAAATAATCTGAAATGTTCTCACAACATTTTAGGTGAATAAGCTGTGCACTAAATTCAATGGAGACTAAAAATAAAATTAATGTCTTTCTTCTTGGAGGAGGGTTAGTGAAAAAGAATGAGAATGAACTTCATTCATTTTAATAAATAGTCATTTTTAATTGGTGAAATGGACACAATGTCCTGGTAAGAAAGGAAATGCTCATTAGCAGCGACCAATACAAGCTACTATAAGGAAATATACATTATATCAAATGTATAATGGAAAATAAATGTAGTGGCTACTTTAAAAAAACATGTTTTTGTTAGGTTATGTTGCTACTTCCTAAAAAAGTGAGGAACATTGGAGTTTGAAACTGACCACTTTGTCACTAAACTACTTTAACAATTTCAATGGTCTGAATTTGTAAATGATGTGAAACAGCTACTACAAGAGCAAAATTGTCTGATGCTTGTTACTTTGTGTTTGCTCTGTATTTCAGTGACAAAAGCAGTTTCTAGAAGTCACTGAGAATCATGTATGAACACATTAAGTTTTTTTTCCACCATGAAGTACAGATCAAAAGGACTCCCTGAAACCATGTCTGTCCTTTATTTCTGCTAGCATAATTGCTAATCTATTTGGTGGAATACTGGCATTTCACATTTTTCTAGGCTCATGATTATATTACTTTTTTATCTTTGTTGTCTAACATGCCAGCAGTATGCTGGATTAGCTCAGTGACTTTGGTCATAATAAAAACTTAAAATTAAGAGTGACACATAGATCTCATGGTATGGTGGGAACAGAAAAAAAAAGATTAGGAACTAGCTCATTTATTTATAAGCTAGAGCAAGTTGCAAACAATGAGATAAAAGAGAAACTAATCTTTGGGGGAAATCCTCAAAATTAAAAAAAAAATTAAGTTTCTAACTCTGACACCAATTCAGTGCACAGTAGTACCCCCTTATCAATGAGGGATATATTCCAAGTAGGTGCCTGAAGCTGTGGATAGTACCAAACCCTACATATACTATGTTTTTTCATACACATACATATTTATGATAAAGTTTAGTTTGTAAGTTAGGCACAGTAAGAGATTAACAATAATGATTAATAAAATAGAAAAATAATAACAATATACTGTAAAAAAAGTTATGTGAATACAGTCTTCCTCCTCTCTCTCTTCTCCACCTTTCTCTCTGTGTGTATGTTTCCCTTTCTCTCTCTCAAAATATCTTATTGTGCTGTACTCACCCTTCTTCTTGTGATCATGTTCTATAAAAAAATGCCAACATGATGAGGTGAAATGAGGTGAATGACGTAGGCACTGTGACACAGCATTAGGCTACTATTGACCTCCTGACCCTAAGTCAGAAGGAGGATCAGCTACTTGGGGTGCTCCTGGATCATGGAGCCATGATGATGTCAATGGTTGGAGGCCAGGAGCAGACACTGCCAACGGTTGGGGCTCCTGAGGGGACAGAGTGGGATGGTGTGAGATTTCATCAGGCTACTCAGAACAGTGCACAATTTGAAACTTCTGAATTGTTTACTTCTGGAATTTTCCATGTAATCTTTTTGGACCACAGTTGGCTACAGGTAGCTGAAACCATGGAAAGTGAAACAGTGGATAAGTGGGGACTATGATAGTCTGTTCTATCAGAATCCTGCTGACCTGTCAATATTCTTCATTTTCATGTGTTCTCACTGAACTTTAGGCAATCCCTAGGCAGAATAAAAGTTTCATCAACAGCTACATTCATAGTATTACACATGGGAATGGTCACAGACCTTTGCAAACTCCACACTAGTGATGCCAAGTGATAAGCTCTCCTGTTGCCCAAAGCACCTGCATGTGAATCCCCTGGGGTGCTTGTGACATTTGTAGATTCCTGAGCTCCTCTCTGCAGTGAGGTTATCACCATCTCTGCAGGTGGAACCCAAGGATCTGTACTTAATACACCCTTCAGGCAACTCTTAATAAGAAAATTTGAGAACCGGTGGACCAAAAATGGATGAAAAGTTATTCATATTATTTCCAGTCCTTTAAAGAAACTTGAGGTGTTTGCATCTGACTCTGACCCCCAGGAACTAAATTGTGGCTCACATCTTAAGCTCAGTAGGGAAGTATTCATTTTCCATTTCAGTCTAGAAAGCATTATGTTATAAGGTGGGGGTGAGTTGGCAAGCTATCAGTACAATTGGAGGCTTAAAAGCAGAGTCCTCCTTGAGACAGTTGAACCCATTACCTGTAATCACTCAGAGAGGAAGTATGGTCACCAAAGAGCATGCTAAATGCCTGCAGGTCCACAGGAGGCCCTCAGTTGAGATGCACTTTGTGTAGAAATTGGATGACTAGAGAGTGAGAGTTCAATTAAATTTGAGGAGCTATGAAGTACTGAGAAGTATACAGGATGCTAAAAGGCTGTGCCTACAGACCTTTGTTATTACAAACTATGAGAAAAAGAGCTCTTTTGAAGTCTGAAGTTCAGAGTGCAGCTTTAATGTTACTTCAATGGAGGCAGCATCTTGGCTTTGCTGACCGTTGTTAAATCTAGCAATTTTTTATTGAAAGTAGCTCAGTTACAGATTATGTAGGCTCTTCACAGGGATTCAGTGGTTGGAGGACGGGGAGGAGGGTGGAGATTCCAGCTCACCAAATGACCTAAAATACATTTTGTAAATTCTTTTAGTGACAACCCCAACCAGCCCCCATCCTTTAGTGCACACGTTCAAAGGAAGAACTCTGGAACGCTGTGACATTGTGTTCATTTTATTTAAGTTTTGTTTCTGATACTGGAGACAACTCTATTTTGTCTTCCCATTGAAATCACTGTAGAGAAAATCAGTGCATAACACTGAGTCAATAAAAACTACCAGGCAATTAAAACCTGCTCAACTAATTAAAATAATACAGATATCAAACTTTCAGGTCTTAATAATTTTCCTTGAACTTGCAACAAAGAATATCTGACTCACTGGTAGCTCACGTACCTCATATCTTCCTTTTACATCTGAACTGAAGAAATCCAGCCTATGTCCACAGCTTGCACATTCTTCAATGTCTTCCTAGGAGAACACATGAAGAGACATTCTAGCCGTGACGTGACTTTTATTGCACTCCAAGCACTTTTCCAATGAACTATGGGAGACACAAAAGCAGGAAAAATAATCCATTCAATGTTTTTTTCTGCATGTTTGCTAGGTTTCTAGGTGCCATTTTTGAATGTTTGACATATTTCAGTGAACAACCAACAAAGGACAGAAACTGTGCCTCCATTCTACTCTGGAGAAACACATGATAAACATAGTTTTTAAAAAAGTAAACTATAGTGTAGAAGATGATGATTAGTGCTGTGAAAAATAGAGCAGAGCAAGAGGGTTTGGGAATGAGGGAGTGGGGGGTAGGCTGCAATTTAAATAGGATTATTGGGGGAGGCAGAGGATATAACTCAAGTGGTAGAGTACATGCTTAGCATGCATGAGGTCCTGGGTTCAACTCCCAGTACCTCCTCTAAAACTAAGTAAACAAATTAACCTAATTACCTCCCCCTACTAAATAAATAAATAAATAAATGGAATGATTAGGATAGTCCCAAATATAAAGATGAAGATTTGAGCACAGACCTAAAGGAGGTGAGGTCATCACAAAGCAGTATTTATGGGTAAGGGTGTTCCACAGTGCAGGAAAGGCTACTGCAAAGGCCCAAAGGTGGGAGCCAGATTGGTTGGTATAAGGAATTACAAAGAGGCCAACATAAAAGTGGAGGAAGGTGAGAGGGAGTGGTAAGATATTAGATCAAAGAGTAATGGGAGGAAGTGGCAGATCATGTAAGGCCTTGCAGTCCATTGCAATGATCTGGTTTATCCTTGGAGAGAAGTGGTATGCCACTGAAGAGTTTTGAACAGATATAATAGAAATGTACATACAGTCCCATGACCCTAAAGCAGCAAGCCTGGAGTCAAATAGACTTGGGTTTGGATTTTTCTTCCACCTCTGATCAGCTGTATATTCCTACTCAATTTTCTCATCTGTGGTAAGGGGTAATCCTTGCTTCAGTGAGTGGTTATAACTATTTACTGAGGAAATGTTCCAGCTGCCTATACCAGGGATCATGTTGTTCAAGATGGTGGCCAAAAGGTATTTCCATCTTTTCTCCTTTTAAAAATCACAGCCAAGTAACATAGCAAATAAGAGAAATCTGTACCACAATATAAAGACCAAAAGTATATGGAGAAATGGTAAATGGCCAAGACAGAGGAAGCAGAGCAGACTTAAGACTCTATAAAGGGAGACTGTCCCCACTTTCATGATAGCCCACATCACCCCACCACACCCCCTGCCCATGCCACTCCAAGATATTAAGAAATTGATACTAATGCAATACACCCTGATCATTTTTACTATAACCATTGCAGAAGTTATTAATGGATTTGCCCTATATTTATTTTTGAAATGACAATTATGACCCCCAAAATGCCTGTTCTAACTCTTTCACTCACTCTTCTGTAGCAATCCAGCCAAATATACCATCCTCATCTTAATCTTCCTAAAGCCCAGCCTTGAACAACGTATCACTTGGTCAAACATCTTAAAGGACCTCTTTTGTCCGCAGGAAGAAACCTACACTCCTTAAGCAGGTCCCTTGGTATCTCTCCAGTATGTTCTCACAGGGTGTAAACATAAGACAAGACACTAGAAACCTCTTAGAAGAAAACATAGGCAAAGCGTTATTCAACATAAATCACAGCCATGTTGTCCTAGGGCAGTCTACCCAAGCAATAGAAATAAAAGTGAAAATAAACAAATGGGACCTAATTAAACTTAGAAGCTTTTCCATAGCAAAGAAAACCATAAGCAAAGCAAAAAGACAACCTACAGAATGGGAGAAAATATTTGCAAAAGATGAGACTAATGAGGGTTTAATCTCTGGAATATATAAACAGCTCATACAACTTAATAAGAAAAAGGCAAACAACCCAATCCAAAAATGGGCAGAAGAACTAAACAAGCAATTTCTCAGTGAAGAAATGCAAATGACCTATAGGCACATGAAAAAATGTTCAATATCACTAATTATCAAAGAAATGCAAATCAAATATACACAAAATGTTATGATAACTCACAGAGAAAAAAATGTGACAATGAGTGTGTATATGTCCATGAATGACTGAAAAATTGTGCTGAACACTGGAATTTGACACAACATTGTAAAATGATTATAAATCAATAAAAAATGTTAAAAAGAAAAAGAAAAAAAAACTACAATGAGGTATCACCTCACACCAGGCAGAATGGCCATCATTCAAAGTCCATGAATGATGAATGCTGGAGAGGGTGTGGAGGAAAGTAAAGTATCCTGTGTTTGGCTTGGAGCTTCAGGATTCACATTAATGTAGTAAAGTCTTGACTAAAGAGAAATGCTTAACTTTAACCCAGTGTTTCCTCAATTTACTTAAACCAAGAAGCCTGGTTTCAGTAAGTACCTCCCTAAATAAGTTTTCTTCAGAACACAGTTTGCAATACATTGTTGTAAATTGTCTTTAAATAGCATATAATTCTCCATTTCATAGCATAAATTTATTTTCTTTTTATCCTTTGTTGTCTTAATAAAAGCAAAATGTAAAACCCATCTAGATGCCATTTTATTAAAATATCCAGATCCAATGAGTTTAAACTCTTGCTTGCAGGCAAGATTCTGGTGCCAAGGACAGGCCAATTAAGCAACACTCCCCACAGGCTGACTTACTTGGCCCTACGCACTTCTGGGTGGGTCTCCCTGCCTACCTGGAATCGTTCCCTGTGTGAGACCAAACAGAATTGCTCTTAGGCAGCTCTGCTGCTCTTCTGGGTAGTCTGTACTCTTCCTTGTTTTCCCCAAATTCCAAAACTGGTGACCATCAAGGGGAAAAAAAATCTTAAGGAAAAATAAGGATCTACTAAATCATTTTCTTATCATAAACTTGTGCTCTTGGACAACAAGCACCAAAGAAATCTGTAAGAGGAGCTCTGTGCCCAGCAGGGTCTCAGAGGCACTGGACTAGAATCAAGGTTCCTCTTCCTGTGCCTCTTCTACACGCTATTGGTGATGATGGAATAGAATGCTTTAGAGTTTAGACTCCAAATGAGACTGCCTGAAGTTAGATCTACTTCTTATTAACTCAATTTCCTTGATTTCATTATCTGTAAGCAGGGCTAATGTAAAGAAGTGTTTAAAACAATATTCAGAATGGAGTCATCTCAGTATCTTCCATAACTCCTTTATCTATAGTTCATCTTTCTCTGCATAATAATTAGCTTCCACTTGACCCAACAAGGTGGCTAACTTCTTTGTCCCCTTTCATTCAAAAGCCTACTGTCTACAAACCTATGGCTCCCAGTTTGAATTCTTACAAGAGAGAAGTTGATTCACTGCTGGCCAGGGTCATACAATCTGTAAGGATACCCCTTGCTGTGGACAGGAAAAAAACATATGTATTTTTTTCCCTTAAAATATATGAGATTTTTAACACTTTAATAGAGTTCAAAAGTTTCCAGTAGAGCATGTCTCCAATTCCATAATATACAGTGGAGAAACAGGATTTATAATTCACTGTTTAGTGCCCTATAAGGTTGCTGTTTTTGTTCCTTTTTTATGGATGAGAAAACCAAAACAAAGAAAGGTTGAGTTGTTCAAGCTTAGATGAGAGTAAATGGCAGAACAAGCATTTCATTCTAATTTTATTAACTCCAAAAATCACTATTTTTTCCATATAGACTCCCTATATTAATTATTTAACATAAGTTCACTTTTCCATAACCTTTGTGAAACGTAAGAGTTCTATTGTGACTTGCATTATTACTTGGTCTGTAATGAATTTTGTCTGCTACTTGACAAACAGAATTTCTCCCATATTAATTAGCTTCCCTCTAATCTTTTGATTTCTACTCTATTTACTAGGCTTCAACATTAATATGACTATAAAATTAGCTTCAGCTTAATAAAATGTCTGCTTGGGAAGAAGAATTATAGATTATTTTAAATAATTTTTATTAGCTTTCTTAAAATAATATTTGTGCATGATGTCACAGTGTACTCAGCAAAGATATAAAATGATAACCTAAAAAATAAAATTCTTACCAGATTTGTCCTTGTATCTTTGTCTTCAATTCTCTACAGGAAAGTAATTTAGAAAGAAAAAACAGGGGAAGAGGCAGAGGAGAGAAAGGAAAAGAGACAATGATGTCTCTGTGGCTCATCCTTAGAGGTTATGTTCACACCTTCAAAATAGAGAACTTCTCAAAAGTGTCAGAATCATTGTTCAAATACAATGGACAAGGATTATCCATTTCAGCCTTTTTATGATAATAGGAAATTAGCTGCCATCAAAAGCTCATTGTGGTGATGTCACTTAGGTCTCACCTGCTTAAGCAGATCCCCACGAAGGCTATTCAGTCTGAGCACTGTAAAAGTCATTTCCGCTGAAGCAGTATTTAAAATCCCAGAATGTTAAACTGACAGACCACCAAGACTATTTAGACAATGTGCCTCATTTTATAGTAGTTGGTTAGCAAATAGAAAAATCTAATTAAAGTATACAATCATAAAAAGTTACTACATTCATAAAATATAATTTTTATATTATTTTTTTAAAAATACATAAATCTACACAAATTTGTATTTTTTGTCATTGTTAGACTAAAGGCTTCTCTGTGAGAATGGACCTTGATTAGAATTCCAAATCTTCTTTCTTATATAACCACATCTAGTATGCATGAGTATATTGTGTATGATTTTCCATTTTAATTTCTTTAAATTAGAAAATTAAGGACATTTTCAAAGCAGTCTGAGGGCAGAAAAACTTTAGAATTTTGTCATTTATTTTTAGTCTTTTACAGTTGTCTTACACCTAATTTAACAGCAATTTCTTTTAGCAAACACATGTATCAAGCTTTTTTAAAGTATTCAACTTGGTTTTAGCACTCCCATTTAAAATGTTTACATAATATTCAGTTAAATAATATAATGGCAATACCAATATGACTGGCATGCAGAAATTTCAGATAAACTCAGCCAACTCCAGGAAAACATGCAACTCACCCAAAGAGAGTAGATGTACCCAGGAGTACCAGGAAAAAGCATGTTACCTACAGTTAGCTCTCAGTGTATCAGAAGCATCAGGGAGTGTTACTTACTTGTAGAGATAATGGCAAGCTTCCAGTAATCCAGACAATTAAGTGGAGATTGGTCAAGAAGCGCTATTGGACCATTACTGAGTTTTGGGATCTGGCCATGCCAGAAAAACCACATGTAAACATAATGAAACTCCAGTGAAAACTCTGGACACCTGAAGTTCAGGTGAGTTTCCCGGCTGGTGATATACACTGGAGTGCCAGGAGGGTGATGCCTACTAAAGACACAGAAGCTTCATGTTTGGAACCACCCCAGACCTCACCCTATGCATCTCTTCATTTGGTTTGTTTTGTATCCTTGGTGATAACATTGTAACCATAACTATAGTACTTTCCTGAATTCTATGAATCATTCTGGCAAATTACTAAACTTGAGATGGGGAGTGGGAACACCCGCATTTGTAGCCAGGTGGTCAGATGTACAGGTGGTCTGGAAAGCCCCGAAGCTGGTGGCTGGTGTCTGAAGTGATGGCAGTGCTGTTGGAAGGCATCCTTAACCTGAGAAATCTGTGCTAATTCCAGGCAGTCAGTGTCAGAATTACATTACATTCTCAAACAGAGAGGTCCCAGGACACTGCCAAGGGACGTGAGAGAGCTGGAGGCACAGGCAGAGTTTAGAAATTCAGGGATTTCATCTCATACCGTATCAAACCTATTAAAATGTTCTCATATCCCCATATTAAATATCATTTTGCTTTGAAAAAGCAAATAATTTTGTTTTTGAAAAATTATCTATACATAACTCAATTTACTATTAGTTATACTTTCTCAGAAATCATGGTGAATACTTGGGAAGTCTTGAGATATGAGAAAAATCGAACCTATAAATTATTTTCACATGTAATAACATTGTTATGGATTCTAAATTTAGCAATTAATGAAGGGCATGATGTTACATTTTATAGACCTTTCATTAAACATGTTACTAATTTCAGTTTTGTGGTTTTCTTATTTTGAACCAATTACTGTATTTTTTCAGTTCTCAACGGTTTCATAGGCTCTTAAATCCATGGTTTATGTCCTGCAGTGTGTCTTAGGTGCCTAATGGATGGAATGGTTCTGCTGGGCATCCCAGTAGCTCTGTTGGGTGGGAACATGCAGTCAACATGAAGTACTTACCATCACCATCTTGATCTGCAGTAACAAAACACCACAGACTGGATGGCTTAAACAACAGAAATTAACTTTCTCACCATTTTAGAGGCTGGAAATCCAAGATCAAGGTATCAGCAGATTCTGTTCCCAGTAAGAGCCTTCTCCCTGGTTTGCAGACAGCTGCCTTCTTGCTGTATCCTTACATAGAGGAGAGAGAGAGAGAGAGCTCAGGTATCCCTGCCTTTTCTAAAGACATTAATCATGTTGGACTAGGGCCCCATCATTATGACCTTAATTACCTCCTACAGACCCTATCTCCAAATACGGTTACATGGGGCAGCGGTTAGGACTTCAACGTATGTATTTTGCTGGGACATTGTTCAGTCCATAATAATACAGGATAATTTTGTTGTTATTCATTTATATTTTGTTCTTTCCTTTTCCTCATTTTAAGCAAATAGCTAGGCCTCTGGGCACCCTCTCCTTTGAGGCTTTTGTATCGCAGAATAGAGCAGAAACTGCTTAGGGCTCACCACCTTTCCTGGCTTTTGTTTTACAGAATCATTCTTTACAAGAACTATTTGAGATGACTGGGCTAGGAAAGAAGGGAGCAAGCAAATGTTTTCAACAGAATTAAGAGAGAGATTTCACAGGACAGGGAAGAGAGCAGAGATGATCAGACCCCACAGGATGGTGACAGGATATCAGAGGTGATGACTATGAGGGCAGAGAAATTTCCCTGGGTCCCCCTTGACATGCTGACAGCCAAGAAGCCTACCTTTGAAGCAGTGTGTGGGTCTGAATGATTACAATAGCAGTGGCAACAATGGTGGACTGAAGATTAGAGGTCCTCCACTTCTCCAGGTACCAGCCATATAAGCCCTCCAGATTCTTGGTACAACCATGAAAAGGAAACAAACCCCCATAATGATGGAGTTTTAAATGTCCTCCCACTAGCAGGGCAGGAAAGAAACTTAGAAAATAGAAGTAATTTCATCCATATAAAATGTAAAGTGACATTTCTTACACACCAAAGTTTGTAGCATAAGCTACTGTTTCTCTGAAGACAAAGGTATCAGCATTTTGCTGCCAATGTGACTGTTCTTGGGCCCTGGAGAGCCTTCACTCTAGCCGTGTGGCCCAGTGAGGCAGGGATTACAATCACTTCAACTTAAGTACGAAGCGTTCAACCATTCATTAAACAAATATTCGTAAAACACCTGCTATGTTCAGAGCATGATGTGCTTCTTCTAGGGAAACCTTAGTGTGCACAACGCCAGCCTGTCTGGCCTCTGCCGAGAAATACAGACATCACACAAGAAATGACAGTAAAATGTGACACACTAAGAGATGATGCAGGCAGTCCATGTGTTACGAGTGCACAGGAGACCTAGCCTAGCAGTCACAGAGGGTCCCTCACAGGAAGTGGCTAAGAGCAAAGGAATGAACAAGAAGTAGCCAGGCAACGAGGAAGAAGGAAACTAATCTAGGAAAGGGGAAAGAATTCTACTTACCAAGTCTTGAAGGACCAGTCACTGAAGCCCTTTTAGGTCGTCTAATTCAACTACATGCTCCGCATAGGAACCCTCCCCATGGTATACTAACACATCGTGGCCCAAAGTTTGCTGTAAAAACATGTCCCCTAACTGATTTACAGGTATATTCACCACTTCATATTTGAGGATTGAAACTAGAAAAAGTAAGGGTCGCTCTTGGGTGCACCAACAATGGCTGGCCAGCAAACGTTGATAGTCCGACCTGAGGGCTGTTACGTGGACATAGAATTATACTGACACAAAGAACAATAATAAGTCCTAGTAATGATACCAGGAAGTGAAAGTATCCCTTAGAAAATGTTCTCTTAAAAATAATTAAAACGTTGGGGGAGGGTACAGCCCAGTGGTAGAGCGAATGCTTAGCATGCACAAGGTGCTGGGTTCAATCCCCAGTACCTCCTCTAAACCTACCCCCTAAAAAATGAAGTAAAATAAAATCATTAAAGTGTAAAGGTTTGGATCTATAGTAGCTTAGAAAATTCACATATTTAAAATGTTTCACTCCCAATAATGCCAGACCCTACAGTCATTTTTATACATAGCAATAAAAAATATGGAAAAGGAGACAGGCATTATTTGGGACAATGGCTTCCATCAAAATTGATGAACTTATAAAAGACAATAAGTAGGTGGCTGTCTTGGTCCTCAGCCTCACCTCACAGTCAAGTCCCAAAGGAAGAAAAGGCAATGCAGCTCTCCCCTTTTAATTCAGTCCATGGCTTGTTGGTCAGAATTTAGCCCATATGGTCCTGGTCTGTGTTTATCCTGAAGAGAGAAAATCATTTTGATCTACATTGGGTAAACTTTTCTCTTTAATCAGTGTGGCTGGTTTTATTATATGGTTTGAATTTTGCTGATCTGTCACTCCGGCTACTATCACACTGTTAAAAAAAAAAACAAAACATTTTTAAGTGGATATGAATTACAAGCTTTACTTACTCTGAGCTGATTTGATGCTTTTTCACTTAGCTAATTCTTGTTTTAGAAGCTTTAATTTTATGAGTTTATCTTACAAATTTTCACCACTTTCCTCTTCTTACTGAAAGTTAAACTTCCGGCCAAAAGGAATATGATCATAAACTGGTGCTCAAAGCCAAAATCAAGAAGCATTATGAAACTGTACTCTTAAGTCCCGGCTTTACATGTTTTTAATCTTGGACTCTGGCTATTAAAATATGTGTAATGTGGTAGTACCTCACCCTCTGATATATGGTGAAATAGAAATCCCAGATTCCCAATTAATACAGAAAAGGAGGGAGAAAAAAATGAGAGAATGAAAATAAGAGGCATCCTTCATTTCAAACACTTCTGTAGTTATCAATGTGTGTGACTCTACCAAAAAAAAAAAAAAAAAAAAAAGACTCCTGCACGTTGAATCACATGTACAGGAAGTTTGTCCCTTAGACTGTAGGTTTATATTTATTAAACCAGCCTTTTGTTAAGATTTGGCCATTTCACAACATAGAAATAATGGTGCAGTTACTCAAAACAAGTACCCATTTCCCCTTCTTGAATAAACTTGCCTGGCATTCACAGCTCTGCCAGGATTATTTTTTTAAATTTATTTTTATGGAAATATAGTTGATTTACAATGTTGTGTTAGTTTCAGGTGTACAACAAAGTGATTCAGTTATACATATACATATATATTCTTTTTCAGATTCTTTTCCATTATAGGTTATTATAAGATATTGAACCTAGTTCCCTGCACTATGTGGTAGGTCCTTGTTGTTTATCTATTTTATGTATAGTTGTGTGTATATGTTGACCCCAAACTCAATTTATCTCTCCTCCCCCATACTTTTCCCCTTTGGTAACCATAATTTGTTTCCTATGTCTGTGAGTATATTTCCGGTTTGTAAATAAGTTCATTTGTATCTTTTTTTTTCAGACTCTACATATAAATGATATAATATATTTGCTTTTCTCTGTCTGACTTACTTCACTTAATTTAATTTTCTCTAGGTCCATCCATGTTGCTGCAGATGGCAATATTTCATTCTTTTTTATGGCTGACTATATATTCCATTGTATATATTATACACCACATCTCCTTTATCCACTCATCTGTGGATGCACGTTTAGGTTGTTTCCATATCTTGGCTATTGTAAATAGTACTGCTAGGAACACTGGGTTGCATGTATCTTTTCCAGTTAGAGTTTTCTCCAGATATATGCCCAAGAGTGGAATTGCTACACAGTGCAGTTACTCAAAACAAGCACATATTTCCCCTTCTTGAATAAACTGTTGCCTGGCACTCACAGATCTGCCAGGATTATTCTCTATTTCAATCATCTTAATAGCATTTCTTCCACTTGCCTTTGCGTATCTTCAGATCTTCCTTTCATATCGAACTTCCAAAATCAAGCCAACATTACCTATAAGGTATTAGAGGAGATGATTATTGATTATATGCTTGCCGTCTTCTGCTTCCTGACTTAAGGTTCCACTGTTCTGTTTTTCCTACAGCATCGTTTCTATCCTTCTCAGCAACTGCAGTGGAATGAGAGAAAGAGCACTTCTTTTCAAATAAATATGGCAAAGTCATGGAAAGGCTCCCATTGGCCAGATGTGGGTCCCTGTCTCTGCACTGTGGCCAGGGGGGCTGGAGGGATTCGGTGAGCAAGTCTAGCTCATGTGTTCCGATCCAGAGAAACCCCAAATGAGTGGAGTAAAAACATGCTGTTACCTGAAAGAAAAATCTGGGGGCTGTTTTCAGAAGGGGAAACAGATACTGAGCTAGCAAACACAATTTTTATCTACTACATCTCCTAAGCAGTTTTTATTCCAAGATGTAATTAAAATTACTTATGATTTAATAGATCCCTTAAAACCACACATTTAATTATTTAAAGTAACATAAGTAAATAAGAAAAAGAGAAATAATCTAATAGAAAAATGGGCAAAGTATAAAAACATACAGTTTACAGTAAAGAAAAAAAGACAAATGCTCAGTAAATATGGGACAAGCTGTTTGGCCTCATTCAAAATAAAATCAGCACCAGAAAGAGACATTCTTCATTTATCAAAAATAAAATCACACAATGCCATTTTTTAATCTTGAAAATGCTTATATTTGGAGAATACCAAGTTCCTGCAACTGGGCATAGGAAGTGGCCTTTAGTGGAAGTGCCAAATTGGTGTAAATTGGTAGAGAAGGATCTATCAAGTAACTGTCAAAGCTAAAACACCTACCTCAGCAAGCCCAGGGCTAGGAATTTACATTATTGATATACTTGCAAAAGTTCCCCAAGACATGCATACAGGGACCGTCACTGAAGTGTAATTAAACTGCAAACCAGCTACAACTGAAAACAACCCAGTGTCCACTAATACACGACAGGATAACTAAACTGTGATATATCTGTAGGATGGAACACTAGGAGGGCAGGTAAGAGAACTAAACTGTGATATATCTACAGGATGGGACACTAAGAGGGCAGGTAAGAGAACTAAAATTTGATAATCTGTAGGATGGAACACTGGGAGGGCAGGTAAGAGAACTAAACTGTGATATATCTGTAGGATGGAACACTGGGAGGGCAGGTAAGAGAACTGAACTGTGATATATCTGTAATATGGAACACTAGGATGGCAGGTAAGAGAACTGAACTGTGATATATCTGTAGGGTGGAACACTAGGTGGGCAGGTAAGATACCTGAACTATGATATATCTGTAGGATGGAACATTAGGCAGGCAGGTAAGAGAACTGAACTGTGATATATCTATCTGTAGGATGGAACACTGGAAGAGCAGGTAAGAGACATGAATAGCTCACTGGGGGAAAGCTCCCAGACACAGAAGTAGAGAACATCAATGGCAGAACAGTGTGCTTCATATGATATCTTATGTGTGAAAAGGAAAAAGTTTGATGCATCTATGTGGGAATGTGCATATTTTTCTGGAAATACCTAAATGATAATAGGAATTATCTTGCATAAAGGGAGAAGGGACCCACCTTCCATTTTATACACTTCTCTTCTAATGATACCAAACCTACTAATGAAACATATCTACTAATGATGTTTCCAACCTTTTAAGTGTGGTTTTTTTTTTTTTTTTTTGGTTTTTTTTAAATGTCAACAGGGATCATCTGAGTGGAAACAACACAAATCATTTTTATGTTTTCTTTCTGTAATTTTCTGATATATAAATAAACTGATATGCATTATAAATATTTAAAATATACACTTAAAAGAAGAATAACTGATGGTATATTGGCTTAACTTGATATATAAGAAAATAAAATGTAATAAAATGGCAATAATTGGGAGTTTACTATTGTAGTATACTAAGTATATATATAATTTCATTTAATCCTCAAAACAAAATTATAAGTACTTTTATTATCCTCCTTTTACAAATGAGAAGAATGAGGCTTAGAGAAGCTTAAGGAACTTGCCTAAGATTCCTCATTGAGTGACAAAGCCAAGATTTAAACTTAGCCACTCTAATTCTAGATACGACCAAAGGGTAGTTTATACTGAAAATGTAAATACTGCCATAGGAACTATCATTCCATGGGGCTAGATTATGGAAGAATGTACCATGTCCTATTTACTACTGAGTCCTTTAAATTCTAACTCCTCTTTCAAGTTCCCTGACCTAAACTAAATGTATGGATTTGAGATGACAAAAAAATCCTGCCTTCCCCAGGATGGAGAAAATCAAATGAGAAGTTTCAATACATAACACCCTTTAAAAATCATGACCCACTCCTCAACTCTAAAGTATTGTTCATATACAATAAGCCCCCCCACAGGACTGCAGGTTGACAGCTTAGCGACTACATTTCTGAACTTGGGGAGGGCCTTCCACACCGGAGCACAAGCCTGGTTTTAGCAGCCTTCACCTGGGGATCACAATGGGCTTCAGCCCCTTATTGAGTCTTGAGCCCAGACTATGAGGCAATGGTCTGATCCTCATTCTGAAGGCACATGAAATCCAAGAAGGTTAACTAATTTCCCTAAGGTCACACAGAAGTCACTGGTGAGGTTGGAAATGAAACAGAGGATTCTTAATTCCCAGCCGCTGCGATGCTCCCAAGACAAACTCTTGTTGAGTAAATTACACATGGACACAGGGGCACTTTACAATCCCATGGAGGAGAATCCCCAGAAGCAAAACATTTCATTTTAAATTGAAAAATCTGACTTACAAAAGACTGATGTCTCCTCCAGCCGGCAAACATGCATCTCAAAGAATCTCTCAGGAAAGTCTCCTAAACATTCTACATAGCACATCTCGTCTCTAGCAACCTATCTGAAAACCCAGTAAAGAACAGCCAGTACTGCTATCTGGCAGGCCAATGTGAAAGGATGGATGTATAAGAACAGTTCTCCCTGAAAGCATCGATTTGGTATGTAATTTTAAATGACCAACACACCTGTGTAGAGCTGTAGGAGGAGCCACACGATGTTCACTGAATGGAAATGAACTTAAGGATAAAGCCTACAGAAGTTGGGTCAAGGTCAGCCACTCTCTTACAGGTCATTAACCTCCAATCCCTAAATAAGACCACTTTACAAATCATTAAAATAATTACTTTGATTGAAAACAATGCAAAGGTGTTTAGAACAAGCCCACCTCAGAAAATTTGCATGGAGCAAAGATGATCCTGGCTTTAAAAACAAACAAAAAAAAAAAAAAACCCAAAACAGACTTCTGCAGGGTAACATTTTGCAGACATACAGGTGGAGCAGGGAGGGAAGAAAGTGTTCCACACCCATGTGGTTACTCTGTGGGCAGAGAATAAGCAGGGAGACTCTCTCCCCTTCCCACCCCTAACTCCAGCCCCCCTGAAATACCAGACAGAACTCTGAGGCTCCCCTCTCTCTAGTTTATACAGCATGTCCCAAGCTACATGAGTTTTAAGGGCTCTGGGTCATCTAAATCTAAGTCAAAATATGCCAAGTAGCCTGCCCTGCTCTCACCCAGGACCACGTTTGCAAAAGGAAAATACTTACCTCAATCCAAAAGCATACAAAGTTCCATGGATTGTCCCTCAGGTTGTGGAGAAACAAAATGGGCAATTACCTCCCATGTAGTCCTTTATATTTCTTCCCCCCAACTTCCACTTTCCATAAGAGTTGCCACAATTCTTCCCTTAAAGAATGACCTCTGGCCAAGCTCTCCTTCACTCCTCTGGGTTCTTTCCTGCTTTTTTTCCTGCCTTGATTCCTCCTATTTGCATCCCCACCCCTTGCCCCCTAGGACTTCCCCACTTCTCTGGGATCCTGTCAATCAGCCAGCAAAAGGGGCCGGCAGAGCCAGAGGCCAAGACAGGGAGAGCCAAGGTGAGGAGAGGGGACCAGGATCCAAATCAGGACCCTCCTGACTAGAAGGGCTTAAGCTGGGGCAGGACTGACTCACTGATCAAAATGGAAACCCACCCGCAGCCAGTACTTCTTCCATTCCCCCTAGTTTCCTGGAATGGAAATAGTAATCATATCAATTACATTAGTTGCTGTGAGGAAAGCACAGAGCCGAGCATCCTGTGAGTGCTTGGGTAACGCCCACTATTACCATTATTCTCCTATACCCTGGACCCCTCCACTCCTGCATCAAAGTCTAATGCAGGTGATAGAAGGAAAATGCTGACAAGCATTAGTTTACCACAGTGGCTTTCACACTGTGGCCAAGGACTAATTTTATTTTTAATTCCCGTCTGTCCCAGTTCTACTGCATACGTCTAGAATGCAGCTCAGTCCACATGCAACTCACCAGGAGAATTCGGACAACTGAGCGAAGAACATGTGAACAAGTTGAACCGTATTTAACGAGATGAGTTCACCAATCATGAGTTCATCCT
The DNA here is from genome assembly GCF_009834535.1 of Camelus ferus. Lineage (NCBI taxonomy): Eukaryota > Metazoa > Chordata > Mammalia > Artiodactyla > Camelidae > Camelus > Camelus ferus. The sequence continues at coordinate 18,442,244 of NC_045731.1, read as the reverse complement.
GCTTGGATGTCACAGTGTCATATTATTAAAAACATTTCTCAACTCTTGTTCTCAATTTCTAACATGGACCAGTAAACAAAGAGTCCTCAGACCTCTGTCCCACAGTGGGCATTGACTGGCTAGAGATCTTACACAGAGTTCTACCAAGCTGGATCATTCTGAGTTCCAGAAGTCCTTGAACATGTACTTATCCATAGAGACAGCTAATACAATTCCAACCGCTTCTTCAAAGAACCAGAGATACACTTACTATCGAAATTCCACGACCCTGTCTCCCCACCCAGGCCTTGGGCTAAACAGTCTGTGAAGTGTGCAAAGTCCCTACGGGCCCCGTGTTTCTTCTGGTGTCTGGTCCCTTCCCACCCTTTCTCCCCAGCCCACCCTGGCACAGAGATGCACTGAAGTTAAGAACAACCCACTCTCACAAGAAAGCCATTTGATAAATGAATTCATGCTATCAGGTTGGGAACTTGATAGAGGAAGGGAAGGAGAGGGGATAAGATGGGGATTTGAATTGCAAAATAGTAGTAAAGGAAGAATAATGTTTAACATAAAGAAACAGTAAACACACAATCACAAGTATGGGTGAGAATATGGAGAAACTGAAACCCCTTTGCTAGTGCCGATGTAAAACGGTGTAGCTCTTTGGAAAACAATCTGGCAGTTCCTCAAAATGTTAGGCACAAAGTTCCCATATGACCTAGAAATTCTATTTTTAAGTATCTACCCAAGAGAAATAAAAATACAGGTCCACTCAGGGGAAAAAAAAAACCTGTACATAAATATTTGAAGCAGCATTATTCATAAGAGCTAAAAAGTAGAAATAACCCAAATGTCCATTTACAGATGAATCAAAAAATAAAATGTGGTATAACTACATGATGGAATATTATTCAGCAATAAAAGAAATGAGGTCCTGATACATGCAACAAAATGGATGAATCTTAAAATATAACAAGTGAAAAAAAAAAAAAACAGTCACAAAAGGCCACATACTGTATCATCCCATTTATGTGAAATGCCCAGCAAAGGCAGATTTATAGAGACAGAAAGGAGATTAGTGGTTGCCTACCACTGGGGATGGAATGGGTGGAAAGGAATGGGGAGGGACTGCTAACAGATATGGGCTTTTCTCTTTAGGGGAACAAAAATGATCTAAAATTAGACTGTGATGATGGTTGCATAACCCTGTGAACATCACAAAAAGCATTGAATTATACACTTTAAATGGATGGATTATATGTTTGTTAACCATATCTCTAGAGAACTTTTCAAACAAGTAAAAATGTTAGCATTTAGAAAAATCTATTAATGATGAGGTTTCATGCTTCAGTTGGGGGACTGGTTTGGAAGAGTGACAGAGATACTTCCAGAAGCTTCACACCATGCAGGGTAACCCTTATGTAGAATATATGTAAATACAATTCTAAAGCTGCAGAGACAAAAAGACTGCAGTACCTTCCCTTACAATGTGAAGAGTGTTGTTATCCTTCTACAGTGATAAAGATTTCCTCTTTTCTCAAGCCAAGTATTCTTTACTTAAAATGTTTTCCTTTCTTTCTTTTTCATTTTAAAATGGAAATGCATGATCCAAAAACATACAGGAAAGTGCCCGCTACACATGATCTCATCTATCCAAGCATGTTGGCCTATGTTGACATTTCTAGCTCTTGAAAGGGGGGAAGACACGTTGTTTCCAGCAGATGGGATTGCATTCTCTTCCCTTCCAGAAGTTGCTAATGAGTTAGATGCCACAGGGCCTGAGCACTGGGAGGTCCTACAGGAAGAGAACCCCCCAGGATACTCCAGAGACCCCTGTATAGGAGCCAGGGTGGGGCTGTCTGTTTACTCCTCTCAGAGACAACTTGTACTGACAGTTGGGTTTATAGGTCTAGGTCCACTTAACCTGCCAAGGGAGAGACTGGACAGAGCATTCATTTGGGATTCACTTTGGGGTGTCCTTTTAAGTATCTACCCTGGCAAAGAGAGGTTTTGCTGGGGGATTCGGTGCTCGCTTTTTCATGGCACTCCTCCCCCTTCCAAAACTCACTTCTCTCATCTTCTATCTATACGTTGTCTTCAAACAAATAACAAATTTCAGGTACACATAACTGCTTTGCCATTTACAGATCATTTGCAATGTAAATACAATGAGCTCAAGAGTACTCTTGTGTAAAATGCTAACAAATATTGTTCAGCTGAGGAGAGGCCCAGCCCTCCTGGCCGGGAACAGCTTCTGTCAGGGCCTGAGGCCTCCAACTCTCTGTCCCCCTCACACTTCAGCAGCTGAGACAGGTGACCTCCTAACTCAGTGAAACTGAAAAACTATTTAGTCACAAGTGGATATTTAAACAGTTTTGTTCCTTGGCTTCTCTCAGAGTCTATGTTTCTAAATCAGAATTCAGTTTAGGAATAAAACTGTGCTTTCCTTCATGTGCTTGCTGGGCCAGAACAGTGCATACCTGAAGCTGTCCTAGAGGAGAGGTGACCACTGTTGGCTGAGCCCTCAAGACCTTCTCCTGAACTCATGGTGCTGAAGGTGTCCTGGGGTAAAGGTGCCACTGTAAGTCACAATGAAATTTCACCAGGAGAGGAAATGATAGGTAATTTCCTGAATGACAGCAGTCTGGGTGCAGAGAGAAGGCGGTGGGGGGGGGGGCGGGGAGAGGAGGAGAGTGAAGGAAGAAAAGGGAAGAGCTCTGCAAGGGAAATACCAAAGTACACCACTCTTTTCTTGGTATCCCTGGGGGTTGGTTTCAGGCCCCTCTGCAGATACCAAAATCAGTGGATGCTCAACTCCCTTATATACAATGGTGAGGGACATTCAGCCCTCTCTCCATATCCACTGAGGGCAACCCACGGGTCATGGCAGCCAACTATATCCCAACTCTTTGTGGTTTCCCACTGTTCAGGGTCTGTCCTCGAAGGTTCTGTGACATGCCCTTGGTTGCCCCATCTTACTTCTCCCTGCTCTGTAAGACCCAGCCACACTAACCACACTCTCTCCTGGAACCCAGGTCTGGGCTGCCTGCAGCCTGCGCTTGGTTTTTCCTCTTCTCTCTGACTCCATCACTTCACGTCATCCTTCAGATCTCAACGCAAGAGTTGGTTCCTCAGGAATTGTTATAATTTTGCAGCTGTGTGAGTATTTGATTGTTTCTCTCCCTTAACAAAACTGTAAGCCCCTGAAGGGAAAAGTTTGGAAATATCTTCTCTCCCCATCTTGCCTTCAGCAGGGACTGGGGCATAATAGACATTTAATAAGTATTGAATGAATGCGTGAGTGAATGAATAAATGTAGCTAGGACTCAGCTCAGGTGGGTCCCTTCCAAAGCATGTTTTCTTAAATAGATGTTTGCTGGACAGAGAAAGCCCAGTCATAAAATGAGTTAGGGGAAGAGCATTCCAGGTGACAGGGTTACCAAGTCCAAAGAACTGTGTGCTTGAGAAAGAGAAAGGCAGCCAGAGAGCAAGAGGGTGTGACTGGAGTCCAGAGAGACAAGGAAGCTCCACTACTTACTAGCTGTGTGACCTTAACCTCTCAAAGCCTCATCTAAAAATGATAGCACCTACTTTATAGCACTGTTAAAAAAGTTATATGAAACAATCTATGAAAGTACTTAGCCTGGCACATAGTAAAAGTACCTAAAACTAATGCCTTGCAGGATCTGAGACTTCCAAAATATACAGACCTTTATCTAAGAAAGATTTTTCTTTTTCTTTCTCTCTCTCTCCCCTCCCTTGTCCCCTCCTCTCTTCCCCCTCTCCTCTCTCTCTCCACCCACATACTTCTCTACTATTTTTCTTTCTCTTTCTCATAACCTCCCAACCTACTGGAGTATATTTGCAAATACACTGGCTGTGACCCTAACATTGCCCCCATCCGCACTCCACCACATCCCCCAACAGACACACAAGTACTCTGCGGCAGTGTAATTGCTATAAATTCCAGGTTCCTGTGCTGCTTAACTGATCACTGCTTTAAAATAAATCTAAAAGACAGAAAGAAACACACTAAATCCTTATTTAACTTTCCAGAGGTGTTTTTAACTTTTATCTTCAAATATCTAGGACTTCAAAGTTTCTCTGCACAAGCAGTTAAGAAAAAAGGCAAACTAACAGAGAAAGCATCAATAAGAAAAACAGAGTTTATTTGGCAATGGTGCAGAAATATGCTGCCTGGGGCTACTACTCATGAAAATACATTAAAAAGAGATCCCAGAAAAGCCTTCAACCATCAGGTAAAAGTGTATAAAAGTACTGTGTTGTTTTTTTTTTTTCACATTTGTAAATATTCAGGGAATTTTTTTTTAACTTAAATATAGAGACATTCCAGTCTATACATGTTTGGGAGGCAACCCAGCAGCTCGCTAGTCAATTCTAGGGGTAGATTGTCAATATTCCATATCAGTCTTCTTAATTTAAATAGCTGGTGGCAGCAGAAAACTTCAGTTTAAAGCTCATGGATTTGCCTATTTGCTGCTCTAAGAGCCATAAACATATGTATCTTTGGAAAACTATCATGTGTTTTCAACTTCCTGAAGAATTCTTGTAAAATATAACTGAAACACATTACCCTTTGTCCTGAGCTTTTATGCCACTAATGGACAAACTGGGAGGAGGCTGAGAGCAAATGTGCTGTTAATTACCCAGATGGCTTTTTAATAGAATCTTGGATTATTCTGCAGCCACTAAACATTGTCCAGAAATTTCTTAATAATGCTGGTGTGCAAGGCATTCCTTCCAGGATAATAAAGATCTCATTGACTGGCAGGCTCAGTTATGTCAGGTTAGTTTAGGAGACGGTAGACAAAGAGTGGGTATTGTACAGACCAGAGAGAATGACAGACCATATCTGAGCTGCCCAGTCTCCCCAGCAATGACAGATTTTCTAATTCACTGCAGATTCTCACAAAACTGGGTGGTCAGCTTTGGAGAAAATCAACAGTGGGTCTATTGATTCTGGGTGGGAGCAACATAATTCTGAATTAAACTGAATTGATTCAATACAACAGAGAGTCTTGGTATCAGATTAAAATTAGGATTAATACATTAAATGTTAGGTCAGAATGTTAAGTCCCAGTGCTGAAAGACCTGCATGAAATAAGTCAAAGCTAATACAGGCAGGTATTTAGCCAGAAGATAATTTGTACTTTTAGACTCTAGAAAGGCATCACTCGAAGTCCACTGACACAAATGAAACCTTTTATGATAGTACGTGTTCTGATACAGTTTTTTTTTTTTTTTTTGTGCTTGGGTTATAAGCAGTCATTTTGAACATGTGCCTCTTTTCTTAAGTTCATCATATACATATACATATAAGTGATGAGAGAGAGAGAGAAACTTTCATCTGACACAGTAATGGTTGCGAGACATCCTTGCTCATTTTTTGTTCCTGCTTTTGTAAAATTATCTCACCAAGGGCAAAATCTGCTGCTTCGGGCTTTCCAAGTAGACAGCAATTAACTTTCACTAACTTTCTTTCCCAGACAAATGCTCTTGTTAAATCATGAAGGATGCAAACAACCATTTTGAATATGTTTTCCCAACTATGAAATGAATGTATTTATATTTAGGAAAATAAGAATAGATCTAAATACCTCCTAGTTTCCTAGAGTAATTATTTTAACATAAAAATTCTAAACTGTCTTAATTTTCAAACCACATTTATAAAATGTCCAATTAGCTATGTATACAGAAAAGAATATGCATATTTGTTGCAAAATAGTCCTAGGACAACCAAGCAAAATAGTTCCCACATGAGCTGAGGCAAGAGTAAATTATTTGAAAGCAATAAAACTGAATGTGAGATTTTGTTGGATTATGTATTTTCTTAAATATTCCCATTACTTGGAATGCCTTCCTCTTACTGTATACTTTGTCTTGCCTTAAAGAATGAAGAGATAAAAGATTGAAATGACCCTTAACATGTTAAGAGAGTACTTTTTGTCATTTAAAAAATGAGATGCTTGTGCTTAAATCTTGATAATTTATAAAATCTATCTCTTAGTCTTCCTGTTTCCGTTGACCTTTCTCTCTTCTCCTTGTTATGTGATCACCCAAAAGTGAAACCAATAAGGGAATTTTTAGTAAGTTTGAGAAGACTGTTGTCTGTATCTTTCTGTGTACTATAACTTAGTCACATTGTCGTTTAAAAGCATCACTTGTTAGCAGTCATAATGGTGGGTACATTCTGCCTTCATCTAGGCAAGATATACATTCAGGTCTTCAGATGTACTTAATCTTAAGTAATTTATGATTTATGGTTCAGTTCAGGGTTTACCTGCCAGAGGCTCTTTGTCAAGTCTTATGAACTGAAAAAGAGTTTCCACTTCCATTCTCCATCTTGATCCAAGTTTGTTTTCCCAATGCAGCCTTGTGCCTTTATCTAGCACCTGCACACTGACTCCTGGTGGTGGAAACTAGAACCCACAAAATCTCTTGAGCGTCAAATTATATCCCTTTTAGTGAAAACTTCCCTACCTGAACCACTCTGTATTAAAACCCATCAGTCCTGTATCCTATTCTCAGAGTCCTGCTGGGTAATTCAGTTAACTAATTTATAGTAGGTTGTGAATGTGACTTTCCATCCCTTCCCCAGTGTTGCAATGTTTTACATAAAAGAAGTGTCTCATAGGTACCTGGACAGAGGAAGAACTTAGCAGAGGATCTTCACAGGCAAATTACATCACAAAGGCTTCCATTCAACATACTCCCAAGACAAGCCTGAACAAATGACACTTCCTGGAGTTATGTAATAAGAACAAGGGCTTTAGAATCAGGCTTCAGTTTAATCCTGATTTCTTGGTTTACTAGTGCTGAGGTCTTAGAGAAGCTACTTCCCCTCCTGAGTTCTCAGTTTGATGTCTCTAAAACAAGGGTAATGATATTTCACTCTGAAGAGATTGTTGTAAGGACTATGTATGCAAAGTACCTGGGATATAAATCCTCAAATAAGAGTTTGACATTAATCTTTCCAAAGGAAACACAGGGATACATATTTATGATGATCATATTTTTATTTCAAAAATGAAGTGTTAAGGATATGAAGAGTGTAAATGACATACGTGGACAAAGGGACAAAAATATTGGAGGTCAAGATTGTTCCTCTCAAATGTGAGTCCTAGAGGCAAGATGTCTGCAGCGTCTACTACACACTGGAAAAGTGCTACTTGGCGCTAGATAATTTTTTACACAGGCTATAACTACAGCATGAAATACAAAATACAAAACAGCAAGTCTGTTTCTCAGTTGTAGTAAGTCCGAGGGCTGCTGGGTGCAGCTTCCAAAAGAATGCTAGTTAACACCAAATCAGATTTCTAAGTAAGCCCAGAGAACAGGCAACTCCAACAAATGGACAAGTGTTCAGGAGATGTTTGTGTACACAGACATCCTCTTACCAATGTAAATAAGATAAGAATGCACCCTCCTTTGCAGCAGTCATAAAAGCTAGAATGGAGTTAGGTAGTGTCTAGATGCCTTTGATCAAAAAACAGGGATTAATGGCTGCTGACTTTACTAACACAATTTTCTTTCCTTTTCTCCAATTATTTCTGTTTTCAGCCTTCACTTTGAGGATTTGGTTTCAGCATCTCGTACTGCGCAGTCAGCAGACATGTGCCATTTGGGGGATGCAATGATTCCCTTTTTCAAAATTAAATTTTGAAGCCAGAAGTGTCAAGTTTCATTTCTCATTTAATGTAATTCTATGAGACTTTACTCAGCATTATAAGACCAAGTCAGTACCCACCGGCCGTCATGTGTTTCCAGGCGTTAAACATACACCGAGTCATGCCCAAGGTCTTGCTATTAATTATTTTCCCATGTACCATCTACTACAAACCCTTATCCATTAAGTAAATACTCATAATAAAGCACGGTAAGATCCCTAATAAACATATAATTTAGTTAGGGAGATTCAATATATGCAAATTAACAATGACAAAATATTATGGTATAAATTACACCAAATCATCACTATAAATCACTTTTTAACTATTCAATGTTCCTTAAAAAAGTAACCTGTACCAAATGTCATGCTGGCAGATATTTCCTCTGTTTGTTTCACCTAATGGTGAATCCCAACAGATTGGGATTTAGTAACAGATCATCCATCATAGGTGGCCCTGCATTTGCTATGTTCCACAGTATCAGAGAACCCCTTTCATTACAAGACAGGCTCAACTATAAGACTGCCTGAAGACATGGACCCAGGGAGCAATTTTACAGAGAAATTTCTGTTTATATGCTTGCATGCCAGGGGGATGGGATATAAAGGACAACCAAATCCTTTTCTTCTAAAGCTTATGGTAAGTAAACATTCTGATTGTCTTCGCTCCTCAAATTCTTTCTTTTTTGCTGCCACTACCTGGTCATCCCTTCATGGAGAGGTGGCTCCTAGGCAGAGACTTAACTGCTGCTTAGAGAAAGGAAATTCCTCATTCAGCCCCAGCTGCTACAGGATGTAAACTGAGACTCATGGGGAACACAGACAATGAAAAACATGAGGCATGGCCTTCGTGGAGATGACCCATAGCTATGGTGACATTTCCCTGCCTGGAGGAAGAGCTAGAGTCTCGGATAAGACCCCATACACTCATTTACTCTTTCTTCAGGGTAATTTTTCCTTTCACAATTATATATTCTTAATAGTCTAAAAAAGGTTATGTTTGTTCTTTTCTTTTTTGTTTGTTCTTTTCTTTTTTGTTTGTTTGTTTGTTTGTTTGTTCTTTTCTTGACTCACAGAGTTTTCCCATGTTTGGCAAATTTCTTTGTTCTCTCGAACAACCCAGTTGTTTTTCTCTTAGGCTAGACAATAATATTTTACACTGTTTACTGTTTTATAGCATCTGCTTATAAAGATGGATTTATTTTCATTAACACTTCTGTAACAGCTCCTTTCTCAGATGAAAATCTGGTTTGGGCGTAGCTCTCCGGGATGAAATAGAACTATTTAGAGTTGGGGGGGAGGGCAGGAAATAATTCTCTCAATCTCTGAGAAGTACAAGTTTGCCTGATGTATATGTGGAAGATGAACCTATTCTGGACAAGACTCACAGAAACATGTTGGCCTTATGAATTATTTGAAGTTCAGACAATTATGAAGCATTTTTATTTATTATTTTACAAAAATACTCAAATGTACAAACCCGAATTATTAAAAGTACTGATGTGTACTAGTTAATAAGAAAGTTAATACTTTACTAAAAAAATTCCTATTATAAGAAAAATTTAAAATCTGAAAACAGCATTCACTATAGTAACAAAGTTATCAAGTTTTAAAATCAGACTTTAAAGTGCCACTTCTGTAGTTCCTGATCTCTGAAAATTTTCATTAATCTTTACCTGGAAATATGGTGTCCAAATCTCCAAGCCCCTAGTCCAGGATTTTAACAATGCAGCTTTCCTTAGAATTTCTTTCCCTGAAGGAATTTTTTGTTTCTGTTTTAGGGGTTTTCATTTCATATTTTTAAACAATTTATTTATTCACACAATAGTTTAATTTCCTTTGAAAGCCAGAATATATCATTTATTCACCTTGTTTTGTTGTCTTTCCATATGGTAAACATCGATCTTTCCCTAACTCTCATAAAGGTCAACTTTTTAAAAATCTATGCACACACCAAAATCACTGACTAGGAAAGTTCAAAGCTCTGAGAAAGCTAGTACTTGAATGTTTTTTAAGTGCCAAAAGATCACAATTGGGGGATATTCCCTTCTCTTAATCATATGGGAAAGAGAAGAAGAAAGCAGATTTTGGTAAAGAAAGACATATAACCTTTCATTGCCATTAAAAACAAAACAAAAAAATATTTTGGCAGTTGACAACATTGTTTAAAATGTAAATATTTGCATTTGATATTACTTTGTATTCAGCCCAACAATTATCTTTTTTAAAAGCTGGCTTCAAAAAATTTTGCCCCAGTTTTTCCTTAATTTTTGAATCAAAGTGTATTTGAAGAAAAATGAAATCTATACACTCCTAATTTATTCCTCTTAATTCGTCATCATTTTGTTTTGGAAGATCATCTGGTGGCCAAAAAGCCTTGGTCTATTTCCAGATTTTGTCATTTAATTATTAAATTTTATTTAACCAACAATCTTTAAATCATAAGTTTGGAAAACTGAGTATTTATTACAATCCTGAACCCTTTAGGTCTTAAACACTAATAAATTAATAAATGAATGAGTCAATGACAAGGAGGGGACAACTCAAAATCATCCAGATAATACTTAAATAGGTTTTTAAACTCTATCAGTTAGTAGTGGTTCAAAATTTTATCCATGCTGTACACCTTAAACTTATATCGTGCTATATGTCAATTACATCTCAATAAAAATAGGGGGGGGAAAGACGATTTTAACCCTAGTGCCAAAGAAAACCTTTCCTTCCTTCAAGTATTAATTTGGCTGATATAAATACAATTTTCATACATTTTCTAGGCTACATTATAAACTCCCATATGATCTATATAAGCCATCTTTTTGAAACATAAATCTCTCCAAACTTTGAAATAAGGCACATGTTTACAAAAAACTGTGGAACATATTGGCAAAATGAAACTTCCCATTTAAAATGGGAATGTAAAAGAAAAAGTTGCTAAGACCTATGAGCTGGACACAGAATGTGATCCTAGAACTCCAACAACAGCCACCGTGGACTGAGAGCTTATTATGTGCCAGGCACTTTGCTCCATGCACTATATACATTATTTCATTTAATCCACATGAAAACTCTGAGAAGTCAGTAACACTTTTATCCCCATTTTGCAGATCTGAAAACTGGAGTTTAAAAAGACTGAGCCTTGGTTTAAACCTCAGACTGCGTATGTCCAAAGCTGGCACTCTGAATGCATCCCTAAATGAAGCTGCAGTGGGAAAGGCCTGTAATGTCACAGAATGCAGCTGTCATAGCAACAGGCAGTCACTCCTCCTTAAAGGATTTTTCCAACCCACCCTGCCACTTGGACTGTTGCTCCCTCCTTTGCCTCTGGGCTGTTTTTAGGTTACCAGGGAAGGTAAGTAAGTGATTAATGTCAAGGCTCCTGTAAAACATAATGCTGTAAAGGTACTCTAATGTGAATCCAGATTTTATCCAGGCAGATCATAGAAATGTTCCCGGGGAACCACAAAAGTCAAATACAGTTATCAACTATGATCACTTTTTAACTAGACATAAGGTGATGTGTTTCTAGGCTACAAGGAATCATCTTGTGTCTCTATTCCCCTAGAACTAGACTGATTCCACTGTTACAGCAGGAGCTTGCCTAAGACACTTTCTTACCTTACACAGAGACTAGGCAAAGTCATAAATGAAAATATAACTCTTTGATAAGCACATTACCCAAGTGAAAAAATAAAACCCTTTTTCAATGACAGAAATCATGATTTAAGAGCACCAGATGTCCAGTTCCTTATCTAGATGGAAATTAGAGACTGCTTTCTCAGCAGATACATAGATTATTACTTCCAGTCCACAACTGACACAGTTTTAGTTCTCCAGCTTGCCCCTCCAAGAGAAACAAAGTGAATACCTAATAATCATGAGCTGAAAGTAGCCAAATTATAGAATTAAAGAGTCTACTGGTTTTGTAATTAGACAGACAACTTATCAGAGGGAGTTTCATACCTCTGGTCCAGAGAGACAGAGAACACTAACTTTCAGCAGGGATAGCACTTGTAATTACTCCCAAGACTTATATAAGAAAGTAGTAATTTTAAGACCACTTCCACATCTCGTTTTAAAATCAGAGACAATTTTCAAGAAATTCAGTTCCCTTGCTTGGGGTTCCTAAGCAGTAAACCCCCTTCATCAGATTGAAGTGGACACAATTTCCAACCCAGATTTCAGTTCTTTTTTTTCTTAAGGAAATGCATTCCCCTTTTCAGATGTGCTGTTCACTTGATCTGGAGTAATTGTGATCTGCTATGTGTTTTGTTTTCAGTTTTGTTGAAACAATAAACCTGTTTAGGACCAAATCACAGCCAAACTCAGTAGCCTCAGTCCATTTCTTCCCTGGAGATGACCTTCATCTGCTCCTCTCTAGATATAAATCCTACATATCTTGCAAAACAGTGTAAGTTCCCTTTTTCTACTGGAATTTTCTCTGATAATCCTCACATGAGGTGTTTGCTTCTTCCTATGCCTCTACCCATCTGCAGCACAGCATGTGGCATAATCATGCATTTCCTAGCACAGGTAATAATTTTTTATATCTAAATATCACAATTTCATTTAAGTTATTATTTCCTCTACTGAAGGAACTAACAAAAAACAAACTTGATCTAAATCCTCCCCAAACTGCACCTGCTTCAGTGCCCAGCATGATCTCTGCCACACCCATTATCTGCTAAGTCAGAATCTGAGTTTTCTACACTCTGTAGACAGATCTTTGTGCTACAGTTACCAGGCTTGGATTGATGCTCTTTAAAGTGAAACCCAAAGAGTCCAGATAAACAGTGAAATCTTAAACAGCCCAGCTGCTAAGAGTTAACCCAGGGGCCTTGGGAGGACTCTAGGGAGCTGGGTTAGGATTGGTTTTTCCTCTCTCCCCCATTAGAATGTCTCAGAGTCAGATTGGTCTATATTGTTTTTCTTTCTCACAAGCAAAATTATTTTTACAAAATAGATTTATATCTACCACTTTTGGTACGTCTTTTCCCTGAACCAAAGCCTTCAAGATCTGCCAGCATTGGGCTTTCTGGGTTGTCCATTAGGTTTGATTTGGGCACCATTTTGAAATTGGAAAATAATAAAGCTGGCGGTTGCTCAAAAAGTTAAACATAGAATCACCATACGACTCAATGATCCCACTCCTAGGTATATAATCCCCAAACTGAAAACAAGCACACAAATACTTGCACAAAAATGTTCATGATAGCACTATTCACAGTAACCCAAATGTCCACCAATGGATTAATGAATAAACAAGATATATTATGTACCTATGATGGAATATTACTCAGCCATAGAAAGGAATGCTATAACATCAAAGTATTAGTCTAAGTCAAAGAAGCCAGACACAAAAGGTCACATGCTGTATGATCCTACTTGTAGGAAATATCCAGAACAGGTAAATCTACAGAGGCAAAAAGCAGATCGGTGGTGACCAAAGGCTAATGGAAGGGGGAATAGGGAATGAATGTTTAGTGGCTACAAAGTTTTATTTTGAGCTGATAAAAATGTTTTAGACCTAGATAGAGGTGGTGGTTGCACAACATTGTAAAGGTACTAAATGCCATTGAATTATGCACTTTAAAATGGTTAATTTTATGTTGTATGGATTTCACTTCAATTAAAAAAATAATAAAGTTTCTCTGGCCCTTTTAGTCCCTATTACCCAGGGAGCTACAGAAGCAGGGAGAAAGGGAGCATAACTCAGACAGGAAAAGTGTTTGGAAAGGATTCTATCTAAGCCAAGACCTGAAAGACAAGTAGGATTTAAACTAAGCTGGGAAGGTAGATGCAGATAGAGGAAGGAAGGGGGAAAGAAAAATATCCTAGGAAGATGTGTATATGACGATCTAATAATATAACACTGGCATAAGTTACTTCTCTTCTCCCATAAAGTGAAATTAACAAACATGTATTAATCATCTACAATTTGTGGGGAGAAATGCTATGTGTGGGGAGAAACATGGGCAAAAAATGGGCATACAAGAGAAATAAAACTAGCATTTATTGAGCACCGCCTATATGATGGATGTTTTACACATATTATCTCAATTAATTCTTTAAATAGACCACAGAAAAAAAATAAATAAATAGACCACAGAGATGAGTATAAGTAATTCTATGAAGTTAAGTAACTTGACCAACATGGCACAACTTGTAAATGGAAGAGACAAAATTCAATTCTAAGTGTGTCTGACTCCAGAGCCACATATATCACGACAAAATTAGAGCTGCTGGAAGTTGAATAACTTGTAAGACATTAGTAGAGAGATGTCACAGCATAGAGTACAGTGCTCCCTGCCGGGGGCAAAGGACATGGAAAGAACTGGGACCAGATCTGGGGAGAAACAGATGTCCCAGGTCCCAGGGCCAGAAAGTAGAGATAAGGAGGAAAAGGCTTGGTCATCGACTGCTCCTGAAGCTCTCCCCTGACCCCACTGTACTGCGGTGAGGGGGCCTCCTCTCTGCACTTTTTGCTTACTCCATCAGAGCTCTGCACAGATTCAATGTTTGGCTTTGTATTTTTATTCATATCCCAGTTCCATCACTTACTAGCTTTGAGTAAATTACAGAAAAGTACAACTCTCTGATGCCTCAGGTTTACATATCTTAAAAACTAGAATAATGTTAGTAAGACATTCTGGATTAAATGAATTCATATATACAAAGGGCTTAAAAGTCTACAAGTACACAAGTGCTCAATAAACATAAACTGTTTTTGTTGTGGATGTTGTATTAACTATTTCCCTCACCAGGAAATCTCAGCTTCTTAAATGTAAGGTACCTTGTCTTTTTTTTCTATCTCCAGCCTCTAGCACAGACGCTGGTAAACAGAAAGTTTTGAGTTAAGGTGGTGGTGAACCCAGTTCTATACCGGTTAGGGAGATTTTTCAGGACTGAGGCTATGGCATCCTCTAAAATCATACTCTTTTGTTGTAAACCACTTGACAGCTATAAAATAGAGATTGTCTGTCATCAAACATTTACTGAGTACCTACTATCTGGCAGGCTCAGCACTGGGGATATAGGGTTCTCTAAGTTGCCAGGACTGATTCTAGTCCAAATGGTTGATTTACCATTCAGTTTAGACAGGGAAATACATAAGAAAACACACACTTGTACAGCCTCAAGAGAAATACCTGTGCAGTGTCAAAGTCTTGGCTATCGTTACAAAGAAAAGCATTGCTACTCATGTACAAAACAAACTATGATCCATTAACTCAACACAGAAGTCCTTTTTGGCTCCAAAACAGCTGGCACCCAAGCAAGTTTTGTAGTCACACTGCCAAAAAATACTTGGCCGATACATTTTAACGTGCTTTGTTGTTTTCTTTCAGACATATTTCAGTAATTGCCTGTCAGCAGGTACAAGATGCTTACAGGAAGTGATTAATCTTTCATGAGATTATTCTACAATTCCTTAATGCAGTACAATAAAAGCTTGAAGGGACAGCCACAGTCATGTCAGTGCATGCTTCAAGGAAAGGATGTTTTAATGGGAGATAAATCTGATCACATGATAGCCTATCGATGATGAAATTTCTTTTTCAAAGGAAATCAACCCAACAGGACAAATCCACTCCCTGGAAAAAAAAAATTCCCACCTCTAACCCTAAAAGCTATCCTTTTTCTGGTAGGAGGCCAGATGGGTTCCTCGGACATCATGAAACACTACAGCTGGAAGCTGAATGGTTCATCTATACCCCAGCCCCCTGCGTGGAGATACTAAAGATGAGAAAGGCTCTTGTTTGCTGCCTGAAACAGGTGTGGTTGGACTAAATGGGGAGAAGATGTCCAGGTGGAAGAACCCATCAACCAGCTGCCCAGGGCAGTCAGCTTAGATAAATACCACCTGTTACTAAAGGGCCACAGAAAAATTAGTCCTATCCCAGGAACCTGCTGATTCTCTGTCTATTATGCTGAGGCTTTTGTGTCTTTCAATCTCCCAAATCCTATGCGTGTCTCAGAGAGATGGTCACATTCGCTGTGCTTAATTTGATTCTGGACAGTGACAGAGGCTTTTGGAGCATTAGGTTAAAGTGTTTTCTGGGGGCCAAGAGTGCATACATGGGAGAAAAATAAATAACACTTATAAGCAGAGAGCGATGACTCCAAAAGGCACATTTTAACTCGACAGTCTCAGTGTCCCTGTGGAGTCTGGCCACCCTGAAGGATGGGCCAAGGCCCCAATCTTCTGCATGCTGTTCCATGCGCTCTCCCTGCTCCTCAGGTAAAGCAGTCCTCTGTTACGCAGTGATTTTGAGTAAATACACAAACACACCCATGCACTCACTCCTTTGTTCCTGCTGTTCCCATCCTTGTAATGTCTTCCCCTGAACCTTCTAAATCCCAGTCTTCAAGACCCAATTGAAATCTGCTTCTCCTGGAGTCCTCCCCAGAATTTTAGCCCAAAATCATTTTCTCTGCACTGCTACTGCACTGGAAGTCCACAATGTACACTTAGTCACTCTAAGTTGCTGCTTCCTACTCTTGTCCCAAGTAAATCTTACCTCCCCAACAAGACTCTTTGAGGGTAAAACTCTTCCCTCTGAGGCCTAACCCATCATCCAACACAAAGTTAGACAGTATAGCAAATCAATAAATGTATTCTAAACTGATATAACACTGTCAAAAGTTATTTGGGATGACAAAATGCTAGATCTAAACTAGAGATCTTACTGGAAAAGTCTTCTAAAGAGTTCTGCCTCAAGGCTTCCAGGAGTCAATGTGCTGGGAGCCCTAGACATGTAGCCAGAAAGCTTGGGACTGAATCCTGGTTTTCCTAATTATTAACTTTATAATCAATTATTTTAACAATATCAGTTCCCTCACCTGTAAAATGGAACTCTCAGTGCCTAAGTCAGGGGACTATATTGGGAAGCTCCAACGAGGCAGTTTTGGACTACAGTGTTCACATGCATCACCAAAACCAGGCATAATGGTTCTTTGGTAAACTGCAAAATTGCTTCAACATCGAACTGATTAGAACACAGTGACACTATCCTAAACTGATGCTTTTTAGGCTCCACAAACTTGACTAAGAGAATCATCTGGGGAGCTTGTTAAACTGTAGATTGTTGGATCTCAGTTTTGAAGATTGTGATTTAGGAGGGCTGAGTGTGCCCGAGTGAATCCAACAATTAGCCATGGTTAGGAACTACTGGATGAAATCATTTTTGTCCATATTTATTTTGCCCAGTATCTGACTAGTGAAAAGTTATTAGGATTATGACTTTCAGAAATGTATCTTAAATGGTAAACACATTGATAATGGCATTAGTGATATTCAACTTAAAAATAGGTTTTATCTCCCAAATCTTTCTTACAATTAAAATCTATATAGTCATATACACACACATATGCAGGAACATAAATAGGTAGTGTGTGTGCATGTGTGTGAATTTCCTGAAGGTATGTGCTGTAACTACCCAGTATTCTGGAACCTCTCATATATCAATTTATCTCTGTAATCTGATCATTTGCTGCAGTCAGGGTATGTCCCATTTCTATTCCCCCACAAAGTTCATTCATGTTTGTAAAATAATTACTTTAGCTAAAAGAGAAGACATTTTTTACATTTCAGAAAGGAAAAAAAAAGTGACACACAAAGAAAAAAGACAAAATCAGTGAAGGATATGAAACTTACTTTTAAGGAAGCAATTTAGGGCGCTTTTCTACCCTGAAGTCCTACCTAGCTCAAGCAGCCTTGAGCTGAGAACACAGGCACTCTTAAGAAAGCCCTCAACCCAGGGCATTTTGTCCCTCAGCTGGGCAGGGGTCAAAGCAATCAACAGTAGTTTAGACTAAACAGGAAGAAAACCAGCTCAATTCATGTGGCAGACACACAAATGGTCATCCCATTCAGAAACAACCTAAGTTTGAAAAGAATTTTGGTTGCAAAGGTTGGCTTATACATGTAGATAAATACCTGCACCTCTGTCTCTTTTAAATGTATTTAGTAAGCACACTCAGCCATTATGTTGTGCATAAGTTTCCCACAGAGACTTCATGAAAATCGACTCAATGCCTTTTTTAAAATTATCCCAGACACCGCTTCTGGTACAGAGGAAACGAAGCATCCCCTTTGCCTGGGCCCCCCAGTGTAAGGAAAGCCACTAAGTCTTTCACAGGAGCAGATTGTTCCAGCTTAATTGAATGAAGTAAACTTGGGGAAACACCTGAAATTGCCAACTTGACCTCTGCTAAGCCTTCTGAACGTCAATCACCGTCCTCCAACACAAAGCCTTCTAATAGGCTTTCAGCCACTTCCCCTGCTTACACACATAGCTTATCTTAAGGATTCCATGGTTTCAGTTATCATTTCTGACCTCATTGTGAGACAAGTATTATTTCCATGCTGGGTTTTATGTCTAAGCCTGCAGAGGTATTTGCAGGTTTGATTGAGTAAAGAGCATCTCATTTCAGCCTTTTGTCCACCAAGATCCAATAACTTAGTTTAAAGAAAAAAAATAGTTTTAATTTATAAGAACATAAGTGAAAAAGCTCAAAGGAATAACACTGGACAGAAACTGTCCAAAATCATAATTTTTGGTATTTCACATAGATTTCAAAATTTAAAATATAATTTGTAATATGAAGCAGTAAAGATGAAGATTGTTCCCAATAAACAAAGTGCAGATGGTAAAAACAAAACAGCTTGAATTTCTCAAAATAAGCAGAATAAGAATAAATTACTTATTCCCTTATATCTAGTTATAGAAGAAGAAAAAATTGAAGTTAAAGTTTGAAATGCTTTGAATTAATTACCCATCCTGGCAAATAAAAGGTGCTTGGAACCCAAGTTTAAAGATATGGATCGGAGGCCAAGATGGTGGAGTAGAAGGATGCACGTAGCTCACCCTCTCCCACAGAAAAACCAAGACTCACATCTACAGACCCACTCAGCCAGCCAGAGCACCTGCGGAACTCTGACAGAACATCACCCTCTTCAAAAGACAAAGACACCAAAAATCTGCCCGAATCGGATAGGATCCTTCCACCCTGGTGCCTCTCAAAGTTCTCACTGCCAGAACAAACAAGGAGCTGAGTTTGGACACGGAGCAGGGGCCGGGCTGTTCCGCAGTCTTTCCAGGGCCCGCCTGTGGAGCGCTGACCGGGAGCAGAGGGCGTGGAGCATGCAGGGCGACCAGCGCCGGGAGGCAGTGGGTGGCCCCCGCCTTTCCCGCAGGAACTCTGTGCTGGGAGTGGGTGTGATCTGCTTGCCGGCAGGCACTGGGAGCAGCACAGACGAGGGCGACAACAGAGGGCCTCGGGAAACAACAAGCTGAGCTCTCGAAACAGGGCGAAGACAGAAAGACTTCTCATTAAGAGCACACAGTCTCCAGGAGAACACCCCCTCCCCTTTTTAGTTATTTTGATCTGTTTTTGCCTGTTGTATTCTCTGTTACCTTTTTGATTTTTCCTTTTTAAACAGTTGCATCTTCCCAGTTTTGGTCTCTTTTGAATTTTGCTTTTAAAATAGGATGGTTGTTATTTTGAAAGATCCACCTCGTGTTATTTTTCTCTCTATTGGTTTCTGATGGCCTGTTGTTGATTGTACACAGGTTTCAAATGTGTTTTTGTCCTCTTTTGGAGCTTTTTGGGAGACGTCTCAACCTGATGGCTGTTCTGCTTCAATTTACTCTTCAGTGGTTCACTGTACGCTGTTTTCAGGCCTTTTTTTCCTCCCCTTTTTCAGAATTCTCTATCATATATATGTATATATTTTTTTTGTCTGTTCTATTTTTTAGTACCTTTTTGATTTCTAATTTCTGGAAGGTTGTGTATGCTTCTAGTTTTGATTTCTTTTTGAATTTTTCTTTCTAGACACTTGTGTGTGCTTCTAGTTTTGATTCCTTTTGGGTTTTCCTCTTAAAGTAGTTATATTATTGTTTTTTAAAGAGTATCCACTTGGTTGCATTTTCACTTCTTTTGGGTTTGATCTCCTGTTGTTGATTGTAAATGGGGTTCAGGTGTCATTTTTGGATCTTTTTTTCCTTTTAGTTTTTTTGAGGGCTTTTAAAAAGATCTCAATTTGAATGCTAGTCTAATTCAAATTGCTCTATTATAATTGACTATACACTATTTTCAGGCTTTTTTTTCCTCCCTTCTCTTAAAATGTCTCTTTATGTTATCTTTTTTTTAATCTGTTCTATTTTCTATTACCTTTTTAATTTCTACTTTCTAAACATTTGTATGTGCTTCTAGTTTTAATTCCTTTTAAATTTTTCTGTTAAAGTAGTTATATTATTATTAGTTTCTTAAAAACAAAATCCACCTGATTTCATTTTCATTTCTTTTGGTTTTGATCTCCTGTTATAGATTATAAATAGGTTTCAAATATCGTTCTTGGATCTTCTTTCCTTTTTTTAAGGGATTTTAGGGGATAAAAAAAGACGTCTCAACTAAAAAGCTAGTCCGATTCAAACTGTGCTTCTATAATTGATTATACACTGTGTTAAAACCTTTTTTTCTCTCTTCTTTTAAAATTCTCTTTCTCTCTCTCTCCTTTTTTTCTTTTTACTTTTTAAGTTTTATTCCTACATAGGCATTAGATAGATAAATAAATAAACTCCTTTAAGGACCACAATAGATAAATGATATTCCATACGCCACAGTACCAGAGACATATGAGCAAGATGAAGAAGCACAGAAACCATTCCCAATTAAAAGACCAAGAGAAATCCCCTGAAAGAAAGACCAATGAAATAGACATCGATAGACTACTAGATCAAGATTTCAAAAAAGGAGTGATCAAAGTATTGAAGGAACTAAAAGAGATAGTGTTTAGAGATATAAAATATATCAAAAATTAAATTGAAGCTATAAAGAAGAGCCAAATAGAATGGGCAAACCTATTGACTGAGATGAGGAATGATCTAAAAGCTGTGCAAAGCCGACTAGATAATGCAGAGTAATGAATTAGTGACCTAGAAGACAGGACAATAGAAAGCACCCAATCAGATAAACAAATAAAAACAAATGAAAATAGAATAAAGGACCTATGGGATAATATAAAGTGTGCTAATCTTCACATAATATGGGTCCCAGAAGGGGAAGAAAGATCAAAGGGGATTGAGAAGGTTTTTGAAAAAATCATGATGGAAAACTTCCCAAACTTAAGGAAGCAATCAGATATCCAAGTACAGGAAGCTCAGAAGGTCCCAAACAGGAAGAACCCAAATAGACCCACACCAAGACATATCATAATCAAGATGACCAGAGTCAAGGATAAAGAAATGATCCTAAAGGCATCAAGAGAAAAGCAAAGAGTAAGTTACAAAGGAACCCCCACAAGGCTCTCAGCTGATTTTGATACACAAACACTACAGGCCAGAAGGGAGTGGCAAGACATATTCATAGTCCTGAATGAAAAAAAGATGCAGCCTAGGATACTTTATCCAGCAAGGCTATCCTTTAGGATAGAAGGAGACATAAATAATTTCACAGACAAGAAAAAGGTGCAGGAGGTTAGCAAGACTAAACCCATGCTAAAAGAAATATTGACAAGTCTACTCTAAATAGAAAAGCAGCAGGATGCTACAGAAATGAGAAACTCACAACTGGAAAGGACATAACTCATGAATTACAAATAAAATAAACACAAAATTATAAAAGAAGACATAAAAGAAGACATTAAGTGTGGGAGAGGGAGGCAGGGAAATATAGAATATTTTTTCTTTCTTTTTAAATTTTTTTTTTCTTGGTAGGATGGGTTTGAGATCATGTTACTGTCAGCTTAATAAAAACAGCTATAGTAAGGGGCTAATAGATTTATGAAAAAGGGTAACCACAAGCCAGAAACTTACAAGGGAGTCACAAAAATTAAATAAAATCCATGATAATACAAAGGAAAATTACCAAACCACAAAGGGAAGAAGAAAAGAACAAAGAGTAAATACCAATTCAACTGCAAAGATAAGTTCAAAATGGCAATAAACACACATCTATCATTAATTACTGTAAGTGTTAATGGACTAAATGCTCCAGTCAAAAGACATAGAGTGGCAGACTGGATAGTAAAGCAAGAACTTTCAATATGCTGCATACAAGAGACCCACCTAGGGAGAAGTACACATATAGATTGAGAGTGAAAGGATGGAAAAGGATATTCCATGCAAATGGACAAGCCAAGAAAGCAGGTGTTGCAGTACTGATTTCAGACAAAATAGACTTTAAAACAAAGGCCATAAAGAAAGATAAAGAAGGACATTTTATAATGATTTAAGGAGTGACACAAGATGAGGATATAACACACGTTAATATATACGCACCCAATATAGGAGCACCTAAGTACATAGAACAATTACTAACAGAGATAAAGGGGGATATTGATGGGAATACAATCATTGTTGGAGATATTAACACAGCATTAACATCACTAGACAGATCTTCCAGACAGAAAATAAATAAGACAACAGAGAAATTAAATAATAGAAAAATTAGATTTCGTGGACATTTTCAGAGCATTATACATTCTTTTCAAGTGCACATGGAACATTTTCCAGGATTGATCAAGTACTTGGGCACAAAAGAAACCTCAGCAATTTTAAGAAGATAGAAATTATCTCAAGCATCTTTACTGACCACAAAGCCATGAAACTACAAATCAACAACAGAGAAACAAAGGAGAAAAAAAGGAAAGCATGGAGATTAAACAATATGCTATTAAAAAACAAATGGGTCAATGAAGAAATCAAAGCTGAAATTAAAAAATACCTTGAGACAAATGACAATGAAAGTACAACCACACAAAATCTATGGGACACAGCAAAGGCAGTGCTAAGAGGGAAGTTTATAGCGATACAGGCCTTCCTCAAAAAAGAAGAACAATCTCAAATAAATAATTTAACCCATCAGCTGAATGAACTAGAAAAAGAAGAGCAAAAATCCCCAAAAGGCAGCAGAAGGAAGGAAATTATAAAGATCAGGGAGGAAATAAATACAATAGAGATTAAAAAGACCATAGAAAAAATCAATCAAACCAAAATCTAGTTTTTTGAAAAAGTAAATAAAATCGACAAACCTTTGGCAAAACTCATAAAGAAGAAAAAAGAGAGAGCACAAATTAGCAAAATAAGAAAGGATAATTCATAAATTACAACAAATAAAATAGAAATACATAATAGCATACAAGAATATTATGAAAAACTATATGGAACCAAACTAGACAATCTAGAGGAGATGGACAAGTTTCTGGAAACATACTGTCCACCAAGACTGAATCAAGAAGAAACTGGCCACTTGAACAAACTGATCACTAGAAATGAAATAGAAATAGCAATTAAAAACCTTCCTACAAATAAAAGTCCAGGGCTGGACAGCTTCACTGGGGAATTCTACCAAACATACAAAGAACTCATACCAGTCCTTCTCAAACTCTTCCAGATGATTGAAAAGGAGGGAATACTCCCAAACTCATTCTATGAAGCCACCATTACCCTGATACCAAAACCAGTCAAAGACACTACCAAAAAAAGAGAATTATAGGCCAATATCACTGATGAACCTAGATGCCAAAATCTTCACCAAAATATTAGCAAATAGAATCCAACAACACATAAAAAAGCTTATACATCATGACCAAGTGGGGTTCATCCCAGGGACACAAGGGTGGTTCAACATATGCAAATCAATCAATGTAATACATCACATCAACAAGAGAAGAGACAAAAACCACATTTACAACACACTTCACAGATTACAGCTGATTCATTGGCATCATCGCCTATACATCCTGGGAAGTCTCCTGAGAAGGAAGACCTCTCAGTTTTACTGAATATGGCCCTCACAGTTGATGGGCTAACATCTGTGTTTGGATGACCTTTACTAACATTCTAAAGTTACTCCATGCTCTTAGCTAACCATTTATACAGTAGTTGGGGAGTATGCCTTAAACATTTTATACTATTGTCCTCCAAAGGCACTTTCTTAGGCATTCTGTTCCCTTGATCACCTCCCCCTTTAAAATAATAATACCATAATTACACTACTTTTTACGTGTTGTGTGTGTGTGTGTGTGTGTGTGTGTGTGTGATTTATTTAGAAAAAAATAGTAAGATATTTTCACTCCTCAAGAAACCATTTTTACCTTATTGGGGGCCATATTGTCCCCATTTCAAATACATGTGTTAGAGTAACCTACTTATTTTTTTAAATGAAGGGGGAATAATGTAGTTATTTATACTTGATCCTAAATAAAATTCTAGCTGTGTGTCAAACAATTACACAAATCTATATCCAATTCTCTCCTGGATCATCTTCTTATAAAATATTTTTCATCATACCCATTACTAACAAAATTATATTTAATAATTTATTTGTTTACATGTTTATTATCCATCTATTACCCACTGGAATGTAAGTTCCACACAAACACAACCCTGTTTGTATTATTCAATGTTGAATACACAGCTCCCATATCTCTATGGCTCACTCTGGGCACTGAACAGTATTTTTTCAGTACATTAAGTAAGTCAAAATTTCCTAAACTGAATTGGCCATGGAGCCATTTTTCCAGGAATAAAATTAACACTATGGGATAACAATGGGAAAGCCTTGTGGAATTAGTACCTACTTAGCTCTTCAAGGTGCTGTCCTCAGAATCAACAGGGCATTAATGTCCTTAGTGATTGAGTTGTTTATTTTTCCTCCAAATAGCTTTCACCTAAGTGTCACTTTCCTTGAATTTCATTTCTTGAGCCCATGACATTTGACTTTTCATAATGCCCATGGTGGGTAATATAACCTCAGAAAAGAGATAACCATACAGCTTTTCCCTGACACAAGAGGAACCAAGAGAGAGCAAGTAGCCTGGGAAATGGAGGTCAAGGGAGAGCTGAAGAGAGAAAGTACCCCATTGCCAAAAATAAAAGAAGAATGCCCCAGTGACAATCTTCTCACAGCCAGTAATCAGATTTGTGTTTTGGGATTTTCACATCATGATAGGAAAATATATTGTGAAGTGGGTAAACTAGAGGAAGTAGAGTTTCAGAGACTTGATATTGTTTAACCTCATTAAGTCTCATTTTCTTCTCATATAACATGGAATAAAAATCTATGTAATAATGGATGCTGCTACTTTAAAAGAGTCAATGTATGTTAAGAGCATATCAAAATGTATGCCTTATAGTCAACCATCAAAAATAACTCACTTGCCTTATTTATTGCCTAACGTTTTCACTGAATTAAAAGTCCAAATTAAACCAAACTATCCTTATATAACAAATCCAAATTTTATTTATCTCATTAATTCTTAGGAGAAACATATTTCCTTATATGTTTTTTTAATAATCAGAAAAAATCTGATGGCAGTTGATCCTCATGAGATTCTTGATGATGAATACAAAGGAACATTTTAATGTTCCTTAAAATTATTCACAAACCAGCAAAACTTCATTCACCAAGGTCAGACTGCCTTACATTTCCTTCTTCAGTTCTTACACTTTCAAAGTTTCCTGTTGACAATTTATAATTTGCGCCTCACTTATCTTCTCACCTCTCCAATGAGCCCTTGCCATAGCCCTTAAGACACAACCATTGGCCTTAATTTCCCTCTTCAAATCCTCCCTTTTGTCTTAGAGTAGAAACTCAACACTTCTCGTCTCCTTACCTTTGGTTTACTCTCATCTATCTAATAGCCATAAGGCAAAATGAACCACATAAGATTTAGTCTAGATTCTGTTATAATGTTTAATTCTTACCATCAATTGCAAACTTGATCATTTTAATAGATTAAATGTTAGTTATATCATCTTCCAAGCTTTGACATTGTGGGAAAAGCTTCTATTTATTATGAATTTTTACAAACATAAGCTAGTAAATGGTCACCAAAAAGAACAGGTGTACAATGCTCAAGCATAACTATTTGGTAAAATTATGGAAGAAATAGCCCCAGATGAGCAGTGAATTTGAGGAAGGGACATCTGTTTGAAGTAATACAAGTTGGTGTGCTGTAATCAGAGAAGCTTTGACTTATGAAGAGTTATGTAATAATGTAGAATGACCTGGTATTTCCCACGTGCATAGAGGAGCATTACAGGTGTCATCTGCTTTCCTGAAGTTTGTATCATGGAAAAAAGCCAACATTAGTATAGTAATAGCTTTTGTTTTCACAAAAGCAGAAGTCCTCTTCAGATTTATTTCCATTAGTGAAAACAAGCCCAAATGTAGGTCTTTTGTTTAAAAAAAAAAAAAAGTGGTGTAATGCCAACTTTTGGAAAGTTAGGAAATCCTGTACTGTTGAAATAGATTGTTATGCCTATGGCAAAGTCAGTTTCATCCAAGTAACATATTTATAAAGAATTTAGTAAAGTAGCAGTGAGACTCTGCAGAAACACATACTATAGAATCATCAAATCAAGGATTTATAGATGTTCTCTCCATTGCATATCCTGAATCTAGGTACATGAATGTTGAAGCCTTAATAAAATATATTAAAAATTATTAAAAGCATCAGCAGAGGTACTAGCCATGTTTTACATACTCAATGAGTGTTAGTTTCTGAGCTTTAGTTTTTCTGTCAATGATCTGCAAAATTTGTTAATTTTCTTTCATGTTTTATGGTAGATATAATCATGTATAATTATATAAATCCTCACTTTCTTGGCATGATGAACAGCCTAAGTTACTCTCCTCTTCAACAAACTCCTTATGGCATTTTTCACCTCAGTGTTTCTCACTGTGTAAATGATAGGATTTAACATGGAAGTGAGGATTGCAAAGAACACAGTTACCAATTTGTCCACAGAGTAGGTGGTCACAGGACGCATGTAGGTGAATATACAAGGCACAAAAAAAAAAATCACCACTACTGCAAAGTGGGAGCCACATGTAGAGAGGGCCTTGAGCCGTCCTTCAGAGCCATAGGACTTCAAGGAGCTCAGGATGACTATGTAGGAGATGAGTAACATGGAAAAAATGAGTAAGCACGTGCCCCAACTGTTCACTGCCACCACCACTCCAAGCCTGTAGGTGTCACTGCAGGCAAGCCTCAACAGAGGAAAGAGATCGCACATGAAGTGGTCAATGACATTGGGACCACAGAAGGGCAAGTTGACCATGAGAAGAATCTGCACAGTGGTATGTAGGATTCCCCCAATCCAGTCCACCACCACCAGGAGCTGGCAGAGTCCCTGTTGCATGATGGTCGTGTAGTACAGAGGCTTGCAGATGGCCACAAAGGGGTCATAAACCATGATAATGAGGAGGATAATTTCTGATCCTCCCAGGAAATGTTCTACAAAGAGCTGAATCAGGCAGCCACCCCAGGAGGTGGTTTTCCTCTGGTACAGTAAGTCAATGAACATTTTGGGAGTGGTGACAGATGTGTAGGGAGCATCTATGAAGGTAAGTAAGTGAGAAAGAAGTACATGGGAGCTGAAAGTGCAGGGCTGAGGGAGATGGTGATGACCATGAGCAGACTGGCCAACACGGTAAATAGGAAAACGAGCAAAAAGACAACGAAGGGTATTTTCTGCAAGTGTGGGTTCTGTGTGAGTCCCAAGAGAACAAATTCAGTCACATTGTTGGGAGGCATAAGGAGGTCCATTCAGCAAGTAACACCTTCTTGGGGCCTGAATACCTAGAAAGAGATAAAGAGTGATACCCATTAATCATGAAAGTATCATGGTTTGAATTTCTTGGTACAAAACCAGAGCAGTCACTGTATCTGTGGAACATTTCTTTGCCTCAGTGCTTGTTTCAATTCTCTCTTACTTCCTCCATGATGTTTCCATCTCTTCAGACACCCAGTACCTGTCACCTGTATAACATCAATAGGGCAACTTTTGATGAGTCATTTACTGAGAAAACCCTGGGCTGTCCTCGTGAGATCTGGATTCTCCTTCTGGCTCCAGCTCCATGTGACTCTGCTAACTCATGTTTGTGTCCCATGATTCTGAGCCCTCCTCTGTGTCTGTGAAGTTAGAAACTGTTATTCTCAGATGGATCTTGTAAGCTGAAAGGTGCAGCACACAGGAAAGAGGTATTCCCTCTTCCATGAGAATTCACACTTGAACCCTCATCTCTAACTGTGGGAAGAAAGACATAATGAATACATATCTCCCATAAGCAGGCAATTTAGGGAAATGTATGTATATAGTTGGCAACATGCTCTCCCTGGTACCTACCAGAACACATAAGCTATTCAGGTGTATTTCCCCACTGCACCTACCACAGTGCCTGGCATAATGTCTGCCCTGCCTGAAACCTGTTAGGTGATGATGAAGTGCTTGGTGAATTACCATTCTCCATGGGTGAGAATATTCCTGCTTCCCCAGACCATAAACGTACCAGGAATTCAAGTGTTCTCACCCTCCTGCTCTGTTTATCATTGCTCTCTACTTTATGAGAAACATAAATAAACTTGTGAAAGGAAGCTGCATTCCAGGTTAATAATTTCTGGCATACTTTATAAGGTAAGTATCAAATAATTATTACCTATAGGAAAGAGTATATTACTGGGTCATTTTACTTTCAAGGTAATTATAGTATTTGTTAATTAATTTTTATAATTCTTCAAAATTCTGTTCCACATACAATTTTACATAGTCACATTCAGTAAATTTACAGCTTTTGTAGAACTGGATTGAAAAAAACATCTTGCACAGGTGTTCAATACAATAGGATCTATCAAGCAAAGGAAATCCTTATTTCCAAAGTTTTAAAAATAGAAATTTAATGTGGAAAATAGAAGGAAATAGTCTGCTGGATAAGATGAAGTACTATATATAGAGAGAGACAAACACACATAAACTCTAGTACTTACTATAAATACTTACTACAAATTCATTCATTCAACAAATCTTAATTGGATACTGACTGTGTATGTCAATGTAAGTGTGTTCACATAAAGTTACAAAAAGTGTCTCTCTGAAGTGCCTTTAGTAATCACTTCCCTGACATTTTATTATCAAAAAGCAGCAGCTCATCCCTTCATGATCTAAATGACCTTCCCACCACTTTATGTTTCTGCTGCAGACATTCTCCAGCCTTCTTCTCCTGTCTTCCCATACCATCCATCATTTGTCATTCCTGATTGTAGGACACTGCATTACTAATAGAATAGAAATGTGAGGACATAAATTTCCCAAAGAAAAGAGAAAACATAAATATAATAAAATATATTCTCCAAAAACTATTCCTTAAAAAAAAAGATAAGTGGATAAAGAGCTTTATTTTCAAATTATCCAAGATGAAAATTGTACACACATGTAGAAAAAAGGGCAGCAGCTTCATTGCATTCCCTTATTCTCAGGTTGACTCCCCCAGCAGATGAGAAAAGAGTTTACATAAAGTAAGAATTAGACATAATTAATAAAACTGACTTAGACATAACTATGAAAAATCAGAAATTAATTCATCTTTTTCCTATGACTCCACAATACTCTTTCTAGGAATAAACCCTAAAGGAAAACATTTTTTAAAGGGAAAAATAATTTTTTAAAATATGTTCAACAAAATTATTGAGAGCTGTGGAAAATTTAGAAACTACATGGAATGTTCAATATTAGAGAAATGGATAATTAAAGTATACTGCATCTCTTTGAATAATGTGTAGTTTTAAACACAGGTGTTAAATACATATCAATGAGAAAAAAATACCTCAAAATATTTTTACTGCCAAGTTGGTAATATTATAGTTAATTCTAACTTTCTTAATGCTTGAAAAGAGATTTATAGTTTAGATTTGTGGGGGTTATATGATTTGTAAAATCCATTACAGCTCTATGACTATACAATTTCCTGGAAAAAAAAAATCTCACCTATGATGTTGTCTGACATAGCTCCATGGCCAGGGCCCCAGGAAGCTGATAGTTCACCAAGAAAGTTGTGAAGTAGAAAATGCCAACTAGCTCATCTCTAACAAGTGTGTTTGCTGATATATAAGTGGCACCTGGATAAGACCTTTCTCTTGAGCCTTAAAAGTGCTACCACATATTCCATTTGTAGTCAAATTCTATGATGTTTCTTAGTTGTGGCTAATAGGACCTCAGGAGTATTTCACCATCATTAGCAGATCTTGCCAACAACACAATTATCTCAAGAAAGGAAACTGATTTCAGAGAACTCTTATAGTATTCCTCTTTAATTCTGAGTTTCACCCTTAAGTCTACATTAAAACAAAACACTATGACAAGAGAAAAACAAGTTAATTACTTATATACTTTGCTATTTGATAGTAAATGATCTTAAATATGGAGTCTAAATATTTAATATTACATAAATTAAACACTTAGGTGGATAACTATCTGATTTTTAAATTTTTATTATAATATTTAATTTTTAAGTGACCTACCATTCATGGTAACCATAATTTTTAAGTATTATGTTAAGATTAAGTGATAATTATGAACCCTATTATAATATTAGCACTTCACAGCAGATGAAATGTACAGCATTTCTTCAAAGTAGTTGTTTCATGTGCCAATTCTGGAATTAGATTCTCATGACAATGATAAAAATAATTCCATTCTCCAATTATATTCAGAGGTGGTAAAATGGATTTATTTCAGTTATTTAAATTTGATCTCATAATATCCCTATGGAGTAGAAAAAAAGTAAGCATCAATATTCACAATTTATAACAAGGAAATAGAAGACAGAATCAGAATGCCATTTGCCAAGGCAAAATAAGACGCTAGGCCCGTAAATTCTGGGCCAGGATCCTTATCTTTAAGTTATTGTTTTACAAGTGGTATGACGTGTTTATGCTGCCACCAACGTGAGGCATATTATAATTATTTACCAAAAGAAATAAATATTGATCTTTGAAATTATTTTAATCAATTCAATTCAATTCATTAATTTCCCCATTTACCATAATGACCATATGTTCAAATATGCTTGCTTTCATAAAAAGAAAAACAAATTGAACATAACTTTGGATTGGCTACAGAGAATGTGGTCATTATGAGCAGCACGTGTTATGAAGGAAAAGCACTTAAGAAAACTGAAACTACATGACCAGACCTATTTTGACTGGACACATTAATATTATAGGGCCATAATAATATCTGTGATGGCAGATGCCAAAGACGGTTTGAATGAAGATTTGAAACTATCTAGAGGGTTATAAGGAATATGGTTTTCCTTCAGTGTCATCATGAAAATGTCTTGAACTTGTCTTTCAACTCTGGAATGAAACCCAGAATCAGATCGGAGAGTTAGCATGTACAAAGTCATCATTCCCAACCTCATAAAAGCTTGACATCTACTCATAATGGCCCATTAAGTGGTCACCAGCCTCACTTAAACAGTTACTGTACTGGGTAGAGGGATTGCTTTAGAAACCCAGACCCTGTCTAGCCTAGCTCCCCAAGCTCCAGAGAGTAGCATGGAATGGAAAGAGAACATAGTTAGGTCTAAATCAGTGAAGGTTGTTCATGAAAATCATTTTCAAAAGAAGAGTCCCTGGAGCCACACCAGGAAAGTCTTTTCCAAAATACAAATCCAAGGACAGAGGGGTTTAGAACTCCAGAAAGACAGCAACACAGATTTTCAAACTTGAAGAAGGGTAAATCCAAATGAAAGCATCAGAAAATATATATGGATCTTATCACAGCTGATAATTAGGTGAGGAATGGTTTGACCTTCAATAGGTTTGGGGACTAATTTCACAAAAACCAAATATCCACCAAAGTGTTCTTACAACAGCTTCATGCATTTCACTAGGTAGAAGAGCATGTTCTCAAAATAAAGAGGCACTCAAGAGCAGGGCTCACGTTGCCTTAGTCCAACCCAGAGAAAATTTTATCCCAAAAGGATATCTCTGCAGTTGTTTACCAGGAATAGAAAAGTTTGGGTAGGTGGACTATGGTCTTAGAACTCTTCCAATTTTACTTCTAATTAAAGTAGAAGCATATATAATGATATTTATGATAATAAAATATTGGCATGAGCAGAATCACAGAACTTGGGAGCACCTTCCAACTTACCTAAGTAAACTACTTATAGAAATGCAGAAATCATGTAAAGGTTATGGAATATGATGATGGCATACTGTGACATAAAACCCATATCTCCTGATTCTGAAGCTAGTTTTCTTATTCTCCATCATGTTTTCACAACCCTAATATGTTTGCTAAATATTGTTGCATCATGGAGTCCACTGAATTCTTCAACAAAACATGGTACTCATGAAGTGGGAAGCTGAATCTTTCTGTTAAAAAAGGAAACTGTGAGTATATCTATGACATATACACATGTGTATTTTGGTAGCATACTTCATTTTTGAAAAGATTCAAAATTAATTCACAACAAAGCCTTATAATTTAGGTAAGTTTTTAGCTGAGAAATATTTTCTTGATGAACTGGAGTAATTAATCCTCTGTATTAACAGGTAAAGACAACATCAATAGTATGGCGATGAGAAATTTACATTTGGGTTTCAGATAAGTTCAAAGCTTTTTAATAACATAAAATATTTTCTTTCATGGTGTATAAGAAGAGAAGAAATATGCTACTTTTTTATTGTATAAAAAGAATAAACTTTTGAAGATACCTAATTCAGCTTCTTACAAAGATATTCAAATCCTTCTTCAACATCTTCTGACAATTGGTCCCCAAGCTTCTGTTGGAGGACATGCAGGCACAAGGAGCTCCCTAGTATCTGAAACACTGTGGTAAATTAGACATTAGGCTTATGGATATACCAACTGTACAAAATAGAAAGTTAAGAGATAGAGTAACAGATATATAGAATTTTTATATAGTGGTATTGTAAGGTACTGTAAACAGAATGACTATTCAATAAATATACTGGAAAGTTTTATTTATCCAAATGATAAGCAAGGAAAGTGTATTTCCAATTCACACCATAGTTGAAAATGTATATCTCATGTGAGTTAGAAACGTGAATGTAAAAGGAAAAACTTTATAAATTTAAAGAGAATTATCTTTTTAAATGCACAGCATGGAAGGACTTTGAGAAGTACATGCAGAGATCTTTCATCATGATTCCAGCTTCCTCATCTCTGCATCATAGCGTAGGTGGGGAGTCCTTATTCTCAACCTCATTCACTCCAGTAGTCAGGTGTCAGCTCCTTCAATTCTAATATTTTTGAAATATTTAAATCACTGTATTAGATGTCCTTCAGATTAAATTTCTAGAGTACTTTTTATTTCCTTCACTGAAGAATAAATGAAACTTTATTCGATAATGTGTCTGGCATTTATTTAATATTTGTCAAATACGTGGAGGCATTAATGTTGCTAAGTACACTAAATGAATCAAATTACAAATTGAGAAAAGGATGAAGACATATTTTATGCCTTAGTATCTATGTTGTGGGTTGAATCTATCCAGAAACATGTAACACCAGAGCCTTAAAAAAATTATGTCTGTATATAGCATTTGATCCCCAAAAGTGCTATAGAGCAATTGTAAGCAGAAAGACGCCTTTGATTCATCAGTGAAGTCAAGAATGTATAGTTTATGGAGAATGAGAAAAACATTGTGTAAAACAAGATCATCTGTACCCTAAATTTTAAACATGTGTTGCATTTAAAAAGGAAACCCTGAACCCAGACAGTTTAATTTAATGTAGGCAGACTCTGGAGCTATATGTGATATGAATGACTTAAGTATGTATTTCAACTATTGGAGGAGGCCTGTTGATCCAGATGCAAAGAACTGGGTTGAATAATTTAATTTTTTAGTCCAAAGTGTATCAGAATGTACAAAATCAACCATATGCTACCATCACAGTATAAATTTAACAAAGTTGATTTCTTATGGATTTATCCTCAGCTATGATCATGTGCTGTGAAATTTTAAATTACTTAATTTGACCAGGACATTTATTTTTACTGTTAGATTAACATTTTTTAGCCATTAGAATTTTTAATTTAAAAATTTCATTCTCTTTGACAAAAATGGGGCAAGTTCTATTTGGTCATATTGTTCTGTACCAGGGCAGTGTTTGCTCCAGAAAAAGAAGTTGAAGTAAAACCAAAAAACTTTTGTCACTAAAGAATCTTAATACAGTATGATTATTGATTGTACTAAATATGCCACACTGATGAGGGAAGTTGAGAGTAGGGGAGAATGTATGTGTGGGTGGAGAGGGCTATATGCAAACTCTCTGTATTTTCTGCTCAATTCTGTTGTGAACCTGAAACTGCTCTAAAAGAATAAAGTCTATTAGAAAAAATGGGCAGTATAACAACAACCAGAAAAAAAATACAGTATGATTACATATTACAAGAGATTACATTACAAGAAATTAAACCTATGCAATTCATTTGGTCTCTAAGGACTATAAAACATTCCATTTAGATAAAGATTAATTTTATAGCTGTTTCAGGAATAAGTAGTCTACATAACCCAAAGGAAATGATTTTTTAAGTGCAATCATTGATAATGAAAGCATTTGCCGATTCTGTAATAGAATGAATATATGTTCTTCATGAAGGATACAGCCCTCTTCCTGCTAAGGTTACATTTTTATTCCAAAGTTTCCTCATAGCATTCTTCATTTCTGCATTTCTCAGGGTGTAGATTAAGGGGTTCAACATGGGAGTTAAGAAAGTTAAAACCACAGTCATGAATTTATCCATGGGAAGGGTAGAACTAGGCCTTGCATACAGGAAGATACAAGGAACAAAGAATAAAATGACCACTGTCATGTGGGATGCACAGGTGTAGAAAGCTTTGGGATTTCCTCCCACACCATGTACCTTAAGGGAGTGTAATATGACCCCATAGGAAACTAAGAGAGTGAAGAAGACAACAGTGCAGATTGCCCCTCCATTAGCTATCATGGAGAGTCCAATGAGGTGGGTGTTGGTGCAAGCAAGTTTCAATAAGGGGTACATGTCACACACAAAGTTGTCAATGACATTGAGGCCACAGAAAGGGAGCTGATGAATGAAGAGAAATTGAACCAATGAGTGCAGAAAGCCTCCAGTCAAGGCCAGAAGCAGCATGAGAACACATATCCGCCTGATTCATGATGATCAAATAATGAAGAGGGTTACAGATGGCTACGTATCTGTCATAGGCCATCACCACCAGAAGAATGACTTCAACACCAGGAAACAGATGATCTATAAAGACTTGAGTCATACAAGCCTGGAAGGAAATAGTCTTTTTATCATGAAGCAAGTCAGTGATCATTTTGGGAGCAATGGCAGTAGAATAGACAGTATCTATAAATGATAAATAAGCCAGAAAAAGGTACATGGGGGAACCCAGGGACTGGCTGGCCACGATGGTCACCATGATAAGCAGGTTGCCCACTATGATCACTGAGGTAGATGAATAAGAAGGGGACAAATAGAACTTTTTGCATCTCAGGGTTCTGTGTGAGCCCCAGCAGGATGAACTCAGTCACATTGTTCCTATTTTCCATGGTGATCCAAAGGTGTTGATCGGGTGTCAGATTCTGCAAACAAAAGGGCCAACAATGACTTGGAGAGGATTGCAAGCTTTCTGTCAAAATGGTGATGTCTTACTGCAGTGTTTGCTCCATGAGGGCTCACACAGAGTAACTCTTTAGAAAGTGAGACTTTGGAATCTCCTCCCACAAGCACTCCATCCAATATCACAATTTCCTTACTTCAACTGCAGCGATGAGATGTCAGTATTCTAACTGGGAGGCATATGTGAGTGGGCATATCTGAGAGATGATCTACCACACAATAAGAAAGCTGCTTTCTCCAGAATCTCTCTCACAGAGATGGCATTTTTTTCATTTTATTTTAATTGAAGTTTGGTGATTTTACAATATTGTATTAGTTTCTGGTGTGGAGTGATTCAGTCATACATATACAAACATACACATATTATTTTTCGTATTCTTTTTCACTATAGGTTATTACAAGCTAATGAATATAGTCCTCTTTTATCTAAATTTTTATTGAATTATAGTTGGTTTACAACATCGTGTCAATTTCTGGTGTACAGCATAAGGACTTTGTTGTTCATCTATGTTATATATATAGTAGTTTGTGTCTGCTAATCCCAAACTTCTAATTTATCACCCCCAACCCTTTTCCCCTTTGGTAGCCATAAATTTGTTTTCTATGTCTGTGAATCTGTTTCTGTTTTGTAAATAAGTTCATTTATGGCATTTCTTTTTTTTAGATTCCACCATAAGTGATACCATTCAAAGACTTCATTTTTGACTTTATATGTCATTTCTTTTTTCCCTGAGTGTGTTTTGGCCTCTGAAGTCCTGCATGGGAACAATCCCATTCCTAATACCTTCACTTACATATTTATGTAAAGCAACGCCCAGGCACTGTAGCATAGAATCACAGGCTGATGTTTAGATGGATGACGTTCTGAGTTACTACAAGCTCCAGAAACAGGGGAAAAAGTCACCCATGTCAGTGAAGAACCAGGCACATCATGAGTTCTCATTAAATGCTTATTAACCTCTATTTAAGTAAAATGAATTTCAAAACTATAAGAGAGCAACTGAGCAGAGATAAATGTATAAAATTCTTCCCACCCAATAAAGTACAATGAAAGCAATATTTTATTTAAAAATACACACACACACACACAAACTAAACTGACATTAATTGCAAATTAAATTATTGGAAGAAAAAAACAGACAATACAAATCTCAGTGAATGGGTACTACACAGACATTTTCCCTACTTTCCAAAAGTGTTTAGAATTAATTATTGCTAGCAACAGCTCAATTAAGAGTGCCAAAATAAAAATTTTAGGCAGAAACATAGTCTAGTGGAAAGAATTGTATACCCAAAATCTACAAATACTTTAATTTTGCTCAGGCATCTTGGAAAAATCACGTCCCAACTCCTATTCTTATTGAAAGGTGATAGTCTTTCCAGATGTGTGAGTTTCTGAATTCTTGTCATTGAAACCTTTATCCTAAGTGGCATGTGAACATTTTTGCTGGTAGTCCACCTTTATATTAACCAGGGTGAGTTAGTATGTATTGAAGGTTATTTGGCTATTAAAGTAATGAGTAGATTAGACTAGTTATTTTGTTCATTTTTTAAATTCTTGGTTATCTGAGGCTGTGTGGAATACAGGCCATTCATTCTCACTTGTGGAAAATAAAACTTTGTGGGGTCTTTCAGATATGATCCACGGCAAATTTTACATGTAATGTGAAGGTTACTTCATTTTGGCAAAATTATTTTAAATGTGCCCCTTTGCAGTGTCAATTTACAGGCTGTCATTTGTGGAAGGGCAGGAGATTTGTGCCTCTGGCAAGCCAATTTGTACTCGAACATCAGAGAGAGAATAAAAGTGTAGGAGACAAAAAATGCAACATTACTGAGAAAAGGCAGATCGGAAATGGCAAAGATCTTAAGCGGAATAAAATAAGCTTTGAAATTGGTCAACAGTTTGAGTTGGGGGAACTTGCTGAGTTGGGACTAGAGGAATTTCAGATTTCCTGAGCTGTAGATTCATATATGGATTAGAGGGTAACTCAGCATTAGCTCCAGGATTTGCCTCTCAGAATCTTTATACTTCCGGATCAAAGGAAAATGAGAAAATCAAATTCTCAACTTTAAGATGCATGAGTATGAGCTATCAGTTGCCTAAAGGAGTTCCATCTTCAGGGCTCTGGATGTGCATTTCTTATGCACCTAAATATCTCCACTCACAATTAGCAAGCTGTACCTGCATTTATGATGAAAGTTGAATACCCGCCTTCCATAGGAATTGTCCGAGCATGCAACAGATAATGTCTAGTAGCAGAGCCTAACTCTTTGACATGTAAGTACTTACAACACCTATGTGTTTATAGCTGGTTTTCTACCATCATATGTCAGGTCTGTTGGGATGGTAAACATGTGTTTTTAATAATTGTATCTCCAGAATCTGAGCATGCCTCATGTATTTAAGTGACCTAATTATTACTCTAAACTGTTCAAAACTATTAACTCAACTGGAAATGATACAAAATTCCAAACTTCATCAATATTGTATGTTGTTAAAAAATTAATATATCTGCTTCAAACATTTGTGAGATTCTTCAAATTTCAATGAGAAATGGTAAATCTTTAAAGAATTCTCAAAATGTAGATCATGGTAACTATCCCACAATGACAAATAAAATAAGGTAAATCAAGTAGATCTACACTCTGCCAAATTCAACAACATAAGGTGGGGAAGCAAACCACTTTGGTCTGTAAGGTGTGAAATACTGGAAAACACTTAACAACCAGCAAGATATTAGAAACTAAAGACTGAAATTTTCAGTTTCATTGCAGATCCTTTTGAAACATACGATCACAATTCCTGTCTAACCATGTTTATATTTAATTGTTTATATAGTGAAAGCTGTTTCCCATGTAACCAATAGCTTTTTTTTAATGAGTGAGTAGTGACCATTAAGATGATGTAGCAAAAATTTTGAGATTCTAATATATGCCTAACTAGCCCTTTAGATTTTAAAAAGATAAATTTTAAAGAAATATCACATTTCCCAAGTCAATTTCTTCATAGTAAAAGAAAATGCCAACACTAAACCCTAAGTATGATTGAACAGACTTTGGGAACAGATACTCAAAAATATCTATCAGAGATGGTAAACTACCTGTCTCAAACATAGTCTTTGTCAGTTTTATTTTGTTCTGTTTTATAAATATTGCCAGGGTGGCCCTTAATGGCTGCAGTGTATTTTATGAAAACTCAAGTTCTAAATTCCAACTTGGAATTTGAGCCTGAAAATACCAACTGTGTGACTTGGGTAAATCACTCAACAGCATTTCTATAATGATACATAATAGTATCCAACACATAGTCTGGTTTTAGAGATTAAATAGAATAACACAAATAATGCTCTTCAAACATGGATAAGTAATAAGCACTAAATAAATTAAAAATATGATTTACTACTTTTTGTTTCCTCATATAAATTTGGTGCCACATCTCTACAATTAGTTTTACATGAGTTTCCTCAAAGTCCCCTCTTTTTTCTAATTATCCAAATGAGCATTTCCTGAGGGATGGATGGATTGAGTGTGTCATTATCATATGCAATTATGGAAGCTATCCAGTTTTACCACTCACATTACTGTGTCCAGATTCCCTTGTCTGTCTTTCTCCATGTCTCATTCTACACTCTGAAATGTATCATTAAAACTAAATTTAATCTGAAGCAATCTTTCCATAAATTAAGGGGTCAACTGTCTGCATACTGCAGTATGTCCTATTTTATTCACAATATTTATAAAAATGAGAAAATATCCATGTCATTAACCCACAGGCAGAAATAGATGTTGGCATTTTCTTTAAGATTTTTGTAGATCCTGTATCTAGCATAATTCATGAAATTCCACAGACGCTAAAATTCACTTTCCAATAAGGGGTAGTATAGCTCAATGAGTCTAACAAGAAATTAAATGTCTCTGAACTTATGCTTTCACATTTTAAGTTTTGAGTTTCCTTTTGTAGTAAGAAGCTGTTAACTTATATATCAAAATGTTATCTGAGGCACAAACGTAAAGGACTAAGAAGCAGATACTGAGATATTTGTACAGCAATGTTCATAGCAGCACTATTCACAATAGCCAAAAAGTAGAAACAACCCAAACGTCCATCAACTAATGAATGTATAAACAAGTTGTGGTATATACAGACAATGGAATATTAGTCAGCCTTAAATAGAGGGAAATTCTGATATGTTACACCATGGATGAAACTTGATGAGCTTAGGATAAGTGCAATAAGCCAGAAACAAAGAGACAAATATTTTATGATATCCCTTTCCTGGGATACCTAGAATAGTCATGTTCTAAGAGACAGGAAGTGCAACAGTGGTTTCCGGGGACTGGAGGGATGAGAAGATGCGGAGTTGCTGTTTAATGGAAGCAGAGTGTCAGTTTGAGATGATGAAAAAGTACTGGAGATGGAGAGTGGTGTTGGAAGCATAATAATGTGTTTTGTATACTTTACCACAGCTTAAAAAAAAATTACCAAAGGAAATAAAGTGTCTACACAAGAACATTGCAAAAATAGTATGCTCAAGAAAACAATTTATAAAGAGCTATCATAATCTTTACTATTATCTTCAATATATTAACACGCAAAATAAGTAATTGTCAGATTCCCTAAATTATATAAAACAATCTAAAATGTTATTGTGAAGACCATATATATGTCCTGTTATATTTTGTTATGCTCGGCTATGTTTAGTCTCTATTTCAGGTTTGCATTTAAACAATTGTAATACAAAATATTGGAGAAAAGTATTGTCATTGTATTTATTCCAACAGTATTATACAGAATGGAGTAGACATTCATACTGTTTTATTCCTGGAACTTCTGTCATAAAATATTCAAGGTTAAATGATAAAACATGCTTCATAAGATAGATACAGAATTTATTTCAAGTAACTCAGTTTTCCCTATTCTCATCGAAGGGAAGAGTTTTTGTGAATTTGTTACCTGAGTTTTCTATTTCCTCTTCAGCCACTTGTTCCAAATCCAGGCTTCACCAATTCTCTTTGGTCCTCGAAGATGAAGGTTTAGTTCAATGAAGGTGAGGCAGGATTTCCATCACATCAACCCTGGTGTGACTGCAGAGAGAAGATCAGGATACACTTAATCACTTTGTCACATAAGCATATATCTCTCTGCCTCCACAAGGCATGATCATATTCTTCAACTTTTATAAACACTTTACAGTTTAAATTATTGAATTATTCAGAGCTGGCTTCAGGAATATATAGTTGATATGACTGATAAGCCATCAAATTTGAAAGCTGTCACTGAAAATATATATCAAGAACAAATTTAAAGCATTATTATGTTGAACTGACCAAATTAATTGAACAAACTTTTAATAATATTTCAGTCAATAATGCAGAGAGCTAAATAATTAAAGAAATAGGTTTTATTTGGGGTATTTTTTAAGAATTTATATGATTATTTTAATATGATTCATGCCTAGTAAAGTAATGGTTTTTATTTTACATTTTGACCTATAACATTACTACTCAAGGAGAAATCTTCCCCCCGGTAAGAGAAGCTATGACTGGGCACTTAATCAACAATGAACAGTAAATTACTTCAGAGTTGTCAAAACAGTTTGTCCCCAAGGCTGCTTGTTCAAGATTAAATTCACTGAGGAACCATGCTCTAGAGAACTGAGATCTTCCGTAAATCCTACCAGCACATTGTATATCTTCAGAGGCTTCTGCTGCCAATCACATTAGGGGAATTAAGTGGAAAAATTGCATTCTAATACCAAAGAGTAAGTCATTTATTAAGAGCAAAAACATGTTTGTGTAAACAAGAATTTTTATTTTCATTTAACCAGTGTATACTTGAAATCCTCAAAAGCAAGATGGTACTGGAAAGAAGTAAAAGGCAAAGTCTTTGTGTATGGCAGATGTACTGAGGGAGATTATGGCTAATCAACTTAATAAAATTTCAATTTAGCTCAAATAATGTCCACATACAAAACTCCAACTCAGAACATTGTCCGAAAGAAAACAATCTTTCTTAAAAAGAAATGCAGAAACAGGTAATTAGGACTTATAATTTGAAAGAGATTATTATAAATTAATCTAAGAAGGAAAACTTAAAAGCTAAATTTAGATGTCTTTTATTTAGCTATGGCAGGTCCCTAAATCTGAATGTTTCTACAAACTACCTAACAAAACACACAACAGAATAGACAATATTCTGTACACATGATCTAATACAATATACAATACAATAGAATCGGCACATAAGATCACACATAACTAACACATACAGCATAAATAAGTCACTGAGAATACACAAATTTCAAATTAACCCTAAAGAAATAAACATCAATTCCAGCAGAGAGATCTCTGGAGCTTATGGTCCAAGCCTAAGAGGAGAGTGAAGGAAACCTGAAATGGGTGCAGAGAAGAGAATAAGGAAGTAACAATCCCAGGGAAGGTAGACCACAGCCCTACTTACATTTACTAAAGAGTAAAACACACAACTTTTAAATCATTAAAGAAAAAGATCTGCAATCTGGCAAGTCAGAGTGTACAGAGAAAGAACTTGACAGTGTGTAGGAGCTAAGATGATGTTTTCAAAAGAGCATCACTTCTAGGGGAGATGAGGATGAGAAGGAATGGAAGAAGCTAATGTAAAAGATGGTAAAGTAAAAGAAAGAATTAAGAAGAAGAAATAGAGATCCTGAGGAAACAAATAAGAATGACAAAAACTAAATTACAACAATGCTTCTTTTCTTATTTAAAAAAAATACTATGCTTAAAAAATAGTCTACTCAGAACTAGAAATCTTGTAAGACACCTAAAACCATCTACTAACATCCTGTTGATATAAAAGGCTTACTGCAGGACTTCAAAATGAAGAGAAAGCAAAAATCAGTGTAACTCCATATAAAGCTACAGTAAAAATATACCAGAAAATGAGAATCATTACAATTTAACTCATGGTCATTCCAAAAGAACCAGGAAGAAAAAGAAAACTGTTACAAAATATTGTGGGTTGGATTTTGTAGGAAATAGCTTCTGACACAAAGATCTGTATGAAGATTTATTAGGTGTATGACTTGGAGAATAAAACCTATAACAAAACAATGAAAATGATTGGACAGAGAAAGAAACCAATAAGAAGTGCAGTTGCAACAAAGGTCTCAGTGAATATAAGAAGTGCTAAGGTCAGGACAGTCTCAAAGATGTCCCAAATCAAGGCAAATTGGCTGGACCTTTGTACATTTACATCAACCAATAATTAGGTGCAGGCAAAGATGAAGCATGTTGTAGCAGCCTGTCAAATATGCATAACTTGAATCTAATCATAGGGAATTACCAAATTCAGATTGAGAGGTATCCTACAAAGCAAGTGGGAGATAGCCCTCAAAATGTTAATGCAGTAAAAAGTCACAGAAGTACTGAGGAACAGGTCAAAATAAACTACAGAGAAGTAACAACCAAATTCAATAAATGATCTAAGATTTGACCTTGGACTAGGGAAAAAAATGCTGTAGAGATCATTAGAATAGTTGGTGCTGTTTGAATGTGGGCATATATTTGGCAGTAATATAGTATAAATGTTATACTTAATTTGATAATTCTCTGTATCTATGCAAGAAAGTATCTTTGTTCTTATAGTATATACATGCTGATGTATTTAGGAGGAAAGAGTCATGATGTTTGATGGAAAGGATACAGAACATCCAAAACCATCTTGAAAAAGAACTGCCTGGTTTCCTGACTACTACAAAATACAGTCATCAAGATATGGTTACTGACATAGGCCAGACAGATGGCTCAGTGGTACAGAATTGAGTCTAGATATAAATCCCTATGCTTATGATCAGTTCATTTTTGACAAGGGTGCCAAGACGAGTCAAAAGGCGAAAGAATAGTCTTTTCAACAAATGGTTCTAGAACAATTGGATATCC
Source organism: Camelus ferus (assembly GCF_009834535.1). NCBI lineage: Eukaryota > Metazoa > Chordata > Mammalia > Artiodactyla > Camelidae > Camelus > Camelus ferus. Next base: position 18,399,223 of record NC_045731.1, on the reverse strand, counting down.
ACAGATAGAAGAATGAGACTGGATTCTTACTGCTATGGTCTGAGTGTTTGTGTCTCCTCAGTATCCATATGTGGAATTCCTAATGCCCAAAGGTAATAGTATTAGTAGGTGGGTCCTCTGAAAGATGATTATGTCATGAGGAAGGGCCCCTCATGAATGGAATTAGTGCTCTTATAAACAAGATCCCACAAAGCTTCCTAGTTCCTTCTGCCACGTGAGGATACAAATAAAAGTCTGCAGCCTGGAAAAAAGCATTCACCCAACCATGATTACACCTTGATCTCAGACTTCCAGCCTCCAGAACTTTGAGAAATCCATTTCTGTTGTTTATAAACTACCCAGTCTGTGACATTTTGTTACAGCAGCCTTAACAGATTAAGAAACTTACCTTACATCATGTACAATATTAACTCCAAATGGACTAAAGAAAAAATATGAGCCAACACCACTGATTCTTAGTATAAAATATGAGTAAATATTAATAATCTTGAATTATGCAGTATTTTTTAAGATATGACACCAAAACCATAAACAATAAAAGGAAAAGTAAATAATTTTAGCTTCATTAAAGCTAAAACTGCTGTGCTTCAAAGGATAAAAATCAGTAAAGTGAAGATTAGCCACAGAATGAGAAAATATATTTGAAAACCATATATCTGATAAAGGAAGTCTTACAATTCAACCTTTGTTTAACATTTTATAAAAGGATTTGAATAGACATTTCTCTGAAGAAAACATAAAAAACCAAGAAGCATATGAAAAAAATGTTCAACATAGTTAAATAATAAGAAAATGCAAATCAAAGACCCCAAAATTCTTTGATCTTGAAAACTCTTTGTAAATAGTTGTCAGTAGTTCCTCTGAAGAGTGGTATCTGTTCCTGTCAGGACACTGACATACAGGGTGGGGATGATAATTTTTAATGAGCACATTTTTTATGGGAAAATACCAAGGCATCCCCATTGAAGCTAAAAATGAATCAAGATTTCTCTATTCACAGTCATTACCCCATGTTTTCCTATATCAAGTAATATAATGATATATTAAAGAGAAATGTGTTATAAAATATTTGAAGAAAGTTATTAGAAAGAAAAATCGTTAAGATAACATTATCTTTCTAGCAAATCCAAAAGAGTTAACTGAAGATCTTTCATACTAAATAAGAGTTCAGTAAAGTGGCTGAATTCAAGAGTAAACTGATAAATATTTATTAGTTATTTTCTTGAATGCTAGCTATAATTATATAAAAAATAGAATGTGGAAAAATATTTTTCATAAATGTAAGCCAAATTATAAAATATATATAAAAAAAGAAAGATGTAAAAGACCTATATGATGAAAACAAAGGAATTACTGAAGAATATCAAAGAAGACCTAAGTAAACACAGGTATTTTCATGTTTCCATGGAGAATGATTCAATGTGAACAAGGCACCAATTATTTTCCTAGTTAATTACACATTTAATATATTGTCAGGCAAAATTTTCATAGTTTCTACAACTTCTGAAATTATTCTAACATTTACATGAGAAATAATTGTTCAAAACACATAATCTTGTCTTTAATAAGAGTATTGAATTATAGGCCTCTTAGCAGATATTAAAATCTACTTACAAGAACTAAAACAAAAAAAAAAAATGGAGTAATGGCTTAGGAATAAGCAACTGGTCAAAGGAAAATATCCTAGAAATAAAGACAAAAGCATTTGGACATTAAATATAGTAAACATGACATTTCGAATTAGGTAAGTAGGTAAGATTTTTGGAAACTATGTTGAAAATTTTGTTTTAAGGTAACAGATAACCATTTGCAAAGTAGATTTAAATTCTTTATACATAGGCACACACACAAACATACACATACATTTTGTCTCTTTCTGTAAAATCTCCCCCACACATAGATGCATATATGCTTTAAAATACAAAGACTTAAGTAAAGTAGAAAAAAATTTATAAATTGTTATATAATCTTGAAGTTAAAAAGGCAGAAACTCTGATAATAGTGATTGACAACATTAAAAGTAAAAGTATAACACTTCCACACTACCAAAACACTATCTAGGAGAAATTCTTTGTTTTATACTATAACATATAAAATTTTTCCTAAGTCAAAAAAACATTTTGAACACGCCAATTAAATTAGATAAAATATATGAAAAAGCAATTCATAAAAGTGTACCAATGGAAAAATACTTCACTATTAAGTAAATAAAGCAAATTGTTGACTTAAAATAAGATACAATTTTGCTTATAAAAAGTTAGAAATATTTATAAAAATCTATGTTCAGTAACGCTTTGGAATAGAACAACAAGAATACATAGGAAGGCATTTATTAAAAATATGAAAGAATATTTGTGATTTTTTTTCAAATTTTAAGAACTTCAAAGGCCTAATTGGGTGCAGATTTGTGCTCTATTTGGGGTAGGAATATTCAACTGTCAATGACTTCAATGCAATTTCAATATAAAAATCCCAATGCCTTTTTTTCAACATGACAAGCTGAATTAAAATGTATGTGGAACAACAAAGACTTTTTCACTTCATAAAAAAGGTTAAGAGACTTGTCCTATCAGACATAAAAACTTATTATAAACTTACATAAATAAACACAAGTTTAGAAAAATTAATCAGTTGACAGTAATAAATAAACCAGAACTAGAATCAGAAATGAATGAAAACTCAATATGTGAAAGGGCGGATTATTCAATAAGTGGTGCTTAGACAATTGGCTATCTACACTGGAAAAAAAATGAAAAGGGCACTTTACAGCATATATAAAAATCAATGTTCAATGGATTAAAATTGGAAACAAAAAATGCAAAATTTTGAAATCTTTAGAAGACAATATGGGTTGACATTTTTCTGGCCATACAGTAGAAATGATATGATAAGAAAGACATAGAAGTGCTAACTTAAATCCACATAAACACTGAGAAATTTGATTACATTTAGAAGTTCCTATTCATCCAAAAATATGAGAGAAATGTAGAAAAGTAAAACCAAAAACTGGGAAAAGACTTTTGCAAAGCATACAAACAAAAAAAGAATTAGTACAGAGAATTCCTAAAGAACCCCAATAAATTTATGATAACCTACTAGAAGAACTGACAAAAGCATGAATACATGTTGAACAGAAGATGAGAAAAAGTGAATGTTTAATAAACATGCAAATATGTTCAAATTCAGTAGCAGTAAGGATTGAAATATAAAACCATAATACAGTCATAGTCTTATTAGATTTTCAAAAACATTAAACATCTGACAGTATCAAGTGTTGGTTGTGACATGGACTTACGGATCTGCTTCATATGGCTAACAGGAATTCACCTGATAATACAGGTTTAGAAGAAAATTGCAACTATCTGTGATTGTGAACTTGTAAATACTACTTAACACAAAGACGATTCTTTCAGGATGTTTATAGCAGCGCCATGTGCATTATCAAAAACTGGAAACAACCCAAATGACCACTGACTGGATGGTCTATTCAGATATGGAATAACATACAGCAGGGGAAATGGTGGGACTAGAGAAATGTCCAATCACATGAACAAATATTAGAAAAGTTAATTGACATTGTTGAGAAAAGATCCAGAAAGCCACATACTGCACAGAGTAATTTTAATAAAGTACATGAAACTCCAAATAATATACTTTAAGAATACATACATCTATAGTTAAACTGTTCTTATCAATGGTTAACAAAGAGTTCAGCATTGAGATTATCTCTATGAAGAGGCAGAGGAAGGGAGTCAGGACAATATACATTGGTAGTTTCAGTGATGTTGATCATATTCTAGGTAAGATGCTACAAAACAGATATAAATTACATATATTAATGGATATGCATGAAAATACATAATAAAATTTTTAAGGAGGAAAAATTCTAAAATCTTTATTTTAGAAAACAAAATCCTTAAAAAGCATAGATAACATTCCACAATACAATGAGAGCAAATCTATCTTCTTCCTTATTTGATATTCCAGAAGGGAATGCACACTGAGAAAAACCTGATTTTTTTTACATAAAATTGAAAAACAAAATTCTGTTTACACAGAAACAAATTATTATTAAGTCTGTAAGTAAAAAGTATTTAAGTTGAATATGACTTTTAGGGAATACACTGCTTGTGCAAAATAACATCTCTTTTCCATATCTTCAGTGTCTCCAAGACAAAATAAGAAGTTCTGTCTACTGTTTGAAGAGCAGCAAAAATGCTCATATAACTAGTGAAGAAGAGCATGAAAATATATTGACAACTTGGATTAGCGTGGTTTTCTATCCTCTAATCAAGAACCAGAATCTGTTTCATCATCAACCACATCCCATCTAACAAAACAGCTCACTGATCATGTCTTTAAATGAACACAGTAACTTCTCCCATCTGAATATCCTGCACTACAAACTCAAAGACATTGACCTGAGGAACAGAAGTCATTTTAAAGACGAATGCATCATGCAGCTACAGAAAGTTGCTGTGCCAAAGAAAAAAATAATTTAAAAACTATAAAATTTAAAAACCACTCTTTTGGCCCTCAGAAATTTGTTCTAAATAGTAGCCCAATTGTTTTCCCATTGATTTGGGTGAAAGTAAATTTTGAAAGTTAGCTTGTTTTTCACAACTCTCCCTTCTAAAGTCCCATTTTAGTATAAACTGTGAAAAATAAAGTTACAGGGTGAACTTAGTTTATTTTTTCTTATAATAGGACAAAAACCTGTGTCTCTTATTCATCCTGCAGAACTTCTCTATTAGATTGATTCAAGCCTTAAAGGACAATTTATTCTACTTTTTTGATGCTTTTGTATAAATAAAGAAAAGCATCTCTGTGGAGTCCGTTGAATTGACTTAATCATCCATTGTTAGAATTTCCTGCCTATTCATTCCTTTTAGGATTAGTGACAAATGTGTTCAGTGTGGGTGACACATTCTTATTCTACCTAGTTAACTTTTTCTCCCAGAGTTTTGCCATAGCACTTTTCATCTCTGAGTTTCTCAAGGTGTATATTAAAGGGTTCAACATGGGAGTGATGACAGTATAAACCACAGTTATGGATTTATCAATGGGAAAGTTGGAAACAAGGTCTCACATACATGAAACTACAGGGAATGAAGAAGAGTTCCACCACCGTGATGTGGGAACTGCAGGTAGACAGGCCTTTGTGCCTCCCTTCCTGACTATGAGTTTTAAGGGAATTTAGGATGACCCCATAGGATGTTAGTAGAAGGATGAATATGACCGTATAGATTGCTCCACCATTGGCAACCACAGTGAAACCCACAAGGTGAGTGTCAGTACAGGCAAGTTCCAACAATGGGTACATGTCACAGATGAAGTAGTTAATGACATTGGGGCCACAGAAGGGGAGGCTGTAGACAAAGAGAAGCTGAACCACGGAGTGCAGGAAACCTCCACCCCAGGCCACCAGCAGCAACAGGATGCAAACCTGCCGATTCATGATGGTCAAGTAGGTCAGGGGCCTTACAGAGGGCCACATAGTGATCATAGGCCCTCACCACCAGGAGGAAGACCTCAGAGCCCCCAAATAAATGTTCTAGGAAGAGCTGTCCCATGCAAACTGAGAAGGAGATTGTCTTTTTACCACAGAGTAAGTCTCTAATCAGTTTGGGTGAAATGACAGTGGAGTAAACTGCATCCGTGAGGGACAGACAAGCAAGGAAGAAGCATGTGGGGGAGCCCAGGGAGGGGCTGGCAAAGACAGTCACCATAGTGAGCAGATTACCCACCATCGTCACAACATAGATGAGTAAAAACAGGACAAATAATGCTTTTTGCCCCTCAGGATTCTGAGTGAGGCCCAGGAGAACAAATTCTGTTAGATTGTTGCTATGTCCCATTTAGTCATCTCTGAGGCCAGTGTCAGGGATGAGAGATCAGGAGACCCAGACCTGTAATGAGATTGTGAACATGACTATGAATGTATCTGTTACGTTACAGAGCATATCTGTGTGTCTCTATGTCTACAGTGGTTTGCACACAATAAGCATTTGGTAAATATCTACTGAATTCTTCTTCCAAAAGCCCATCACACCTTCCCTTGACAGTTCTATTTCTCCTCAGATGGTTCTGTTGGGACCACAAGTAAGAGGTTATATCTCTATGTCTTAGTGGATCTTCTACAGAGAAGTGTAGTCAAAGACCCAACAGGCAGTCATAACTTTAATAGCTTTAATAGAACCTTATTGAAACTAGGTCAGTTCATGACACAGAAGTCAACAAAGACAAGCAAGTAAGGGTCCCTGCTCTCTAGAAACTTACTCTTCAGTGGTGACAACAAATTCTAAGTAAATTGGCATAGAGTCAGTCCTTTGAGTTGGCAGTATTTGTAGTGAGTACCTTTACAGTAGACCCAGGTAGCAACAAAACTAACATCTTTTCTGGAATAACTCCCTTAATACTATGATAGCCAACTCTTAGATATTCAATCCCTCCCATTTCAAAGGCTGTTTGGTCTTTGTGAATCTCTCATTAAAGTCCAAGACCCTGGAATATGGACGGTGTCAAATAATTGCAAAATACTTAGCCCATTGTTCCCTGCAGCAATTATGTGGTCTCTTTGACTATCAGGTTCTTAAGGAATTATAATTCTCTTCTTTAAATATTTACCTATACCACAATGCTTAACACACATACACTACATAGCCGTATTTCAGAATACATTTTAGAATTGAAATGACTCATGACTACCACCAACTATTATATTAGCAGGTTAACAGCTAGTATTTTTTTCTCCAAAACTCTTGGGGTGAGCTAAGTAGTGAGGGAGGAGAAAATAGATGCTAAAAGAAGAGGCAGAGGACAATGGGATATGGTTTTACTTATAATGCTTAGGTACTGAGAGTGCTCAAAAATAGGATTTCAGTGCCCAGATTCCAAACAGCAGCACACTCAAGGGAAAAATCCAGGTTCAGTGTGAGAAGGCATGTGTCTGGGTCATTTTCTAAGTGTAGTTACAAGTCTGAGTGTGCTCACTGGAAAATAAAGAGGTCGAACTAGATGCTCTCAGAACCCTTGCGAGTCTAACCACCTGTGATACTTTTTGTGTAGTCTTGCCTTATTTTCCTCTGCTGACTTTTTTTCTTCTTTCATATTTTCATAACTAAACAAAATTTCTCATGCTTATCCTTGTCACTGGAGAAACACTAGCCAGTGGGAATGAGATTTGATAATTACAGAAATCAAAGAGTGATCACAGGTTTACCATTCAGCGTGTTCCTATTTATGATCCCAAGCATCCTTGAAGAGAGCACAGAACACAGCAGTGAACAATGTGAGCTCTGGGGCTGCACTGCCTGTGTTGGAATCCCAGCTTCACCACTGACTGTCTGGGTGACCTTGGACAAGTTAATAAACCTCTCTGTGCCTCAGTTTCATCATTTTTAGAATTGGGATCTCAATAGTGCCTACTGCTTAGCGCCGTCATTTTATTGGAATTAAAGCACATAGAACCCTCCCTGGCACCTCGTAAAGGCTCAATAAATGATAGTGATAATCTATGTTTTTTAATGCTTTACTATGAACGTTGTATCAGAACAAATCGTCTGGATTTTGTCAATCTGACAATAAGTGTAGACATAGCTCAGGATAAAAAGAATAGTATGTTCAAACATGGTTGCTGTGATAATTATAAATATCTGCATATAAAGGCCCATATCAAGCTGCCAGAACAGAATGGGCACATATTCCTTTATACTGTAGCAAACTTGACATGATCTACAATTTTAAGTTATCTAATTTAAAAATATAAAAGTAATTATAAATATTAACATATCATTTAAAATATAATTAACCCATAATTCAAGATTATCAATCCACTAGTTTATTCTTAATATGCTACATTTCTCTTTTTTGTTTGGGAAAATGGACAATAAATATCTTTAAGGTTGTACTACTAACACCAAATACATACAAATATTCCAGTTAATGTCTGTGTTTTTTCTAGCTTGATTTTCTCAACTGAGACTTCCTCCAATGAAAATATATGTTATTTAAGATTATAGCTATATTTAACAACATAACACATGAATTTTCAGTGATTATCCCTTGTTAATTGTTTCAAGAACCCACCTCTTGGGTTTTTTCCTTTGTCTTTAAAGATTAGTGCTTCTTCCTCTAAGGGTAACTGCAGATACTTCAAGTATTTATGTGTGATCATAGAACACATAGTATTGTATGGCTGAGCAATGGATCTAGAAATCATTTCAAATGGTCACACTTTCTGTATTTCCACACAATCTCCCAATCACATCAGTCTTTCAGGTAAATGTAGAATGCCTAGAATATAAAGACACTAAAATACAACATAAACATCTGCCTTTCAAAGACAGTTGAACACTCTCACCTGCTAGAAAAATTTCTGCAAAGAAAAACAAAGCTGCTGTTTGTGTGAATACTGGCCTAATTAGTGGAAATTAACTTGATTGAGCCTATTATTGGCTAATATAAAAAAAACTCAAAAATTTAAAAACCCTGAAATTGGTTATTTGAATGTGTCTGCTCTCAGTTAATTATGGTAAGGTAACCAAAAATTACCTTACTTTGATAGAGGGTTTAGTCTAATATTCATATCTCAGGCCATTAATCTCTCTCTGCACCTAACAAGAGAAATTCTGGGATTTTTAACTTCTTGGAATAGCCAATGGCTGAGCATTTCACAGGCAATAGTAGAACTCTTTAGGCTTTTGGTCATTTAAATAGCTTTTCCTTAAGGCTGCCTCATCCTTAATTAAAAGCATGTTTCTACCTCTCCCCAATTTTATCTCAGAAAATTGGGAGCTTCCACAAACTTCTCAAACAATAAGAGAAGTCTATGCTGAGAAAATTAGATGTCTGGAAGATTAGATACCAATTGAGAATAAATTTCAGCCTGGGCAGAAGTTTGGGTTTTCAGAAATCTCCTGGGCTATTCTGTCAGAAAAAATTATTCTTCCATTTATATAGGCAGACACAGACTCTGACTTTTTTTCATTATTATTTTATGTGAAAGAGAATATAAGGTCATTATACATCCATTTATAGACTATCTGGAACAAATTCAAATGAAGAAACTTCTAGATAGTTTTCTCCTCCAGAATAATCCCTAGAGAGAAAAAGATTCGGATCTTGCAAAAAAGAGCAGCAAAGTGCCAAATATATAAAAAAGTCTGTAATTTGAAAAGAAAAAAAAGTATAGTGAATAATAATTTATGAATTTCATGTTAGGAAATCTTAGATAAGGCAAATAATATTTCATCTGAAATTAAGAGAGAAACATATCCAACCATATCCTGAACAATGGAGGTTCTTACTCTTAGCTGTTTGAGCATCTGTTCAAGATGCCCTGAGCCTCACAGGCAGAGTGCTTTGGGACTGAGGGAGTTATTGAAGTAGACAGTCAATTCTTGAAATAGCAAGTAATCACGGTTGTATGGTTCTGGGTTGAAGCAGACATTGTTGATCAGGCCTAAATCTATGTCAACTGAAACCATAATGATCTTCAGGTCATTAATTCAGTCCATTTATTTCAATTCAGTATCAATTGAGTTATTATTTCTACAAAAAAGGAATTATTTTCCAACAAAAGCCTACTTCTATATAAAATCTCTGAGGGCTTCCACTGTTATTTCCTTAGAATGGTTTACAAGGGGCTCCACTGGGCATCTGCATCTCCACATATATTTAGTTTAATGTTGCATTTTCTGGGTCATATGGGCCTTAGATAAAGAGTCATTAAATACCTATCTAAACCATCTGAAGCCTTTAATTTGTGCAGAGTCCCGCCAAAGTTTTGGTGGTTTTCAGCTTACCTAATAAATGGATGAAATCCAACAAACACAAATGTCACACATGGTACTTCTAAGATTTAGAGTACATCTAAGTGCCACTTCCTCTCTTACCAGTAGGGGGCAAAAAATGGAGAATTTATTTTTCATTTGAAAAAACCATCTGATATGATCCAGATTACTGTGGATTAAATTATGACTCAGAACTGAAGAACTAATACATACATATGTATAACCTCTGTGTTCCTTTCAGCTGAATGCAAAGAACTACTAATGTTTCTTGCTGTCTGAATTAAGAAAAAGAATTTGCTAGATCAGTGGTGTCTACAAAAGCACAGACACTGAATTTATATGTCTCAATAAGTATAATACACTGAAAATATAACTGATAAGGATGTTGCTCCAAAATATGTAATAACCCACAGTGATGCTCTGTAAGCTACGTCTGTCCTAAAACTAGAAAATTAAATGTTGGGATAACATTTGTCATCTGGAAAGCAAGAATGGGTTGTTTTGCACCAAATATTTCCATAAGAGCCACCAGAGTAGCTAGAAAAGTGTAAAATGCATGTGTCTGAAGTCATCAGAAAACTAACAGGGAATCAAGGATGTGTGGGGCCAATATTTGGAAGAGAAGAGAAGTTAGAGAGCTAAACCCTGCATTTGATGCCCTCTTTTTGCTAAAGAAGTGGGCTTATTGTAAAAACCACATATGAAAAGCTAAAAAGGCTGAGTGGAAGTTCCTACAAATGTTTTACCCTGCAGGCAATAAATGAGATTCAAGTTCCATCAAGAAGCGGACTTTGAAAACAACCAGGCTTTGAGACCATGAATAGTTTTACTCTTGGAGTAAGGGTGACTAAAAAGAGAGTAGTGCTCATAGAAACTCAATCCCAGACTGACTCATCTAATTTCCTGATTAGATTGTCTGGGATTTTTATTTCCCCAAGCCTACCTGTCAGCCAGAAACAAAATGAAATTTTCTGTTAAAGAAGAAAGCATAATAAAAGTCCTTGAATATCTTCTCAACTTTTTAAATATAAAATCTGTGACAAAAACAAATGTAACAAACTATAGGCAAATACAAGACATAATTGAAAAGCAAAAGCTATTAAAATAAATATAGATGATCCAAACTATGGAAAAAAAACATTTCAAAATAAACTTAGTGTGTTCAAATAATTAAAACACAAGATGGATAATAAATTGAATGAAATAAATTTGAAAGTTAAAATACATAAAACTAAATTCAAAATTTAATAGTAGATTGGATAGATATGGATAGGGAACTAGTAAATGATAAGAGAAATTAGAAGAGAATATACAGATGCAAGTAGAAAGAGATAAAAGGATGGACAATGCAGGAAATAGCATGAAAGGTAAGAGCCTGACAAGATAAACCTCTTAAATAACACAATAAAAGGTGAAAAAAGGGTAGTGGAATAAATTACATAAAATAACCCAGAAGAGGTTCCACAGAAAAGGGGCACTGTTTCTAATATCAGGGGGAAAAAATAGACTTCTACCTTTATGACATATTTTTAAACTTACTAACCTGAAAGGAATAATAAGTAAATAAGCAATAATAGAGGGAGATAATAGCACAACTTTTGTTAATTGCATGAGCATGGACACAGCAACAAATTTATAAAGATATAAAATGTTTAAACATCCTTAACAAATGTGATCAATTAAAACAAGAAACAACGCATCCAACAATGGCAAAAAGTGCCCACAGAACATTCTTCAAAAGTAATTGTATGCTGAGCCAAAAAGTAATTCCCAAGAAATTTCAAAAATTACAGTCATAAAGTATGTCTCTGGACATGAAGAAAATAAATAACCTAGAAAGTCAAAACCTAAAAGTAGCCAGAAAATTACTCTATGTTTTAAAACTAAACAGTGCATTTATTCAAAACTACAATGAGGTATCACCTCACACCAGTCAGAATGGCCATCATTCAAAAGTCCACAAATGACAAATGCTGGAGAGGCTGGAGAGGCTGTAGAGAAAAGGGAACCCTCCTTCACTGCTGGTGGGAATGCAGTTTGGTGCAGCCACTATGGAAAACATTATGGAGATTCCTCAAAAGACTAGGAATAGACTTACCATATGACCCAGGAATACCACTCCTGGGCTTATATCCAGAAGGAGCCCTACTTCAGGATGACACCTGCACCCCAATGTTCATAGCAGCATTGTTTACAATTGCCAAGACATGGAAACAGCCTAAATGTCTATCAACAGATTACTGGATACAGAAGAGGTGGTATATTTATACAATGGAATACTACTCAGCTATAAAAACTGACAACATAACGCCATTTGCAGCAACATGGATGCTCCTGGAGAATGTCATTTTAAGTGAAGTAAGCCAGAAAGAGAAAGAAAAATACCATATGAGATAGCTCACATGTGGAATCTAAAAAACAAACAAAACAAACAAAGCATAAATACAAAACAGAAATAGACTCACAGACATAGAATATAAACTTGTGGTTGCCAAGGGGGTGGGGGTGGGAAGAGATAGACTGGGATTTCAAAATTGTAGAATAGATAAACAAGATTATACTGTATAGCACAGGGAAATATATACAAGATCTAATGGTAGCTCACACAGAAAAAAAATGTGACAATGAATATATATATGTTCATGTATAACTGAAAAATTGTGCTCTACACTGGAATTTGACACAGCATTGTAAAATGATTATAAATCAATAAAAAAGTTAAAAAAAAGAACAACAACAACAACAGCAACAACAACAACAACAAAAACAGTGCATTTCTAAATACCTCCTGGGTAAAATGAACCACAACAAAAATTAGGAAACATTTTGAGCTTAATGATAATGAAAATACAGTATATCAAAGCTTATTAGAGTCAGCTAAATCTTACTTTCATATATTAGAAAATAATAAACCTCAAAAATCCAATGCTTTTGATTATAAACATATATTCAAGAATTTATTAATGTAACACAAATATAAAGCCAAAGTAATCAGTATGATGGAGGGAATAAAGATACAGACAGGTTTATGAATACATCTGCCTAGTAAAGCAGCAGCGGCCAAAAGTAGACAATTGCTGCTCTGCAGTTTCACTTGAAGTTGATATTAAATGCTCAAAGTGGGGGAGGAAAGGGTATAGCTCAAGTGGTAGAGCAAATGCTTAGCATGCACTAGATCCTGGGTTTAATCCCCAGTACCTCCTCCAAACAGAAATAAATAAACCTAATTACCTCCCCCTCATAAAACAAAGGGGAAAAAAGCAAAAAATAAAGACTCAAGGTGAAGAAAAACCCTTCTGATGAGCAGTATTTTGAGCAGTACATATGGCTTTCATTTCACATGGGAGGAGAAATAGACAGTAAATACAGATTTGACACACTGTTGAGGGAAAGAGAAAAATGGAAGAATGGATGACAAAGCAATATGGAGGTGGTGTATGTAGCTGGATTACTCAGAATGGACCAAACACAAAAATATCTGTTTATCATATAAAGTTCCTATCAGAGAGAATTTGCTGCAGAGGAAACTCTCAAAAATCTGGTTGACAAGATGGCCTGTCCTGTGGCTATCAATCAGCATTTTCAACCATTTTGTTGGTCACTGTGGCAGAGATGAATGATCTACACAGGCTGAGTGAGCAATAGGATCTACCTGTCACTGATCCTGATCTGGCTCCTGTCACTGCTGAATGTTCCAATTCCATTAGTAAAGTTAATCACTGACTCCCTCATAAGTCACAATTTTGTAGGGAAACTAGCCAAAACTCTGTGGCAACTTATGCCTTTAAAACTCCTCAACCTCGAGGAGACAACATTTTGTCATCATAGCCAGCAAACAGACATTACAAGAAATAGAAAAAGAAGTTATTCAGGCTGAAGAAAACAGTATCATACAGAAATCAGAATTTGTAGAAAAGAATGAAGAAAGTGGAAATGATGTACATGAATTAAATAGACAAAGGAAGAAATTCCTTTTCTAAATTTTTAAATAATTAGTTATGTAATGAAAGATTAATAATATATTCAGAAATTTATAACATATGTAGCAGTAAAATATATGACAACAATTTCAAGGGCAGTGGGATGTAATTGGAATTATAATTTGATAAGATATTTAATTGATGTTGAGAAACCGAATCCTGCCAACAACCATCCGCACAAGCTAGGAAGTGGATCCTTCCTCAGAGGAGCCTTCATGTGAGGCTGTAGCCCCAGCCAGCACCTTGATTGCAGCCTTGTGAGAGAACCTGAAGTGGAGGAACCAGCTAAGTCATGCTCAGTATGTGGACCTACAGAAACTGTGATATAAGTTTGTGTTTTTTCAAGTCACTAAGTTTTGAGGTGATTTGCAATGCAGAAATAGACAGCTAATACAGATATCTAGAAAAATCTTCCAATTATTTGGAAACTTAGCAATAAATATTTAAAGGAACCATGAACCAAAGAAGAAATCTTAATGTAATTAACACATATTTGTAACTAGACAATAAAACTGTAACAAAATGGATGGGTTGTGACCAACACAGTACTTAGAAGAAAATGTATAGCTTTAAATGCTTATATTAAAATAAAGTATTTGTCTTTCTATTTCTGCTTATTTTACTTAGCATAATGCCCTCAAAGTCCCTCCATATTGTCACAGATGGCAGGATTCACTTCTTTTATATAGCTGAATAATATTCCATTGTGTTTCTATATGTATATATATATATTTACATACATACATATATACATATGTATGTATACCATGTTTCTTTATCTGTTCATCAATCAGGGGACATTTAGGTTTTATATTAAGCTATTGTGAATAATACTGCCATGAACATGGGAGTATAGATATCTCTTCACGTTCCTAATTTTATATTCTTGGATATAAACACAGAAGTGGATTGCTGAATCATATGGTAGTTTTATTTTTAATTTTTTGAGAAATCTCCATAATGTTTCCCATAGTAGCTGAACAAATTTATATTCCCACCACCTGGATAGTAGAGTTCCCTCTTCTCTACATCCTCACAAGCATTTAATTTCTCCTGTAAATCTCATATAGCCATCCTAAGAGGTGTGAGGTAGTATCTGATTTTTGTTATGATTTGCATTTCCCTAATTATTAGTGATGTTGAACACCTTCTTACATTCCTAGTGACAATTTGTATGTCTTCTTTGGAAAAATACCAATTTAAGTTCTTTGCCCATTTTAAATTGAGTTTTTTGGTTTTTGGCTCTTGAGTTGTAAAAGTTCCTTATATTTCTTAGATATTAACTCTTACGAGATATAAGATTTGCAACTATTTTCTCCCATTCTATAAGTTACCTTTTATTTTGTTGATTGCTTCTTTGGATGTGAAGAGCAGTCTGAATTTAAAACTTGATATCTTGCAGGAGGGTATAGCTCAAGTGGTAGAGTGCATGCTTAGCATGCACGAGGTCCTGGGTTCAATCCTCATTACCTCCAATGAAAAACCAAATAAATCTAATTACATCCTCCCTGCAAAAATTATAATAATAATAGTAATAATAAAACTTGATATCCTGGACTTCAATCTTATGTCATGATGGGATGAGACTTAACTGGCCTGATAACTTTTGCCTCTTCCTTCTCGGAGCCCTGAACTGTCATTTTACAAGTCTGAGAACCTCACTGGGCAGACATTCTCTACATTACCCTCTATCTACATGGAGAAGAAAGAGACCCAGAAGAGTCCCATCCTATAGTCATCTCTACCAAGGCTTCATTCATATAAGTGAATTCATCTTGGACTATCCTTAAATGTCCATCAATCAACTGAAGAGTGATCTCGGTCCATGCCACATGAAACAGAATTGTTCCATCAAGTTCTTCCTAAATTTGTATACAGTCAGATACAGACTAGTGAATGGCAAGCTATAGCCCTGTATGTGGACAGATACATGCTCATGTGTGATCATATCAGATACATATGCATATACATACATACATGCAGTCATAACAGTAGTCAAATACTGACCCATGTGTTGTCAGATACAGACCCATGTGTGTTCACATATAGATACATACATGAAATTTTATACAGACTTACATATCACTGAATATACACATACGGGTGGTCATACAGATTCACATGAGGTTGGATACAGATCTGAGTGTGTGGTGGGATACAGACTTGTGTATTGTTGGATACAGGCTTATAAATGTTTGAGTACAGACATATGCTCCTGGCTTTGAGGATTGTGCTGTAATTCATGCCAGTGAAAGACATCAAACCCTTTCTGACCAGCTCATTGAAAATGTGAATTAAATATAATTAAGAAGGCCCTCTTTTTAAGAAAACTAAAAGGCAAGATACACTCTAGAGAGAAGATTACAAATTTTTATTGAGACATTAATCAACCCTTCACAATATGTGTCTTATTCTGGATAAGAAAACAAGATATTAAAACATGTTTCCCTCAAAAGAAATATGTAGAGTCACAACTTTCTAAATATCTTTTTCTGGGAAGATTTCAAACTTTGCAGAATAATCCTAAAATTTAGAGGAGGAGGGGAAGGTGAAGGAGGACGAGAAAAAAAATGCCCCAAAATTGAAGCTTCTAGTTGGTATAAAACCTGACATAGTAAATGGAAAAATTTCAAATTATTACTGGAACTTGTAATAATATTGTCAGATTATTTTACCTGTTGGGGGAAAGTAGGCTTAGATATTTCCTAATCACTAATAAAACTAAATTCTAGATGGGTTAAATATAAAATGTTTTGAAAAGTTATTTAAAAAAAAACAAGTTAAAATTTATAAAATCAGTGGAAGGAAATGGGATTTTCCAAAAGTGACGTGATAGAAGAAATCCAAAAGTTAAAGAATATTAAAACAACATCTTTATGTAAAAATAGCCATTATTACAGCATAAATAACATGATAAGTATTTGTCAAAGAAGAGTAAATATTTGTGGCAAATATATATATTTAATGTAGAAAGAATTAATCAAAGTTTATCAATAAAAATTTTCACTCCAATAGATTAAGAATTCAAGCAATTGACAGTATATGGAGTGGATTCTATGTCCCATGTATTATGAGAACATAAAGACATTTAAAATTTTTCCCTGACATGAGGGAGTTTATAGACCAGTGAATACAGATAATTAGCAAAGTTTTATAACTCATCATTTGACAGAATTATACAAATTTGAAAATTAACTAAATTTCTGTCTTAGTCCACTTGGGGAACAATTTCAGAATACCATGGACTGGATGGGTTTAACAATGAACATTTATCTTTCATAGATCTGGAGGCTCAGAACTCCAAGATTAAGGTGTCAGCAGATTCCATGTCTGGTGAGGGTCCCTCCTCAGTTTACAGACAGCTATGTGCTGTGTCCTCATGTGGCAGAAGGGTCAGGTGAGCTCTCAAAGTTCTCTTATAAGGGTATTAATCCCATCATCAGGGCTCCACATTCATGATATAATTATTTCCCAAACAGCCCACCTCCAAATACCATCATATTATAAAGGATTTAACTTATAAATTTGGAGAGAGAAACAAACTTTCAATCTATAGCAACATCCAAAAGGGGAGGAATTAATTCCATAAATTCCAATCAAATCAAATGCTTGATATTATTTGACAAATACTGTTATGTTTGGAAAGACTTTGAGATAATATAAGAAATATCCGTATAACAACAATAGCAATACAAATCAGAATATGAGGCTTTTCATACAGTGTGATTTACCAGTGAAAAGCACCACTGCCCCCTAGCCTTAGCCCCTCATGCATCCAGGATAAATAAGGGAGGTAGAATAGTAAGTTTCTTTGACTGCATGCTTCTGACCACTTTAAAAAATGATAATATTTAGTTTCAAGCCTTATTCAGAGAAAGAGAGGATTTATTAATGATATCTTGACCCAATAGAACAATGTATCCTGGCTTCTTCCTAGTAATCTGTATTTCATTAATAAAAGGGATAAGAAAGACATATACTGCAGCATGTCTCTTAACAATATCACTCAAAATATCTGGTGTCAAATTTTGTAGTGCATATTTGAAGCTCACAGATTATGGTTTATGAAGAATTTACAGACGAAAGGCAGAGCCTGGGTCTCTAAAGAAGGCCATGGAACAGTATGAGCAAAAATGGAGATGGGGATATTGAAAACCAGCAGAATTATTACCAGATAGTCTAAACTATCTGGGAAGATTAATGAGTCATCTTTATGAAAATGTAACACCAAACAAAGCTGCTCCAATTGAGGAGATAATATGATTTCCTAATTGTAAAAATAAGTAAGATTGGTTATTTCATGTATATACATCTTGTTCATACAGATTATTTTAATACACTTAGCCTCTTGTTTATTAATGTTGCATCTCTGAAACATCACTCTTCTTTGATGTTAACATACTGAGCAATATAAGCAAAATAATATATAAAAATATCTTGCAGATAGAAAAATAAAACATATGCTTCAAATATTAATATGGGCTGTTTCTATGTAGGGAGGAGTGAGCCAAGTTTTTATGTCTTATTTCTTACTTTATTTTTCCAAAATCTGTAATGAACCCTATTAATTCTGGAAAGATTACATTACTTAAGACATAAACATAAGAAAATCTTCCACTAACTAAAATAAATTTATAGGATTAACTATAGCTTAACTGGTCACATAGAACAGAAATCAGTAGTTTCAACAGAGACATTTTATAACCAATAACTATACATATTTTCATAGGAAACTGTAAAAATCTTAAAAATATATTTCACATAAAATATATGCTTTGAACTAAAAAATTATGAAAATCTTAAAAATATGTTTTGACCATTGGAAGTATTCACATAATAAATGTTTTTCATCATTCTCAAGTTATTAAACCTGAGGAGAAATTTACTACAGCTAAATAATCATTCATGGTTAACTTGGAAAGAGCAACTTTTCATAGAAATTAAGTAATACATTTCCCTGCTGTCTCATTTTCTTTTTCTGGTCCAGAGATTTTTCATGGCATGTTTCATCTTTCCATTTCTCAGAGTATAGATTAG
This sequence comes from Camelus ferus, assembly GCF_009834535.1. Classification (NCBI taxonomy): domain Eukaryota; kingdom Metazoa; phylum Chordata; class Mammalia; order Artiodactyla; family Camelidae; genus Camelus; species Camelus ferus. Next base: position 18,380,412 of record NC_045731.1, on the reverse strand, counting down.
AGGGTTCAACATAGGAGTGATAACAGTGTGAAACACAGTCAAGGACTTATCAATGGGTAAGGCAGAAGGAGGTCTCACATACATAAAGATGCAAGGGACAAAGAAGAGGACCACCACAGTAATGTGGGAGCCACAGGTGGACAAGGCTTTGCGACTCCCTTCCTGACCCCATAGGAGATGAGTAAGAGCATAAAGATGACCACACAGATTGCCCCATCATTGGCAACCACAGTGAGGCCAATAATGTAGGTGTCAGAGCAGGCAAGTTTTCACAAGGGGTACATGTCACAGATGAAGTGGTCAATGATACTGGGGCCACAGAAGGGAAGGTTGTAAACATAGAGCAGTTGAACTACAGCATGCAAAAAACCACCAATCCAGGCCAATAGCAGCTGCAGAACACATACTTGTTTATTCATGATCATCAAATAATGCAAGGGTTTGCAGATGGCCACATAGTGATCATAAGCCATGACCACCAGGAGTAAAATCTCAGCACCACCAGGTAAGTGCCCTATGAAAAGCTGGGTCATGCAGCCTTGGAATGAAATGGTTTTCTTCTCATAAAGCCTATAATCATATTTGGGGTGACTGTAGTAGAATAAACAGCATCCATAAATGATATGTAGCCAAGAAAGAATTACATAGGTGCATCTAGAGTTGGACTCACCACCACAGTCATGACAATGAGTAGGTTGCCCACCATTGTCACAATGTAGATGAGCAAGAACACAACAAATAATATTTTCTGACCCTGGAGGCTCTGAGTGAGCCCCAGGAAGACAAACTCAGTTACATTGTTCCTTTGTTCCATAAAGTCTTCTCTATGTCTTATTTCAGAGATCAGGACAAAATTACCTGTAATATATTTATTACTAGTGACTTCTTGAAATCTTAAGATAATTTGTTTATTCAACCAATAGGCAGTACATTCAGAAATTATAATACAAATCTGATTAAAACATCATCCTTAACCTCAACAATCTTATAGGCTAATGGAGAGGCAAGCAATTAGGGACATATGTGGGAAAGGGACAAATTATTAAATAAATCAGTTGCCACAGCTAGCTTTCCATCTGGAAGCTAATTAAACTGTACATATAGGTAATACCTATTACAAAAATTAAAATTTATTAAAGATTTAATACAAAAGTAAAGCAAGATTTACTTAATATTTACTTTCCAGTTAATAAAAGAGATAACTTTCTACATTCTAAAGGTGGAAGAATCTTAACCAATCATTAAAATCCCAAATAGATATATTTGACACTTTAAAAATTTTGCATAGATTTAGGAAAAGATATAACAATGTCAATACACAAAAGTAGTTTGGAGAAAAGGTTTACATTTTTGAGGTCATATACAGAGTTAATATCTAAAATAGACAAATATCTCTAAGCAATTAACTAATAAAAGATATAAATAAAAATATAAAATAAATAAAATCATAAGCAATTAAAGGAAGGATACATCAAAATGTCCCACAAACATATGATAGGATGCTGAAATTCACGTGTGAACAGAAAAATAGGAATTGAAGCAACGCTTGCTTACTACAGTATTACACTGGGCTCTTGGAAGTCACTCAATCAGTTTCTACAGATGCTACATCATCTTTTACTTTTTAATGGAAGATTTCCTTTTGAGCTGCTGGAATTTTCGAAATGAATGTGAATGCCCTGATACCTATAGAAATTTGATCTTGATTGTGAACAGAGACTACTAATATTAATTGCTGGCAAAATTTGTTCTCTTAACAAAGAAATATTAAACTGACATTTTAATTGGAGAAAAAACTCTAAATTATATTTGGATTGTTTAGATAAAAATGCAATGCTTACAGCACATATTAATTAAAACTACCATGAGATTTAGAAGTATCTGTTGAGGACAGCTTTTTGTCCTGGGACATGGGGCATGGCCAGAAAGGCAGCTGCCCCCTCACCCGTCGCGCACCACAGGTTGTGGGGAAACTGGTGCTAAACCATTGATAGACAACATGCTTCTGTGTCGGGGTTTCCTAGGTAGCAGAGCAGCTCCCTAGCTGCGATCTAGTGAAAGTCAGCCCTCAACACGAGGGCTTAAAAAAGGGGGGGGGGTAGGAATAAGATAGAAATATCTGCCCATTAAAATATTCCCAAATAGTTACACTTGAAATTAGTTTTTAAGTATACTTGATGCTACAGAAGGTAAATTTATTCTAGATCTTATAATAAGAAAATATCCCAAAAGAGTATTACATAATAGAATCAATTTCCACATATTTTAGTGATCACAAAGGATCCCTAACTTTTCTGGTCATGAGAAACAGATAGGGGAACTTCTGAAAGACTGGATTCTCACACCACTAATGTACTCTTGCAAAATATAAAGTCTAGTTCAGAATCTTGTGTATAAACCTTTCCTGGGTTACCTGCATAAGGAGACAGCCATTAAATCCACGAACTGGGCTCTGGTGCCTTCTCCCTTGTCCTTCATGCACTGATTCCATCTCTGAGAACACAGACAACTAGGACACTTTACACCATCACTGGACTTTGACCTGTTTCCACATGACCAGCTCTTCTCATGTTGCAGGAAATCTGATTCATCTCAATCTTTTAGAAAATATATCTTTTTGAACTGTTAGAATTTTCAAAATTAATATATATGCCCTGATACCTAAAGAAATTTGAATCTTGATTTTGAACAGAGACTAAAAATATAAATTGCTGGCAAAATTTGTCCTCTTAACAAAGAAATATTAAATCAACATTTTAATTGGAGAAAAAACTGTAAATTATGCTTAAATTATTTAGATAAAAGTTTTGCCATTTTGTGTTTTATACCAGTAAAAGTGAAATAGTGAAAAAGCCTCTATGACATTTTGATTCTCAACCTTGTTACACTGTCCTGTCTTCATACAGCACTGTTGAACTGTTGGGTTTCCTGAAGGATGAATACTTCACATACATGCTTTATTATGTTTTGAGTACATCATTCCATTTCGGGAAGAAGCCTGTCATGTGAGTACCAGTACAGACAGATACTCTCTGAGGGTAATGGCAAAGGTCCACAAACACTTTATCTACATTTGAACTGCAGTACATATTATAGAGTCATTCAACTGGTGCATCTCCAAGGGCGATTCTTGTCTAATTAAATTTATTAGGACCTTAATCATAATTTTGACAGTACACATCTTATCTCCAGAGATGCCACCAATATAAATATCATGTAGAATAAGCCTTACAGAACCCTGTCCTCTGAGGGAAAATCCTAAAAGCAAAACTTGAGGTTGTATCTCCAAAAGGGGAAAGTCCAGTCTGGGCAGAAGTAGAATATGTAAAAGCTTTCTTGTTTAAATCATGACCTTCAAAGTAGGAAAATCTGTTTAAGCTTTGTCTTTGCAGATGACATCTGATCTGATTTCCAGAAGATAATAAATGTTAATTTCAAAAGAAGTCACTTAAAACTTATTTATAATGCAGATAAATTTTGTCACATGGTTTCAGAGAGGCAAGTTGACAGAATCTGTGTTAGTGTGGGAGTAGGGAAAGAGAAAACATCTGTGGGACTATTCTATTTATCTCAAAGAACTGCTCATAGAACATTCATCAAAATAACCAATAAACTGGGCCATAAAAGAATTTGCAATACATTTCAAAGGACTTAATAATATAGAATATATGTATATATTATAAAAATGTAATTCAACTAGAAACTGATAACAAAAATATAACATTTTCCATTTACTTACAAATTAAACAACCCAAGTCTAAATTATTCATGAACCTTTGGAAAAATAAATTTTCAATAGAAAGATAATGATATATGTGTAAATAAAAGATGTATTAAAGATATATATGAACTATATATTTAAAAACTATAAAAAGTAGATGTAGCTCCAGGAATGGCTTAGAGGGGAATGTATAACTTTAATTGTAAGCATTAGAAAGCAAGAAATGTTATAAGAAATGTTATAAGAAATGACCTAAACTTTGATGTTAAGGAGCTAGCAAAGACAAAGCAAAACTAGCACAGAGAACATTGTACAATGGAAATAGTAAATAGAAGACAGAAATCACTGAAATAGAAATTAATTGAAAAAATAGAGAAAATATGTGAATCCAGGAATTGGTTCTTTGAAAGTTTAGTAAAATTGATAAGATCTTAGCAAAAATGATTAAGAAAAATAAGAGAAAAAAATTATCATAATCGAGAATGAAGAGAGGGTCATCACTGTATGAAGAGTCTGCAGAACTTAAAAAGATAATAAAAGGATACAATAATTTATGACAGTATACTTGACAACTAAAAGAAAATAGACCACTATTATGAAAAACACAACTTTCTACATAAACACACTAAGAAAAGTAATTAAAAACTGGAATAATCTAACACTAAAGAAAATTAATTCTTTAAAATCCTTCCCTTCCCAAAACAAAATTCCATCCCCATATAGCTTTATCAATGAATTCTACATAAAAAATTAATCAAGAAATAGTACCAATCCTACATGCATACTTTTATGAATGGGAGGAAATTATTATACTTCCCAGCTCATCTCCTCTCTGTGTATGCACCCAGCATGATCCTTATACCAGAATGAAACAAGGTCCTCATAAGAGAAATAATCAGATCAAGATCTCATATTATCACAGACACAAAATTGTGAGCACAATATTTAGTTTGATCCTTCTAAATGTTTTATTTTTGATTTTTTCTTGCTGCTATGATTTATGAAGCAGATCTGGAGTGGTGCTGGGTATGGGGCTAAATTACGTCCTACTGCTGATATGGAATCATATAAGTATTTAACTCCCTGCACTGTCCCTGTGAAGGATGAGGTCTTCCAGCTGCTGAGAATAGGCATTATTCCTGGCCCAGTCTGAGCACCAAGCACTCCTCTCTCTAACCTCTGTGGGTAGATCTTTTCCCATCCTCATGTAAGTTTCCTGAAGACTATGAGTAATCGAGGGGGATCTCTCCAGATCTCCAACATTGCCTCCCTCAATGTCTCTGAATCTCTCTTTCTCTGACCCACAGGTCTATGATCTGCAGTGTTCCACCCTCAGAAATCTAGCTGCCTCAGTGCCTTGGTCTTCTCTGACCCTCAACTTCATCTCCTCAACTCAGAGAATCTACCAGGATCTTTTGAGGGATACTTCTCTGTACCACAATATGGAAACTTTTTAAAGGTAATAAATCAGAAAAATCTTAGAGCTTCACTTGTTCATTTCTCATCACTCAGCAACCACTGTCAATCATTTTTGACATCTAGTGTCTTGAAAATAATTATTTCATATTCTGGCTCTTTGTTTGCCTGGCTTTACAAAAACCTATACATGAATATTTATATCAGTTTTATCCATAATCTCAAATAGCTGGAAACAATCAAAATATCTCTTAATGGAGAAAAGGATAAATGTCATACAGTTTGGAATAATACTCAGCAATAAAATGAACTATTAACAAATACAATATGTACAAATCTCAAATGCATGATACCAGGACCAAGAAGCCAAATCTAAAAGACTATATATTGGACATGATCCTATGTATAGAAGACATAAATAATTTCACCCAAAACTGTTAGAACAAATAAACAGATTCAATAAATTTGCAGGATATAAAATCAACATACAAAAATCAGCTGCATTTACATATACTAAAATGAGCTATCTAAAAATATTTCATTTTAATTTTGAAAATAATCCCATTTACAATGGCATCAAAAATAATAAATTACTTAGATATTCATGAGAGGTAATGGATATGTAAATTAGCTTGACTGTGGTCTCCATTTTACAGCATATATTTATATAAAATCATGACATTGTATACCTTAAGTATAGAAAATTTTGAATTCTCAATTATACCTTTATAAAGCTGGGAGAAAAAAAAAAGACTACATACTACTTATGATTCAATTTATAGGACATTCTGGAAAAGACAAAACTATAGGAATGGAAATGGATCAGAGTTTTCCAAGACCTGTAGGTGAAGGGAGGAGGTGATACAAAGGAGCATGGGGAAATATTTTTGGTGATGAAACATTCTGCATATTAATTGATATGGTGGTTACATAACTATATATATTTGTCAGTACTTGCATAACTTTGTCTTAAAAAGGATGAATGAGGCACTGTAAAGATTATATATTATGTAAAAATAGAAAACAAAAAGAATTTTTACATTAAAACATCAGACAATTGGAAAATGTATTAGAAGACAAAATTCTATTTACAATAGTAGCAAAAGAACTCAAAAATACTAAATCTATAAAGAAATATACCAGATCTATATGAACATAAAAAATGTACCCCTGTTTGTGGATAAGAAATCTCAATTCACTAAAGATATAAACTCTTTCTAAATCAAGTCGCATTGAAAATATTAACTAAACTTAGCTTTTACTAGATTAGCTTATTGAATTTTAGTTATAAAACATAAATATGCAAGAATAGGCAGTTTTGATAAGGAATAGTAATGAAGGAGTCCTAGGCTTATGAGGTATTGAAGCATATTTTAAATCAAATGTAATCACATCATATGTTTAAAAGTCACATGAATAAGAAGAGATCACTGTAAGTTAATAGAGGCCTGATTTCTATCCAAACACATACCATATTTTAGAATACAAAGTTGAGATATCAATTCATGAAGAAAAGTACTTTTGTACCTATAAAAATGACCTTGAATGATTCTTGAAAAATAATTAAAATGCAATCCCTACTTACATGCTTCAAAAATCTAAACATAACATATAAAACAATAAAAAAATTTAAAAATTAAATGTTGAAAAAATGTGGGATATTTTAGGTAATGTTGAAACAAGGAAATTCTTCCTAAACAAGACATAAAAGCAAGAAAATATGGATAGGTTTAATTATACAAATATAAACATATTTCTACATGGCCAAGAATATTCTGCACAGTATAGAAACAACAAAATTAAATAACAAGCTAGAAAATAATTCCACATACATGGAAAAGGAGATCATCTCCTTAGTACATAAATATATTCTAAAAATTGATATGGAAAAAATCAGCAATCAAATAAAACACATAAATCATTAATAGTCAATTCATGTAAAGGAATACAAGTCATTTTAAACATTTGAATAGATACCCAAATTCAATTCTACTTATTTGTAATTAAAGTATACAAATGAAACACAAGTTTCCTTAATCAGACTGTTATATACCCAAAATATTTATCAAGCACTGGTTTTTGAGAATTCAGGCAAACAGATATTTTCCAGAATGAAGAGGGATAGTGAGTTTGATACAAGCTCATGAATGGCATTTTGTCAATAACTATGAACATCAACATTTTAAATACATAAACCAATTGACTCAACAATTCCACCACTGGGAACTCATACTTAGAAAATTTCAAAAAGACTTAATTGAAGAACTGCTTGTCATGGAGAAAGACTGAAGAAAGCATGAAGAGGAATGGATACATCAGTGTCACTGTAACTTCATAAAGAAGTTAAGCAGTATGAGGAGACTGAGAATGAGTTAGATCTATAGATTGGTATATGAAGACGTTCAGGAGGCTGAGTAGTAAATAGCAAAATTTATACACAGAGACATCATCACAAACACATCTATGAAAATATGGTTGTTTTTGCAAAGATTATAACTTGAAGAATCTTAAGAACAGAGTGACTGCATTTGAAGAAATGGGAGATACTGCTATAGGAGGATTAAGAGATTTAATCTACATATTCCCTTTTGTATCAGTTCTATTTTAATATTTATTATTATCCATTATTTTCAGTTTCTTATTTTAAAAAGTAGTGTATTACACTAAAAATAGCAGTATGTAAAGCAAATGAAATTGAATAAAGAGGAAAGTCTATACAGTATTAAATATTTATCTAATATAAGAATGAAGATGAAAGACAAGAATATGACTGAAAACAAAAATAAGAATAAGAAAGTAATAAAAGTAAATACAGAAATTATCTAAAAAATAGTGCACCTCTATAATATTCACTGACTAACACATTGCATAACATGTACTGACTCTCAACTTTAAATGCATTCCTACCCTTCCAGATGCAGTGTTAAACTAGACACTATAGAGTTTACATTTTAGCAGGGAAACTGTTATCAAAAGCACAAATAGATACTTCATTCTTTAATTATAATTATCATAAATATCTTGAGAAAAGGACATTTTACTTCAGATTTATGAAGACTTACATTCCAAGGAAATTGGCCTTAATGCTAATTTTACTGCTTTATCGTGGATGAAACACTTATTTACTACTTGATATGACATGTTTTTCTCCAGAGCTTCTTCATAGCATTAGTCATCTCAGAATTTCTTAGGCTGTAGATAAATGGGTTCAGCATGGGGCTTATGACTGTATAAAACACACTTAAAAATTTGTCAATAGGGAAGGTCTTAGCAGGTCTTGCATACATGAAAATACAAGGGACAAAGAAGCAGACAACCACAGTGATGTGGGAAACACAGGTCTGGAGGGCTTTCTGCCTCCCTTCCTGACTCAGGTTCTTTAGAGAGTGCAAGATGACTCCATAGGAGATGAGTAAGAGCAGAAAAAAAAACACTGCACATCAGTCCTCCATTGGCCACCACTAAGATGCCAGTGACATAGGTGTCAGTACAGATGAGTTTGAACAAGGGGAACATATCACACATAAAGTGATCGATGACATTGGGGCCACAGAATGGGAGCCCATAAATAGTGCCAAGTTGAATGACTGAGTGCAGAAATCCTCCAACCCAGGACACCAGCAGCAGCACAACACACACCCTTTGCCTCATGATAACCAAACAATGCAAAGGCTTACAGATGGCCACGTAGGGGTCATAGGCCATCACCAACAGAAGAACAATCTCTGACCCACCAAAAAAGTGCTCAGTAAAAAGCTGAGTCATGCAAGATTCAAAGGATGTGGTGTTTTCCCCAAAGAACAAGTCTGAAATCAATCTGGGGGAACTAGAAGAGGAATAAATTAGATCTATGAATGATAAGCTAGCAAGAAAAAATTACATCGGTGAGTTCAGAGTCTTACTGACAGTTATTGTCACGACAATGAGCAGGTTACCCACCACAGTCAAAATGTAGAAGAACAATAACTTGACAATAAGGAATTTCTGCTCCTTTGGATTCTGTGAGGCCCAAGAGAACAAAGTAAGCTACATTTTTCCCTGGTTGCATCTAGTCTGTACACAAGCTGGCTTCACATATTAGAAGCAGTTAACCTACAAAACAAGGGGGGACTTTTACATGCATTATAAGTTTAATCTTTTTATCTATTCTATTCAATTAAAAGAATGTGTATGGAGTATTTGTTCATGTCCAATGTGCCATTGACATTGTGAGTACCAAGTTGAATAAGGCATCGTTCCCCACTGTCAGTGATAGGCTACATGACAAGGGATCAGACAATTCCAGACCCATGTAATAAGTACCATTACAAGGATATTCACACAATGTTAAGAGTGTAGGAATATGTCAATCAAATTGGAATCAGAGAAGGCTTCCTATGAAAAGCAATGATTTAGCTGAGTTGTTTTTTTTTTTAAGTGAAAGAACAAGAAAAGATGGGAAAGGAGTTCCATGAAAAGTTACACGACTTATAAAGTCACAAAAGTATAATACCTGAGACTCACTTAAGGTGATTTACATTATCAGTATGAGTAGATGTAACCATAAATAGATGTTATCTGTCCTGAATTGTGTCAAACCTCGGTGATACTTCTTTAGGGTCTCTAGGTGGATATTTCTCTTTTTCTGAACAATAAATACTGCAGCAGTCCAAGTTTGTGTCTCCAGGATTTATCTCTCTCCTAATTTTCAAACCTGTACATGCAACATCTCTAATTTTGGACATCCAACTGAATTGAAATTTAGCATTTATAAAACTAACTTTTAAATGCCCATAATAAACATAAACATTTCCTATACCTAAAATTTAATATATATTCCCTATTCATCTCATTAAATGGTATCATTTTCTATGTTATGTTTTTACAAAAAATTTCACAGTGTTCTTCACTGTTGTAACTCTCATACAACTTAAACACATCTTATTATCTCTACTTTTGAAATATATCACAAATTTGATCACTCTCTACCCATTAGTTCCTTCCTGGTCCAAATGCAATAATCTCCTGCCTCCACTTTTATTCTGGCCTCCAAAAACTGCTTCTCCTGAAGCAGCCCAAATTGTCCCTTATAATTTTATTCTGATGACATCACTTTGTTGTTCAAAACTCCTACAGTATATTCCAGTCACACACACACATGATTTAATGTATCAATTTAGTATTCACAGTAACAAGAAATGTAATACCCATTTCATAACTGAAGAAACTAAGGCTCAGAACATCTGATTAATTTTCCCAAGGCCACCCATTTTTAAGTGATCAATCTACAATTGGAAACTAAGTTTGATTTATTTCAAAATAATTTTATTTTTTACATAATGAAGAAGGTCACACAATAGTGAGCCTGGTTCCCACTATTTACTGTTAGACTTACCTCATACAGACTTGTTCACAATCTGAAGGTTTTAACTCAGTATGTGGCCCTCCCTGGAATTCTTTCATTGCTAACAGAGGGGGAAAGGTTACATTATGACTTGGGGATATATTTTATTTCATTTGCCTGGCTGTCTTTTTTCTTGATAGAGTCTTCTGATTACCTGGAAGGTCATTTTTACGTGCACAATAGATTATTTAAAAAGAATTCCATGTTGTGCACAGAGAAGCAAGTTTATATTGTTAGGAAATTTATCAAAAAGACCAGCAAATCCTATATTTACATAGAAAGAGAGCAACTAGCCATTTCCTGGGGAAATGTTTCACAAGTAGCTTCTTTCCTGTGAATTTCAAAAAGAAAAATAACATTTGATTGTCTAACCCTTCTCACACCTTCAGGTTAACATGGCTAAACTAGTTGACTTGGTATTTTTGAAAGACATTCCTGTGATTTATTTTATGTCATGCTTTAAGAAAGGAACTTCTAAAAAAATTGTGTCAGTTACTAAGTGGATACTGTCTTCTTCCAGATAGAGGTGAAGATCACGAGACATTTTATCCTTTCTAACCACATTTATCATTGAGTCTCAGAATTGGAACTGTCCAAATCCGATTCTTGCTTAATTAATTCACTGGGATTTTCAACAAAATTTTAAAAGAACATCTATATGTAAAGCTATTACTAGATCAAATCAAGTAATCAGGGTCAGAAAGACATAACATGGAGGAAAAAAATAGCTTTAAAGCCCTTATGAGACTACTGCCAATCAAGAATAAAATTTCAACCCAGTCATTTCCTTCCAGTGAACTTACTTATTCTGTATTTCCTCACCTGTCATAGCAAGATTTTCCTTCTTTTTATTTAGTACTCAATTAAATCAGTAAAAGTTTGGTTAGACATATAAAAATCGTATCATCAATTTAAATGTAATAATTATTTATCCTACTATTAATTGTTTTTTTAAAAAATTCAGGGCACCTGTTTTATGCCAGCAACTGTCCCATGAGTGAGGACACAATGATTAATAAAACTGGAGGGGGGATCATATAAAAGGTCTTCCCTATATGATCTTATATTCTTATATGCAAAGTCAAACAACAAAGAAGGAGATGATTTAATAAAGTAATTATAGTCTTATTCACTCCTTATAAGACAACAAATAGGGTACTGTGAGAGAAATAAGAGGGAGACTTCTACCATGGATAATGTAATCAGGGACGATGTTTCTTAAAAGGTGATGATTAAGCTGAGATCCAATGGATAGGAAGTGGCTACCATTGAAGCACTGTTACAGACAGTAAACTTAAGTAAAAATTATATCTCTTCAGAGATGGCATGATTTACACATAGAAAACTCAAAAATTTTTCTTAGGAATTTTTGAATTTTACTGCAGAGAGTGTGCACTCTTGTCTTTTCCAGGTGTTAATGGGAAAGTTTTCCACCTTTCAATGTTGAGGATTGTGTGCACTGTGGATCTGCCATATATGGCCTTTGCTGTGTTGAGGTGCTTTTCTTCTACACCCAATTTATTGAGAGGTTTTTCCATGAAATGATGTTGAATTTCTATACTGTTATGAACAACCCAAGGAGAAATTAAGAAAATGATTCCACTTACAAATAGCATCAAAAAGAGTAATATAGTTAAGAATAAACTTAAACAAGGAGATAAAAGTCTTGAACATTGAAAATTGCAAAATTTTGCTGAAAGATGCTATAGAGCACACACATATTGGGAGAGACATATATGAGTTGGAATATATAGTATTATTAAGATGTTAATGCTACCTCAAGTAATCTACAGACTCAATGCAATCCCTATCAAAATCCCAAAAATTGTTTTTGCAGAAATAGAAAAATCCATGCTAAAATTCATATGGAATCTTGGGGGGACTCCAAATTGCCAAAACAATATTTAAAAACAAAGAAATTGGAGGTCTCATACTTCCTGATTCTCAAACATTCTACAAAGCTATGGTAATCACAGAACCGGTATTGGAATAAAGATGGACTTGCAGACTAATGGAATAAAATAAACCTTTGTATATGTGTTTGATAATTTTCAAGGAGGGTGCCAAGAGCATTTAATGGGGAAAGGACATTATACTAAGTGGGAAAAGGCAGTCACAAAAAACCAAATATATAGATCCACTTACATGAGGCACTTAAAATAGTCAAATTCTAGACAGAAAGTAGAATAGCGGTTGCCTGGGGCTCAGTGAGTGGAAATGGGGAATTTTTATTTATTGGGTGTGGAGTTTCCACTTGGGAAGCTGGAAAAGTTCCGGAGGTGATGTTTGTATAATAATGTGAATTAACTTAATGTCACTGAACTATACATTTTGAAATGATAAATTTTGTTATGTACATTTAACCACAATTTTTAAAATAAATTTAAGAACTAAAGTGACCTCATTAATTGGTTTATGATGTGAACATAAACTATAACATGATAGCCCAAAGGTCATTTACTTCAGCTACACCAGGGTAATTTGTTTGAGAGGTAAATACATCAATCCAATAGCAAAACTACTACATTAAAATCTCTAGAACTGTATCCTGAGAATCTTTCTGCATTTTACAAGAACCTGACTAATTCTGACAGTAAATTAAACAACCAATTGAGCAATACATAAATCTAAATAAAAATTTTATAATGGTAGATAATTCCCTACCTGGACCTTCCTCAAGGCCTAGATGTCAACACCAACATACTTTTGATAAGCAGTGTTCACCTGGCCCCAAACCATAAAACTGTCTTCTCTTCTCAATTTAAAAGATAAAGTCATTTTATATTGGTTTGATTACGTCCTGAAGTCACTGTTTCACTCCAGAACTTCTGGGTAGCATTTTTCACCTCCAAATTTTGTATGTAGGTTTAAGTTTAGCAAAGGAGTTATCATGATATAAAATGTAGCCACAGCTTTACCAGTGAAGAAGGTGGTAGTTTGGTGCAAATGTATAAATAATCAGGGCACAAAGACTAAGATGACCACAGTGATGTGAGAGACACAGGCGAAGAGGGCTTTGCGCCTCCCTACAAGCTACAGGTCCTTAGGGAGCACAAGATGAACATATAGAAGACCATCATGAGGAAAAAACTGGGGAGACGAACCCACTATTGGCAGCAATATAGAGTCCTAGTGCATGTGTCCATGCAGACAGTTTCAATAAAGGGTTAAAATCTCACATGAATGTTCTATGACATTGGAGCCACAGGCTTACAAAACGACTTGTCACAAAAAAATTCAAGAACAACATGAAAAGAAATGGATGCATTAGTTTTAGTATATATTTATAAGGGAGTATTGTACAGTATGAGAAAAAGTAAGAATTAGATCTAAATGGACTGATATGTAAATACATTTTAAAATTGAATACTAAAAAAAAAGTTTACATACACAGAAAAAACACACACATATACTTAGACACAATTGTATTTATATAGATTATTACCTGAATTTTAAGAAACAGATTAAGTGATTCCCTCTGGTAAAGAGGACTGGAGAATATGCTGAGACATAAATAAGAAATCTATTCTACACTTTATCCCATTTTGTATGGTTTTTATTTTGCTCTTTATTATTATCTAATACACTTTAATTTTTTAAAATTAGAATTATATAAAATTTTTGTGTATAATGCAACTGAAAATTTATTAAAAAAAGACAGCCTACATATCATTAAATATTTTAAATATTATTTTTAAAAGAATTAAATGACAAGAATCAGTCTCATAAAAAAGCAAAAACAATGCATAAATTAATTAAAAACCAGTGTAATTGTATAAAAATTTTCCCACTAATTAGTTACGTATTGTTGACTCATCACAATATAGGAATTACATCTTTCCAGGTGAAGTGATAAAAATGGCATTATAGACCTTACATTCTACCAGCAAAGGAAACTTACTAACAGCATAATTGTGTAGTTGTATTTTTTTAATTACATAGATGTATTCTTTAGTTATAATTATCATAAATTCTTTGAAGAAAAGGAAGTCAGCATCAGATTTTAGACTCCTGAATTCCAAGACAGTGGACCCTGACGTCATATGACTGCCTTCATGGTGGATGATGCACTTATTTACTACGAGATACAATGAATGTTTCCTCTTCAAGCTTCTTCATGGCATTAGTCATCTCTGAATTTCTCAGAGTGTAGATTAGCGGGTTCAGCATGGGGGTGATGACTATATAAAACACACGCAAAGATTTGTCAATCGGAAAGGTCTTAGCAGGTCTTGCATACATGAAAACACAAGGGACAAAGGAGCAGACAACCACAGTGATGTGGGAAACACAGGTCTGGAGGGCTTTCCTTCTCCCTTCCTGACTCAGGTTCTTTAGAGAGTGCAAGATGGCTCCATAGGAGATGAGTAAGAGCAGAAGCACAGTAGTGCAGATCAGTCCTCCATTCACTGCCACTAAAAGGCCAGTGATAGAGGTGTCAGTACAAATGAGTTTCAATAAAGGGTACACATCACACATAAAGTGATCAATAACATTGGGACCACAGAATGGGAGCCCATAAATAGTGCTAAGTTGAATTACTGAGTGCGTAAAACCTCCAACCCAGGACACCACCAGCAGCACAACACACACTCTTTGCCTCATGATAACCAAATAATGCAAGGGTTTACAGATGGCCATGTAGCAGTCATAGGCCATTACCAACAGAAGGGAGATCTCTGACCCACCGAAAAGTGCTCTGTAAAGAGCTGTGTGATACAAGATTGGAAGGACATGGTATTCTCCCAAAAGAACAAGCTCAAAATCAGTTTGGGAGAAATAGATGAGGAATAAGTGATGTCCATAAATGATAAGCTAGCAAGAAAAAAATTCATTGGTGAATTCAGAGTCTTACTGACAGTTACAGTCACCACAATGAGCAAGTTGCCCCCCATGGTGAAAATGTAGAAGAGCAAGAACATAATAAAAAGGACTTTCTGTTCCTTTGGATTCTGTGTGAGGCCGAGAAAGGACAAAGTGAGTCACATTGTTCCTTGGTTCCATCTATTCCTTATAGGTGTTGACTTCAGATATTAGGAACAGTTTACCTATAAATCAAATCAAATAAAAAAATAATAACCTTTACATGTATTATAAGCTTTACCTTTTTTATTCATTCAATCAAAAATGCACATGGAGAATCCATCTGAGTCAAGCCTGCCATAGACGGGATCACCAAGCTGAACAAGATATGGTTCACTATTCTCAGTGATTTGATATATAATGAGGTGTCAGAGTACACAGACCAATTTTATTTAAAGTGTCCCTATAAATATACTCGTGTGGGTAAGGGTTCACAATTCCAGATCATCTAAATCAATTCTGGATCTGTAAATTCCTCCCAAGGAAAGCGATACTTTAGCTGAGTTTTAAAGGAGGAGAGAACAAGAGTGGAGGAAAAGGGAATTCTATGAAAAGATGCACATGCATAAAGTCACACAAGTGTGATATTTAGGTGAAGAATCACTTAAGGTAATTTATATATTCAAAGTAGAGAGAACCACTTATGAATTGATCTGTGTATACAACTACCTAATTGACACTTTCAAACAGATATCAATTTAATATTTATTAAAATAAATTTAAAAATTTCCACAATAAACCTATGCCTTCCTGGGTGTTCTCCAATTGATTACATGGTACAAAATAGTTTAATGAAAGGAAATGTTAATACTGAGGAATACCTATCATTTTTATGCAAAACTATGTATCAGATGCTATATCCATGCTTACATAGAAGTTTTTATATACACATATATCCATATATATATATGTATGTACAATTATAAACATACATATATTAATAAAATCACATTTAATGTGTAACATTAATCTTTGCTGTAACAAGTATTGTTATTCTCATATTTTTAGTTGAAGAAACAAGCTCAGAATATTTAACTCAAAGTCATATATTTTTCAGTGAGAGAAATGGAATTACACAATGGTTGACTTCAAAACTCCTGTGATCCCAGAAAAAGTTTTTCAACTCTTCAGTTCTTATAAATTCAAGTTTGTAATTTCCTACATAATACAATAATTTACACAATTCAAAAGCCTGGCTTCCACTATCAACTGTTACAAATTTACCTTTTGGAGTCTTGTTCACGATCAGCAAGAGGCCTTTTTAACTACCTCATAAGGACCTGGAAATATCTCTTCAATCCAAGGACAAAAAGCTACATTATTCCTTAAAGATATTTGATTTCACATAACTATGTCTGTCCATTTTCTTTGTAGAGTCTTCTAAATATTATAAAAAATTATTATTACTTGCATTGTAGATCTATTTTAAAGGAATTACATGATGCAGACAGAAAAACAAAATGTTTTCATGTTGAGTAATTTATCAACAAGACAAACAAACCTATGTCACATAAGAAGTTAGTAACTACTTTAAAAGGGAAATAGGTCTCAAGTAACTAACCTCTACTAACTTAAATAAGCAAAATTACTCTGCAGTTTTTTTTTGGCTATCTCATTCTATTGTTTTAGTACAACAAAACTAATCATACTGAGATATTGGGAAGGCATTCTTCATCTAATTATTGCAACTACTGTAAAAGTTAAAACAGTTCTAAAAAGGATAGCAACTTCTCCCCAGTAGAGGCAAAGATCATAGGACATCTTACACCTTCTAACCAGATATATCAAGTCATGCAGTTGGACTGTATCCAAGACTGATTTGTCCAAGACTTAATTATATTCACTGTGATTTTCTGTCAGTTCTTAAAAGAACATCTCTATGTAAATATACTTTTAGGCCAATTACATAATTGGGGTCAGGAAGATGTGACAAGGAGAAAAATATAGCCTCAGAACCATTAAGGAACTTTAGTCAGTAGAGAATAAAATTTTAGCCTTGTCATTTTGTTCCAAGAAAAATGAATTTATCACTTATTTCCTCACTTAGCCATGGGAAGATTCTTTCTTTTGATCCAATACATAATGTTTTCTGCCTGTAAGTGTGGGGCTGGGGATGTTAAATTTTCATCTCCAGTTTAGATTCAAAAGCATTATTTATCCAAATTATTATTTGTTAAAATCTTTACTGAGGGCCTACTTGTTTATCAGGCTCTATGCTGTAAGCTGGAGAATAGAGCAGTTATTAAACAGAAAAAAAAAATCAGGAAAAAGGTGTTGCCTGCATTGACCCTATAATACAGTCAGACATTTAAAAAGTGAACAACTTAATAAGATAACTATAATCTGTGATCATGCTAATAAAACAAAAAACAGGGCATAATGACAGAAAATAAGAGAAAGTGTCTATAGCAGATAATAAGGTAGTCAGAAAAGGTCTTTAGAAAAGGTAACATTTTACCTGAGATTCAAAAGATGAAAAGCTGTAGAATAGATAAATCAGATTATACTGTATAGCACAGGGAAATATATACAAGATCTTATGGTAGTTCACAGAGAAAAAAATGTGACAATGAATATATATATGTACATGTATAACTGAAAAATTGTGCTCTACACTGGAATTTGACAAGTTGTAAAATGATTATAACTCAATAAAAAATGTTAAAAAAAAAAAAAAAAGACGAAAAGCAGCTCTGTTACATGTGTTAAGCTCCAACATTGGAAAGAGCTCAGCAAGTTCAAGACACTGAAAGGTCATTGTGCCTCAAGGGAAATAGGAAAGGGAGTGGATAGAACAGTCTGAGGTCAAAGAGGTGGACAAGATATGAACTCTGCAGAGCACTATGGGTCTTTCACTTAGTGCTCTTATAAGATTAGAGTAAGCAAAGTAAGACAAGCAATATTTTTAGATAAGGAAAACATCCATCTCATAAATAGATCCTTTGCCAAAGTTTACATTGTAAGTGGCAAAGCTAAGATTTGAACTCAGAATTATCTTTTCAAACATTATGTTCTTTACCATCATAGTGTACTAAATTTTATCACTTATTCCTCAGCAATGTATATATGAAACATAAAATCCCAATCAACAAAGCAAAACTGGAAAAAGAGGTTTTTAATTCAAATATCTGTTTAAGATTATAATAACAATAAGTTTTCCACAAATAATACAGGAAAAAACATGGTAGACTTTCTCTTTTGGAGGAAGAAATAGAAAATTAGAGAACCAGACAAGATGTGCCAGAGTATTAGAAAGTATCAAAAGAGAAATTGGAAAATAAATACCTTAAAATTCCTATTTTCCCAAAATGCTTTATTTTGCTTTGCAATTTCATAGGTCGTGAACAATTGCATTTTAACAAGAAACCAAACTGGTTCTGACAGTACTTTAACATTCGACCACCAAATTGGCAATAAATACATCTAAATAGGCTATTTTTATAAGGATGAATTCCTGATAAGATCTCCTCAGATTGCCTAATGCCAACATCCACATACCTTTCACAAATAGTGTGCCTTTGGCCCTGAAAATTAGGAATTGTCTTCTTTAACTTGTAACCATTTGAGGAATAAAGTTATTTTACGTTGTTTTCATTATTTCCCTGATGAAGTCATCTTTTGACTCATAACTTCTCCATAGCACTTTTAACCTCTTCATTTCTGAGGGTATAATAGAGTTTAACACAAAATTTAGCACAGTATAAAATATAGCCATGGCTTAATTAATTGAAAAAGTAATAATTTGAGGCAGATACATACATGTGCAAGGTACAAAGAATAAAATAACAAGAGCAATGTGAGAGACTCAGAATGAGAGCGCTTTTGCACCTACCATCCAAAGTGTATAGGTTCATAATATAGGAGACCATCAAAAGGAGTAAGTTTAACAGGAAGATGACCCCTTTGTTGGTAGCAACAAAGAAACCAAAAGTATGACTCTCCATGTTGATAAGTTTCAAAAGAGTGCATGTCACACACAAAGTGATCTATGTCACTGGGGCCAAAAAAGGGCAGCCAGACTGTGAAGAGGATTTAAATTGCTGGATGGATAAGTCTTCAGCCCAGGTGACTACCAGAGATGACCACATCTCTGTCAGCTTTTGGTGGTCAGGTTGTACAGATGGACACATAGAAGTCATAGGTCATACCCATCAGCAGAACGACCTCAGCAGCACCAAAAGATGTTCAGCAAAGTTTTAAGTCATACACTTCCTAAAAGATGGTTTTTCTTACAGCAAGTGTGCCAGGACCTTGACGGGGTCAGGGAAGAACAGCCGCTATCTATGAGGAATAAGTAACACAGAAACAACATGTAAAGCACTACCAAACAGCGTAAAAAGGACTAAATGAAAACACCTAACTCTCTTCATGGGGAGGAATTGTTAAATCTCTAAAGATATAAACCCTTCCTAAATTAGTCATCCTAAATCAAAATGCATTGAAAATAACAGAAATTTTTGTGACTAGCCTGGCTTATTATAAATTTAATTTGATGTCATAAATATGCAAGAACAGACATAATGCTGGAAAAGAAGAGTAATGAGGGAGTGTTAGGCTTATTATTCTAAACATATTATAGATGAATTGCAACTATATCATAAATTAAATGGTACATGAATGAAAAGACCAATGGAACTGAGTTCTGAACTGCATTCAAATATTTATGAAAATTTAGAATACAGTAAAATGAGGATTTCAAATTAGTGGTGAAAGATAATTATGCAACTACAAAAAAATAGGTCATTTAGAAAACAATAAAACACAATCCTCTTTAACTATATATGAAAATAAATACCTTATGTACAAAATTTTTGATGAGTCAAAATTTTCATGTAAAATATAAAACTGCAAAGGTGCTATAAATGTTAACATCTTAAAAATGTAGAATATTATGGTTAGAGTGAAAAATCTTTTAAGGTTGATGGAAGAAAACAATCAGTATTCATAAACCAGGCTAGATGAATAACAAAAAAAAATCTACATAACCAAAAATAATTCCTAATAGCATAAGTCAAAATCAAATCACAGGCCAGGAAATTAAGTACATAAAGAATGGCTTAAAAAAGATTATTTCCTTAGTATATAATTCCTCATAAAAATAAGAATGGAAAAGACTTATAAGTCAAAGAAATTAGGTTAAAAAATCAATAGACAATTCAAAGAAAAATATATACAACTTTAAACCTGTGAAAAGATGATTAAATCAATTATATTTAGGGAATTTCAATTAAAGTTTGAAAGTGAATTATAATTTCTTTAATGAACCATATTGTCATATAACAAAAAATATTCACTGGTTGTTGAGAATGTGGACAAGCTGATAGTCTCAGACTATGGGCAGAATTGTAGGTACAACATCATGAATAGCATTTGGCAATAACTATGAATATCAACATTTAAATACATATTCCCTGTTGGCCCCAAAATTCTACTTATAGCAACTGACATTTCTAGGAACACATACTCGAGAAGATATATACTTATTGCAGAATTATGTATCATAGAAAAAAACTGAAATGACATGAAAAGTACTGGGTACATTACTTCAGGAATATTATAAGGGAACATCACATATTATACAAATAACTGAGCATGAGTTAGATCTATATAGACTGGTATGGAAAGATGCTCAAGATGTTGATTAGTAAAATGTAAGTGTCTACATGCAGGCATACATCCACATACACATATGTAAATATGCTTGTATGTGCAAAGATTGATACTTGAAACACCTTAAGAAAGAGGCTTTACAACACCTGTAGGTAAGAACTCTGGGAAGCACTGAAAGCGATTAAAAAGAAGCTTGGTTTGGTTTTGTTTTACAGGATGTTTTACTAAGCTTTCAAGGCACAAATCATCCCAATTTTATATGAATACTTCCTCAACTCTTTTTGTAACTTGCCTTTTTGCTTTCTTTCAGGTGTTTTTATTGAACGAAGGTTCTTACTATGGTCAAATTTATCATTCTTTTCTTCTTAGTTTGTTTAGAAATATTTTGAAAGGAGATTTATTTTTCACTTGAACCATTTCATATGGTTTCTATTTTATATTCATTATTATTGTATTTTGCTTTTATTTTTAAAACATTTTTATTGAGTTATAGTCATTTTATAATGTGTCAAATTCCAGTGTAGAGCACAATTTTTCAGTTATACATGAACATACATATATTCATTGTCACATATTTTTTGCTGTGAGCTATCACAAGATCTTGTATATATTTCCCTGTGCTATACAGTATAGTCTTGTTTATCTATTCTACATATGCCTGTCAATATCTACAAATTTTGAACTCACAGTCTATCCCTTTTCACCCCCCTCCTAGGCAACCACAAGTTTGTATTCTATGTCTATGAGTCTGTTTCTGTTTTGCATTTATGTTCTTCTTCTTTTTTTTTTTAAGATTCCACATATGAGTGATCTCATATGGTATTTTTCTTTCTTTTTCTAGCTTACTTCATTTAGAATGACATTCTCCATGAACAACCATGTTGCTGCAAATGGTGTTATGTTGTTGGGTTTTATGGCTGAATAGTATTCCATTGAATAAACATACCACAACTTCTTAGTCCAGTCATCTGTTGATGGACATTTAGGCAGTCTCCATGTCTTGGCAATTGTAAATAGTGCTGCTATGAACATTGGGGTGCAGGTGTCATCCTGAAGTAGGGTTCCTTCTGGATATATGCCCAGGAGCAGTATTACTGGGTCATATGTTAAGTCTATTCCTAGTCTTTTGAGTAATCTCCATACTGTTTTTCACAGTGGCTGCACCAAACTGCATTCCTAGCAGTGTAGGAGGGTTCCCTTTGCTCTACAGCCTCTCCAGCTTTTGTCATTTGTGGACTTTTGAATGATGGCCATTCTGACCGGTTTGAGGTGATACCTCCTTGTAGTTTTGATTTGTATTTCTCTGATAATTAGTGATATTGAGTATTTTTTCACGTGACTATTGATCATTTGTATTTCTTCTTTGGAAAATTGCTTGTTTAGGTCTTCTGCCCATTTCTGGATTGGGTTGTTTATTTTTTTCTTATTGAGTCATATGAACTGCTTATACATTCTGGAGATCAAGCCTTTGTCAGTTTCATTTGCAAAAATTTTCTCCCATTCTGTAGGTTGTCATTTTGTTTTACTTATGGTTTCCTTTGCTGTGCAGAAGCTTGCACGTTTAATTAGGTCCCATTTGTTTATTTTTGCTTTTATTTCTATTGCTTGGGTAGACTGCCCTAGGAAAATATTTTTGAAATGTATGTCAGATAACGTTTTGCCTATATTTTCTTCTAGAAGGTTTATTGTATCTTGTGTTATGTTTAAGTCTTTGATCCATTTTGAGTTGATTTATGTGTATGGTGTAAGGGAGTGTCCTGGCTTCATTGATTTACATGCTGCTGTCCAGTTTTCCCAACACCATTTGCTGAGGAGACTGTCTTTATTCCACTGTATATTCTTGCCTCCTTTGTCGAAGATGAGTTGACCAAAAGTTTGTGGGTTCATTTCTGGGCTCTCTATTCTGTTCCATTGGTCTATATGTCTGTTTTGGTACCAATACCATGCTGTCTTGATGACTGTAGCTCTATAGTATTGTCTGAAGTCTGGGAGAGTTATTCCTCCAGCCTCTTTCTTTTTCTTCAGTAATGTTTTGGCAATTCTAGGTCTTTTGTGGTTCCATATAAATTTTATTATGATTAGTTCTAGTTCTGTGAAATATGTCCTGGGTAATTTGATAGGGATTGCACTAAATCTGTAGATTGCCTTGGGAAGTATGACCATTTTAACAAAATTGATTCTTCCAATCTAGGAGTGTGGGATATCTTTCCATTTTTTTAAGTCTTCTTTAATTTCTTTAATTGATGTTTTGTAGTTTTCCATATATAAGTATTTCACCTCCTTGGTTAGATTTATTCCTAGGTATTTTATTACTTTGGGTGCTATTTTAAAAGGGATTGTTTCTTTACTTTCTTTTTCTGTTGATTCATTGTTAGTGTAAAGAAATGCAACTGATTTTTGAACGTTAATCTTGTAACCTGTTACCTTGCTGAATTCTTCAATCAGCTCTAGTAGTTTTTGTGTGGACCTTTCAGAGTTTTCTATATATAGTATCATGTCATCTACATATAGTGACACTTTTACTTATTCTTTTCCAGTTTGGATCCCTTTTATTTCTCTCTTTTTCCTGATTGCTGTGGCTAGGACTTCCAAGACTATGTTGACTAGGAGTAGTGATAGTGGGTATCCTTGTCTTGTCCCAGATTTTAGTGGGAAGCTTTTGAGTTTTTCACCATCGAGTACTATGCTGGCTGTAGGTTTGTCATATATAGCTTTTATGATGTTGAGATACGTTCCCTCTATTCCCACTTTGGTGAGAGTTTTTAATCATAAGTGGGTGTTGACTTTTATCATATGCTTTTGCTGCATCGATTGAGATGATCATGTGGTTTTTGTCCTTTCTCTTGTTGATGTGATGTATTACATTGATTGATTTGCATATGTTGAACCACCGTTGTGTCCCTGGGATGAACCTCACTCGATCATGATGAATATAATCTTTTTTATATGCTGTTGGATTCTATTTGCTAATATTTTGGTGAGGATTTTGGCATCTATGTTAATCAGTGATATTGGCCTATAATTCTCCTTTTTGGTAGTGTCTTTGCCTGGTTTTGGTATCAGGGTGATGGTGGCTTCATAGAATGAGTTTGGGAGTATTCCCTCCTTTTCAATCTTCTGGCAAGTTTGAGAAGGTCTGGTATGAGTTCTTCTTTGTATGTTTGGTAGAATTTCCCAGTAAAGCTGTCTGGTCCTGGACTTTTATTTGTAGGGAGGTTTTTTGTTGCTAATTCAACTTTATTTCTAGTGATTGGTTTGTTCAAGTGGTCAGTTTATTCTTGATTCAGTCTTGGTGGACTGTATGTTTCCAGAAATTTGTCCATGCCCTCTAGGTTATCCATTTTGGTTCCATATAGCTTTTCATAATATTCTCATATGATATTCTGTATTTCTATGTTATTGGTTGTAATTTCTCCATTTTCCTTTCTTATTTTGCTTATTTGTGCTTGCTCTTTTTTCTTCTTTGAGAGTTTGGCTAGAGATTTGTCAATTTTATTTACTGTTGCAAAAAAAAACCTTTTGGTTTGATTGATTTTTTTCTATTTTTTTAATCTCTATTTTATTTATTTTCTCCCTGATCTTTATTATTTCCTTCCTTCTGCTGACTTTTGGGGTTTTTTTCCTCTTCTTTTTCTAGTTCTTTTAGGTGGTGGGTTAGATTGTTTATTTGAGATTGTTCTTTTTTGAGGAAGGTCTGTAGCGCTATAAACTTCCCTCTTAGCACTGCCTTTGCTGTGTCCCATAAATTTTGAGTGGTTGTGTTTTCATTTTCATAAGTTAATTTTTTAATTTCAACTTTGATTTCCTCATTGACCCATTGGTTTTTTAATAGCATGTTGTTCAATCTCCATGCTTTCCTTTTTTTCTCCTTCATTTCTCTGTAGTTCATTTCTAGTTTAGTGGCATTGTGGTTAGTAAAGATGCTTGAGATTATTTCTATCTTCTTAAAATTGTTGAGGCTTCTTTTGTGCCCAAGTACATGATAAATCGTAGAAAATGTTCCATGTGCACTTGAAAAGAACGTATATCCTATTTTTGGGAGCTGTGATGCTCTGAAAATATCCACCAACTCTAATTTTTGTATTGTATCATTTAATTTCTCTGTTGCCTTATTTAGTTTCTGTCTGGAAGATCTGTCATGTGATGTCAATGTGGTGTTAAAATCTCCAACAATGATTGTATTTACGTCAATTTCCCCCTTTATCTCTGTTAATAATTTTTTTATGAACTTAGGTGCTCCTATAATGGGTGCATATATATTAATGAGTGTAATATCCTCATCTGTATTACATCTTTAATCATTATAAAATGTCTTTCTTTTTTTATGGCCTTTCTTTTAAAGTCTATTTTGTCTGAAATCAGTACTGCAACACCTGCTTTTTTGGCTTTTCCATTTGCATGGAATATCCTTTTCCATCCTTTCACTCTCAATCTATATGTGTCCTTCTCCCTGAAGTGGGTCTCTTGTATGCGGCATATTGAAGGTTCTTGTTTTATTATCCAGTCCACCACTCTATGTCTTTTGATTGGAGCATTTAGTCCATTAACATTTAGTGTAATTAATGATAGATGTGTGCTTATTGCCATTTTGAACTTATTTTGCAGTTGATTTGGTATTGCCTCTTTGTTCGTTTCTTCTTCCTTTTGTGGTTTGGTAATTTTCCTTTGTATTATCTTGGAGTTTATTTAGTTTTTGTGACTCCCTTGTAAGTTTTTGGCTTGTGGTTACCCTTTTTTGTAAGTCTATTAACCCATTACTATAACAGTTTTCATTAAACAGATAGTAATATAATCCCAAACTCATCCTACCAAGACAAAAAAATTAAAAAAGAAAAAAAATTACTCTATATTTTCTTGCTTCCCTCTCCCACTCTTAATTATTTAGATGTCTTCTACAATTTTGTGTTTATTCTATTTGGAATTCATGGTAGTTGTCACCTTTCCAGTTATGAATTTCTTATTTCTGTAGCATCCTGCTTCTTTTCTATTTAGAGTAGACTTATCAATATTTCTTTTAGCATGGGTTTAGTGTTGCCAAACTCTACTAGTATTTGCTGGTGTGTCAAATTCTTTATCTCTCCTTCTACCCTAAACGGTAGCATTGCTGGATAAAGTATCATAGGCTGCATCTTTTTTTCATTCAGGACTTTGACTATATCTTAACACTCCCTTCTGACCTGTAGTGTTTGTGTAGAGAAATCAGCTGAAAGCCTTATGGGGTTCCCTTGTAACTCACTCTTTGTTTTCTCTTGCTACCTTTAGAATCATTTCTTTATCCTTGAATCTTGCCATTTTGATTATGATATGTCTTGTTGTGAGTCTGTTTGTGTTCTTCCTGTTTGGGACCCTCTGAGCCTCCTGTACTTGGATATCTGATTCCTTCTTTAAGTTTGGGAAGTTTTCAGTCATGATTTCTTCAAATACTTTTTCAATGCCCTTTGTTCTTTCTTCCCCTTTTGGAACCCCTATTAAGTGTAGATTGGCATGCTTTATATTATCCCATTGGTCCCTTATACTGTTTTCATTATTTTTTTATTTGTTTTTTCTCTCAGCTGTTCTGGTTGGGTGCTTTCTGTCACCCTGTCTTCTAGGTCACTTATTTGTTTCTTTGCATTATCTAGCTTGCTGTGTACAGTCTTTAATCAGTTCATCTCAGTCAATGAGTTTACCCATTCTACTTGGTTCTTCTTTATAGCTTCAATTTCATTTTTGACATATTTTATATCTCTAAACACTATCTCCTTTAGTTCCTTCAGTACTTTGATCACTCCTTTTTAGAAATGTTGATCTAGTAGGCCATCAATGTCTATTTCATTGATTGTTCTTTCAGGGGATTTCTCTTGATCTTTTAATTTGGAGTGGTTTGTCTGCTTCTTCATATTGCTCATATCTCTCTGGCACTGTGGCTTATGGAGTATCAGATATGTATTGTGGTCCTTAAGGAGTTTATTTATTTATTTATCTAAAGCCTATGCAGGAGTAAAACTTAAAAAAAAAGAAGGGAGGAAAAAAGTTTAAAAACTGTATATAATCAGTAATAGAAAAGCAAGTTGAAACAGAATAGCAATTGACTTGATACACTTTTTAAAACATAAAAAAAGGAGAAAAAATAAAAAAAACGATAATTGAAGCCTGTGTATAATCTATAACAGGAGATCAAAACCAAGAGAAATAAAAATGAAATGAGGTGGCTTTTCAAAATAAAAATAAAAAGATTTTAAAAGAAAATTTTAAAGGGATTAAAGCTGTAGATATATAGAATTGTTTAAAATGGAAAGATTAAAAAGGTAATAAACAATAGAACAGATTAAATAAAAGATTAAAAAAATTATATGTCTCCTGGAGACCATACGCTCTTAATGATTTTATTGATAGGTCTTTCTGTCTTCACCCTGTTTCTCAGACTCAGCTTGCTGTTTCCAGAGGCCCTCCATTGGCACCTTCATCTGTGCTGCTCCCAGTGCCTGTTGGCAAAGATCATGCCTCTCCCAACACTGGGTCAGGTGCTGTGCTCCTTCATGGTGGGCTGGCAGGTCACTCACCCTACTGGTGCTGCAGTCAGATTCTGTGCTTGGGTGAGGTAGGTGGGCAGAACACGCTCCCCCCAGCACCATGGTAAGGTGCTGTGCTCCTGCCAGGAAGGCAGGTAGCTGCCCGCCCTCTCCAGGCACCGGTTGCTTCTGTGCTCTATGTAACTGCCAGCTCCACCTAGGGTCAGCATTCTGTAGGTGGGCTCAGGGAAGACTGTGGACAGCCCCTCCCATGCTCCTTGTCAAAACCCTGCTCCTTGTTTGTCTTGGTGGTGCAAGTTCTCTGAGGTACCAGGGCAGGAAGATCCTATCTGCCTCGGGCTGTAGACAGATCTCAGTCCTGCCTAGGAGGTTGCAGAGCCCCCAGGTGCTGATTCAGGTCTCGGCCCAGCCCCTGCCCCTGCCCGGGTGCTGCACACAGGAGAATACGGTGGCTGTGGCTGCGCACCACTTCTCTTCTCATGAGAAGTGCCAGTAATGATGCTGCAGGGCTGAGGAGACAAAGGCTATCGTGCTCCTCCCCCCAGGGCACATCAGCAGTATCACTTTGCTTTTTTTTTGTTTTGTAATTTATGGAGGGCCTAGGTTGTTCTGCTCTGTATCCCCTCCCAGCCATGGCATGCAGCACCTAGCAGTCCCCCAGGGGTGCCTCAGTGCAGCTGCCCCAGTCCTCCACCTGGCTCAGGCAGCCTGGCCTGCCCCCCGGCTGCTGGCTCACATCTCAGGCTGGGTGTCACAGGGACACTTTGTGCCCATTTAATTTAGTTCTGTCAGTCAAGGGGTGCTCTGTACAGACCCAAGCCTAAGAGGCTCCCCCTCTGTCCTGCTGGCCTCTCTGTTGGAGAGGGGGAGACCTAGCGAACGAGTGCTAGTCCTCCTTTGCCACTCTTTCCCCGCAGGACCAGATCCACATTGTTTTTCTTTTTCCCTTTTCTGCTACCAGATTTGTGGTGTCTTTGTCTTTTGAAGAGGGTGATGTTATGTTGGAGTTCAGCAGGTACTCTGGTTGGCTGGGTGGGTCTGTGGATGTGAGTTTTGGTGTATTTGTGGGATAGAGTGAGCTAAGAGTGTCCTTCTGCTCCACCATCTTGACCCCTTGCTAATTATGCTTTCTTTTATACACTCTATGTTTCAGTTAGAAGCCCTAATTTGCCAAAATGCTAATCATTATATTTAAAATCTTGACATACCCATGAAGTTCTAAATTATCTTGTTCCTATTTTTTCATATTTTCACTTTATCTTTTTCCCTTGCTTAGTAACTCTTCTGTGCCGTGATGGACTCATGGGCACATAGAGTCTTTTATAGAAGAGTTTATCAAAGTATTAATGGTAAATGATACTGTTCTTTGTAAGATTTACAATCTGTTGTGTTCAATATTTTTGCAAAAAAAAAAAGAAAAATTATCAAAATTGTCAAAATTTTGTGATAGTTTAAATGCTCAATCTCACTTTCAGTCATTGTCTCATCATAGAGTGGAAGCAGAGAGTGCAAGGACTGGTGCTGGTCCATGGACCACACAAGGTATAGCACTGCTCTATGGTGTCCATCCATCATAATTTATCTATGTGCTTTTGTAGTGAGGGATAGCAGATTGCCAACAATTTGTCTTCACTACAAAGAACTCACTGTCAAAAATTTTCTAGTGTATTTTCCTATAGACAAATATTTTGAGTCTGAGGGTATGCACATATTTCATTTGACCAAGTTTTTTCAGATTGCTTACCATAATGGCTGCACCAGTGCACACTCCTATTATTTGTGTATGGGGATCTCACATCCTCACTTCCTAGTGAATATTGGTATTTTCCTAATAATTTTTTTAGCCAGGAAAATAGGTGTAATAGGTGATATATGATTTTATTTGTTTTCTTTCCCTTTAATTACAAGTATATTTGATCAATATTTAATGTTCTTAGAATTTTGAGATTCTATTGTTTTGTAAATTGTTAAGTTTTGGTGAAAGTTTTTATTAAGTTGATTGTAGATTGTCTTTGTTTATCCAAGATTTGAATCTCTTGTCAGTTTTTGACTTAACAAATCTTTCTCACATTGTACTATCTACTAATTTTGTGTAGGATATCCTTTATAGAATGAAATCTTTAAATTTAAAATAACAATTTATCTTTTTTGTCTTACAGTTTGTTCTTTTGAAAAAAATAATTGAATAAAGATCATTTCTTTCACTAGCTTGTTTCTCCAGGACAATAAAAAGCAATAAGAAAACTTTTTTTTTCCCATTTTATGCTGGGTTTCTGGCATATGTTATTTGTGGCACTATGACTTTTCATATCATACAAATAATTTGATAAATGTTTGTGTTTTCTCAATTTTTTTTTTTACAGAAGACTAACAGGATACTTACTGTAGTCTGTGTGTGTCTCTCTATGTATGTGCAAAATACTTAAATATGTTAAACAATTATGTGATTTGACTTGTTATTTAAAAATATACACATAGACACTAGACTCAATTATTTTTCAGAAACTACTACCAAACACTTATGGAGCAGATAATTCTAGCATTACATAATCTTCTCCTGTAAGTCTCAAAGAAAGTATTACCCAACTTATTTCATGAGGCAAATGTAAACTTGACATCAAATTAAGTAAAGTTTGAGAAAAAAATTAGAGCCAATTTCACTTGTGAATATAGATGCAAACCCCTTTAAAAATACACTTTCAATAATCAAATTCATTAACACATTAAACAAATGGTTGCTAGAGTTTCAAAGAAGGGTCCAAGTGAATGGCCATTCTCTTCCTTTCTGAGGATTTGAACAAGTTGAGAAATAAAAGATAGTGTGCATATGGAGACCATTATATAACCTTCAGACACCTGGGGAAGACTTCATTACTCAAGTGAAATAGACTTCTGTAAGTCAGGTTGCTTGCTCATAATGAACACCATAAGAAAACAGGCTTATCCACCCAGTCTTGGTGGCAGTGACAGGGGCAGCCCTCTTGCACATTGTGGGGAAGCACCTGAAATACAGGGACCCATGGGCTTCAGCAGCCTTGGCTGCTCCTGAGGGTGATGGCAGAGCAGAACACACCAGGTTGTTCTCAGATTTAACAATCAGGTAAGTCCCTCCACCTTTCTAGGAATTGAGTGAATAAAATGGGGACAGGGTGGCTGTGATTACATAAATTGAGCTCTACTCACAGGAGAGAAACATCAGGAGAAGAGACAAAGTATTCTCCAGCAGCAGTCATGACCAAGTTTTACCAACGTGATGTTTCCCCTCATATTAGCTTACAAGTTCAATGCAGTTTCAGTGAAATGCTTGAGAGAATTTCATGTACACCTTCAAAACTTATAAAACTTATATGGAAAAGATAAGAGCTAAATAT
The DNA here is from genome assembly GCF_009834535.1 of Camelus ferus. Classification (NCBI taxonomy): domain Eukaryota; kingdom Metazoa; phylum Chordata; class Mammalia; order Artiodactyla; family Camelidae; genus Camelus; species Camelus ferus. The sequence goes on along the minus strand of NC_045731.1, from coordinate 18,349,536 downwards.
AGCTAACAGAATTTCAGTGGATAAAAAGGGAGAATTTGTCCTATCAGAAATCAGAACTAATTATAAAGCAACAATAATAGAGACAGTGTGGTACTGGTGCAAGGAGAGACAAGCAGGTCAATGGAACTGTGAGAAAGACCAGAAACAGGCTCACAAGTCACTGAAGCTTCAAGTATGAAAACAGTAGCATGTGTAACAATGGAAAATGGCCCATTAAACTACTGTGCTATAAATGCTTGTGTGTATGAAATGTTATGTTGTATTTCTACTTTACATTTTATGAATCCTAAATGAATAAATTTAAATTATAAAGTTGTAAGATTAAAGCATAGCATAATATATATGACTTAGTTATGAAGTAAAAAATTTAAATAAGACTTAAGTGCATAAAATGTAAAACACTGAAAATTCAACTTTAAATTAAAATTACCAACATTATAAAAAAGAAAAGATTAGATACTGACTGGAAATTTACTCAGGTGAATTTGTTTGCAACACATATAAATGACAAGCAACCAGTATCCAGGATGTTCAAGTAATTTCTATGAGTTTCCCCAAGGGAAAAATTCCCAAAAGACATAATCAGAACATTTATAGAAGGAAAATCTTAAATAGTCAATAGAAATATGGATATATATATACACAGCTCACTAATAAGGCAATGCATTAACATTGCATGGAAATACAATTTTATAGTCCTCAGCCTCTAAAATGCAAAATTTAGGTGAGAATGTGGACTCACTTTTTTTTTTTTGAGAAATAAATATGCATATTCATGTTGGAGACAAATTTGGAAACATTAGTAAAATTAAACATTAATGTCCCTGGGTCCAGAATGTTTACTGTAGGGATATATCCTAAATTAATTTTTGACCACATAAACAAGGACATGTACACACATTTAAATACACATGTAAATATATGTATTAATATGTGTACTGTAAATATACTTATATGCACACAAGAAGATCCATAGCAGCATCTTTGAATACAGTAAAATATAAACTATTAAATAAATCAGTAGTGAAAAGTAAGGTGCAGAATTTACATGGTGGCTACATGAATGGTTGAATTCTTTTAAATATATTTTTGTACATCTTAAATACTGTGCAAGGACAGAAGTTTCTCACAAAGACAAAACCCCACCCCGACACGTCAGTGGAGGGCTCCTCACTCTGATGTGGGTAACTCTGGGCAGAGCTGTAGCTCCATGGACTGGAGGGTCAGTTTGGGATAAGAAGGTGCCTTTAGAGGTGGGGAGTACAGCAAACCCACCTGCCCACCTGTGGGGATGTGGACAATCTGGTTCTCTCAAACATCTTGAGAAATAAACAGAGTGGGGTAAATCTGTGGTGCCGGAATAAGAGACAATTCTCCTCTTTCAACATTTAGTGATGGTCATGGGCCAATAAGTATGTGTGAGCTGCCTCCTCAGGTTACATTTATTGTGAAACAGATTAACTGCAACCCTTTCGAGGAAGCTTCCATGCAGTGTGTAGAAGCACTTGTCAGAGGAAGCTAGCACTGGTCATGAGTCCACTTAAACTAGAATCTTGATGAGATATTGACATTTACCATATTAATTTATTCCTTTTGTATTAAAATAAAATGTATGACATATGGAGACATTTTTCAAGAGCTCTGGAAAACCAGTACAAGGGACACACACACAAACTGTCAAGCCAAGTGCCCGAGCATTTTGAACCTCTTAACCTGTACTGAACCCTGGAGGTTCTCAAGCTTCATTTATACTCAGCACTGTGCAGTAGAAGGGAGATAGGCATGGCTGGGTTTGACTTCTGGTTGCACCATCTCTTAGAGGCAAAGGATTTAGCTTCCTTTCTTCTCAATTCCAGCCTCTACAAAAAGTGGATCACAGAATTACTGAGAAGTTGATAATGTTCATTGTTACACTGTGTACAATAGCAGAAGTTTGGAAATAGGGTTAACTAAGTCAGAGCAGATTCATATTATGGATCAATACAGAGACCAAAAAGTATGAGGAACATATATACTTTGACATATGTTTTATGGATGGTGCTTATTCTGTGTTTCCAAATGAGCAGAATAAGCTGCAGAATAATACACAGAGTGTGGACCCTTTAAAAATAAAACTTTCACTCCCAACTCTCTATTTTTCTCATTTTCCTTACCCATGAAAAAGCTCAGGAAGAATTGACACCAAACTTCTAATGGGTTATCCTTGGGAGTGGGAGTGGGGAGAGGAAGTCTTTAAACTCAGAAACTTCATCTCTTTTTCTTTGTAAAATAGCCTTAGGTATTTTGAAACAGAAGAGTAAGAGGGAGAGTGAAGTCTCGGTTTGCAGTGATGTGACTTAAGGTGAGGTGATTTATGTAAAATTCTCAGCACTGGGCCAGGCACTGAATGGGAACTCAAAACTGATCATAATAACACAGTCAAGTAATAAACTAAGGTATATAATATCATTCATTCATTCAATCTTTCAGTCATTTGTTTATTCACATCCTTCTCAGGCAACACTCAGCCCAATTCAGGTCCCTCACTCCATTTCCATTGTGTCACCAAGGATGAAGTGATTACCCCTGGTCTTGGCTGAAACTTACTAGAAATTTGTCTCTGACCCATTTGCTCTACCATTTCCAGCACACACTGGGAGGATGCATGGCTGATTTTGAAAAATAGGGTTTGCTTTTTTTTTACTTACACTGGGGTTGCTTCCAGATTTTCTTTCTGCAACTGGTACAGGCTGATGGCCACCAACGTCTCTGTATGTTTCTTTCTAACCGGAGAGTTTAAAGCTGGAGACTAAGGGATTGATACTTGCTCCCTTGAGAAATTGAGCTTCCAGGGGCTGTAATGGAATTGGAATAAACAATGTTCAGTAGGTATTTTCAGCTGAAGAATGTTTAAGTTTTCTCTAGAGAAATACATTTAATCATGTTACTGTCATCAGGGACTTTGGCGGGGGGTGTGTGTGTTGCCTTGTTATAGAGCAAGGCTTTAAAATTTTTTCCTGTTATGAATCAGGTTGAGCAATTCTTACTATGTCTAAGAAGTTGTATTCAGGTCTAGAAAATTGATCTTACCTCCCAAGTCAGAAAAAAAACATGGCAATCTGGAAAAGAGAAATCCAATGCTAATCTAAATTTAACATTATAGTTTTTGGGGATCTATTTCCTAGCAAAGGAAGCAAAAGGGAAAATAAACAAAAGGAACCTGATTAAACATAAAAGCTTTTGCACAGCAAAGGATGCTGTCAATTAAATGAAAAGATGATCTACTGTACGGGGGAAGGTCTTTGCAAATGACACGAACAATAAGGGGTGAACAGCTAGCATATACAAATATCTCGTACAACTCAACAGCAAAAAAAAAAAAAAAAAAAAAAAAAAAGCCCAAACAATCTGATTAAAACATGGGTAGAAAAACTGAACACATGTTTTTCCAAAGAAGAAATTCAGATGGCCAAGAATTTCTGTTCTTTAGAAACCACTCAGTGTACGTAATTTAAAATAGAGCCTGAAATAACACAACTGGAAACCACTACACATACAAGTCCAATTTTATTACAATAAGTAGACACAAATTATAACCACCTCAATAAACATATGTAAATGGTAAAGTCTGTGAGGTTCCAAACTTGAAGCTTTCATTGTCCTCAGGGACACATTACCTGCCAGTGTGTCAACATGTGGCTATACACATGGACTGTGGCAAACTCAGGAAGGTCACTTGAACCTTCAGTGTCCACAGTTCCTTTTGGGGCTCTCTGTCACTGCTCATGTGGCTGATCTTTAGTTCTCAATCAGTTTCATGGTTATACCTTTAGTCCCCATTTCCTCCGGAGTTTGGAATTGATAGGGCACATCCCAAATCCCTGATCATAAATCACACTGTTTGACTGTCCAGTGGCCAAAGCCTCCAGGCAAACAAAGCCACTCCTCTTAATGATGGCATTTCAGGGTCTTTGAGGTCACCTCCCAGTAGGTGAAGACAAAGTTGGGACTTTTCTTTGGATAAGGTTAATTCTACACTACACATCCCCTACATACATTATTTTTACCCAATGCCATATCTCAGGGAACGTAAATGATCACACGTACCACTCTAGCTACAGTAGAAGCTAGGAGGTAAGTACTTGTTTATCTGGCTGCATCATCTTCCAAATAACATTGGGTTTTCTTAGGGTGGAATGAGAGGAGAATGGAGAGTGGGTAGAAAAATCAGTATATTTTGCAATGACTAGTGATGGTGAAGAGATTATTTGTCTTTCAGCTTTTTAAAGTATCCTCTTCTCTGTGTCATTCTTGTTCAAAACTTTTACATGTAATACCATCTTTTCTTCCATTTTGGTCTAGACTAACAAAGTTAGCCATCTTTGCTATTCCTTGATCTCAAATTTTGGTTGAAGAACTGATCCTTTATCATAATGTCTTAGAGACAGTTGGTGGACACAAAAACCTGGGATGAAACATGAGATGCTATAAGAAAAGTTAGCAGTACTGGGCTGTAGCTAGTATTTTTTTCTCATTGTGGGGCCAAGGTCAAATTTTTGTGTGTATTGTTTGCTCATTCTTTTAGTAAGCACTTAATGAGCACACAATATATTCCTGAATTAATGGATGCTGGGGACATAATAATGAGCAAAAGACAAATTATCATTATGTTTATAGAGATTAAATTTGAGTCTTTGTCATGCACACACCTATGGCAGTATAAATCATATCCTGATTAGGGTGTCAGCTAAAAAATACTTATTCCAGGCAGGAACATGTTCTGGTAGGTTATAAATCAAATCACAAATTCTTTTCTTCAATGCAGGCACATCATTTCTATGTGATGTTGCAGGTCCTTTCATTAAGTGGTAGAGTCAGTAACTCCAATTCTTTGAATCAGGGTTGGCCATGTGACTTGCTATGGACAATGTGATACCAGCTAATGCATAAGAACATCCCACTTGGATTTCTCTGGCACTCAGTGTTAGATTTATGCCCAAGCAAGGACTTAATCCTTATTGATTTTATAGCTTCTTTTACTTCCTCATTTCATAGTCAGTAGATAAGGAGATTTAACATGGAATTGTAATGCCACAGTATAAGGATGTTTTCCCTACTCTTGAGAGTTGGTAGATCTAGGCTGTAAGTACATGCAAGAGGGAGCCCTAAAGAAAAGATAAGAGCTGTCAGGAGCAAGACATCTCTGACAGAGGCCCTTTACTTCCCCTATCACAGAGGGCAAGCTCAGGATGGTAGATGATGCGTGTGTGTATGAGAAAATAATGAACACCCAGTTCATAATGAAGCTAATCACAGGATAGATTAAAAAACATTTTCATGAAATATTTTACAATTGAATTATTGAGATGATTATAGATTTATGTGCAGTTGTAAGAAATAACAGATGGAGATCCATTGTACAGTTTGCCCAGACTCCTCATGTGATAGGCAGAGTAACAGTTCCCAAAGAATCTTCATCTACAAACACCTGGAATCTGTAAACCCATTAAACTGTGTGGCAAAGAGCAACTAAGGTTGCAGATGGAATGAAGGGTGCGAATTAGCTGACCTTGAGGTCAAGAGACTACTCTGAGTTTTCTAAGAGTCCCTAAAATTGGGAGAGGGGTGTAGAAGAGTGAGAGTCAGAGGGAGATTTGAAGATGCTGTGATGTTGGCTTTGAAGGTGGGAAAAATAAGCTATAAGTCAGGGAATACAGGTGGCTTCTAAAAGCTGAAAAGAAATCAAGAAAATGGATTCTCCTGTAGTTTACTCAGAAAGAAATACAGCCCTGCTAACACTTCATCTAGAGACCCATTTGGAACTTCTGACTTCCAGAACTCTAAGATAATAAATCTGTGTTGTTTTAAGCCACTAGACTTTTTGGTAATTTGTTACAGCAGCAATAGAAAACTAATACACCACTAAGAGTAAAATTTTGAAAAAATTATAGTATAAAATCACAATCAGGATATCTACACTAATGCATTGCACTGATTTTATTTGGATTTCTCCAGTTTCCTCCAAACTCATTTGTGTGTGTGTGTTTGTAATAAGTTCTATAATTTTTTTCTTTTATGTATTTATTTTTTAGTGGAGGTATTGGGGATTGAAACTAAGACCTCGTGCATGGATTTCACTGAGCTATATCCCTCCCCTGCTAAAAATTTTTATGAACCATGCCGATTTCCATAGTCACCACCCCAGTCAAGATACTAAACAGTTGCAAACAAGGATCCCATGTATTGTTCTTTTAGAACACACCCTACACCTCACCCAACCCTTACTTCACTCCATCCCTAACCCTGCTAACCATATATTTATCCTCAACTTCTATAATTTTGTCATTTAAAATATGTCCTATAACTAGAACTATACAGTGTACAACTTTGAGGTTTGGCTTTTTTTTTTTTTTTTTTTTACTTAGCTTAATTCCCTGGAAATTCATCCAAGTTGTTGTGTGTATCACAATTTTATTCATTTTTACTCTTTACTGATTTCACTTTTTAGGAGGGTGTCCTCTTAATGGTTGAGCTTTGGGCTTCTGCTTCATGGATATTTGCTTAGCGTTCATCCTGTCTCAGCCTCTAGCTACTCTTCCAGTTGTTTCTCCCTGGCTCCCAGGCTGCTATTCTAGGCTGGGAACGAGCCCTACTTCTATCCCTCCGATTCCTTGGAAACAGGTCAACAAGTTATTATTATTATTTCTTTAGTGATTTAGGTGCTTCCTAAATGTCTTGCTAGGGTCAGTACCTGATTCAATTGTGGGTGCCCTGTGATTCTACACTACCCCCAGTAAATTTTTGAAATTGCAAAAAAAAAAAAAAATACATGAATGGATGCACAGAATACCAGTTCACTCAACACAGGAGTTTATATTTTCTGCTTGCCTCAGTCTTGACAGGGCCTAAACAGCTTAAAGGCAGCTGATGATTTGTGAAACATATGTGACTATGTAACATCAGACCACTGCTACTCTACACAATGCCAGAATGTATGTCTCTCTCTTGGACAAGTGCTAGCAATTGCTAATTGTTCCCATGTCAGAACCCACATCAACTGTTTCATCCTTCACATAAGCCTCTGGGATTTTTGCTACTTTTGTCCATTTAACATTCAGTTTATTTCCTTTTGGGGTTTCTTTCAGTTCAGTATTGAATGCCTAGTACTATGCAACTCTCCACTTTGTGCCCTGTTTCCAATTTGGCCACTTAGACTTCTCAATGTGCACTAAGTTCTTCTTTGCTTGATCACCTCCCCCTCAAATTTACTTGAGGTATAATTAATAAAACTTGTATATATTTAAGGTATACACTTGGCTTTTTGAAATAGATATACATGGTGAAATGATCACAACAATTAAGTTCAACATATTCATCACCTCACATATTCAAACTTTTCTTTCTTTCCTTTCCTTCCTTCCTCCTCCTTCCCCCCTCTTTCTTCCCTTTGCTTCTTTCCTTCCTGCCTGACTGCTTGCCTGTCTGCAGTGACAATGCTTAAAATCTACCCTCTAAGCAGATATTAAATATATGATACTGTATTTTAACTACAGTCACCATGCTGTACATTAGTCTCCAGTTTTCCCCTCCAGGGTCCCAGGAAATCCTCTGTCTACTTTCCATGAATCTCCAGCTATTGTCCCTGGTCCTGGTCTTTGAAGACACATGGATCTGCCCTGGATACAAGATCTCTTCTTTCTAAAGATAGACTTTTGCTGGGCAGATTCTGGTCATGCTGCATTGACTTCAGGTTAATTTTAACTCATCTCTTAGAATTTATGTAGGATAATGTACTTGAAAAAAAATATTCTTCTCTTGCCCAATTCTCCCTATGCTGTTACTTAACAGTACATTTTGTGGCCAGTTCATTAGATTGGCTGCTGTTATTTTAATATGAAACTTGATCTTTCATCTAGCTAGCATGGCAGCTTTAGATTTATGTGAGGATTTCCATCACTTACCCACAATCTATGTACCAAAGTTTTTTCTGTCAACAATTTGTCTTCCTGAATCAAAGTGCTCTTGACCTCTTGAACTTCTCGCTGCATTTCTAAGTTTAAAGTTTTCTGTCTGGTTTAAAATGATTGGTATACCTTTCATAAATGAATGACCACTGCCATTTTAGATCCATTTACATTCTAGGTTTTCTATCTCTATTGGAGAGATAGAAACTATTTCTAGAAGTTCCTTTTACTTCCCCAAGAAAAGGGAGGATTCAGAATAAAGAGGGTAATTAGTGACAAAACAAGTCACAAGGTCACATAAGAAGTAAGTGTTTTCAAGTGCTGTAGGTAGGAAGTACAATGGGCTGAGCCATAAGGTGCTTTTCCAAGCAGTATGTTTATTTTGCATTCAGGTTTACACAACAATTGAAACAGAACATATGAAGAGCCACTTCACAGATAATTTGAGGAACTTGTTTAAATGAATAGGAAATAGTCAACTTCAATTTTAATATTGATTATATGCAAAATACAGTCTTTAAGAACGTATCTACAATATATTTGTAATACCTATATTTTGTAAAGTCTACACATATTCCTTAATATTTGAAATAAGCTCAATACTGTTCTTCGTCATGGGTAGTATGTGATATGTTTCTCAAAATATATATAAAAAATATATATATATATAATATAACCAAAAAATTAGTCCCATGAGATGTCACTATATTTATTACATTCTAAGAAATTATCTACTGAAGGAGGTAGCATTGGTTTAAGAGGTGAACACGTTCCCTATTTCAGAAACATTAAATATGGTCAAACATCTCTACTGCATACTTTGGTGGGCTGAATTTTAATCCTTGGGGTCCAATCTAGAAGAATTTCTTCCCCATCACTTTTAGAGCTTCTTTTACCTCCTTATTTCTCAGACTTTAGATCAGGGGGTTCAACATGGGAATCACAATGCCGTAAAATACAGAGGCCACTTTCATGTTCTCCTGGGAATTATTAGAACGAGGCTGTAAGTACATGTAAGAGAGGGTCCCACAGAAAATGGTGACTGCTGTCATGTGGGAGGAACACGTGGAGAAGGCTTTTTTCCTCCCTGCAGTAGAAGACATCTTGAGGATGGCAGCCCGGTTATATGTGTAGGAACAGATGATGACCGACACAGTGAACATCAAGTTAAATCCCACAAAGACTAAAAGTAGCATGATGTTGATGTCAGTGTTGGAGCATGAGAGGGCGAGGATTGGAGGAACGTCACAGAAGAAGTGATTGATGGTGTCACCCTTGCAGAAGAACACTGAAATGTAAACCCTGTGTGCACAGAAGCATTTATTGAGCCCATGACATATGAACCGCTACCAACTGGATGCAGACTCTCTGGGATATGACTATGGGATAGCGAAGTGGGTTACAGATGGCCATGTAATGGTCCACTGCCATAGCCACCAGGAGGTAGCAGTAAGTGGTCACAAATGTTGCATAAACCAATGATTGCATGACATAGCCCTTGAATGATATTGATTTGTTTTCTACTATGAAGTTTTGCATCGTCTTGGGAGTGATAGCAGAACTGTAACAGATATCAACAAAAACCAAATGTCATTGGAAAAAGTACATGTGTGTCTGAAGTCTGGAATCTGTCTTGATGAGTCAGATCATTCCACTATTCCCCACCATGGTGGTCACATAGATAACCAAAAATACAGTGAAGAGGACATACTGAAACTTGTGTTGGGCACCAAATCCATGAAGAAAGAATTCAGTCACTCCAGTGCTATTTCCTTGTGTCATGACTATCTAGAAAAGACCTAGAAAAAAGCCTAGAAAGGACCAAGAGGGGGACCAAGAAAGGAAAGGAAATCTTTGTGACTTGTTGAATTAGAAAAGGCTCTTATTTTATGTCACTTTGAAAATTAGATTTTCATGGTGAGCACTCACAACAGGGCTTATTTATTTCCAATTATGTTTTTATTTTCTTGATAAGAACCCATCACAAAAACAGTGACATGTGAGCCATGGATCCATTTTCAAAATAAAGAAGTTTTCACAAAAGTAGACTCACATCTAATATCTGTGATTCTAAGAAACTTAGATTAACATATATTTCCACTATATTAAACAGGTATTCATAGTTTTGTAGAGTAATATTCAAACATAATCATGTACCTTTTTAGTAACCTATAGTTTTTCTCAGACATTTATTATTTTAATCCTAGTTCAAGGTGCTGAAATAAGTAGCTTTTTAATTAGAGAAAGTTTTGAGATTTATTATATGTCTGAAGGCTTCAGAAAGTTTGTACTGCTTTCCTTAACATGCACCTCCCTTCAGGCATCATTCTTTGCAAGCCAAGGAGTCTTCTCATTATATATATGACAGGGTAAAGGAAATTCATGTCATAAAGTGAGTTTGCTTTACCCTGATGTCAGTAATTCTAAGCCGAGCTACATACCTGTATATATGAGATGCTAAAAATGTGTCTTCAGTGGTAGAAATGTAGCAAACTAAGCCTGTTGTTGATATGGGCTTCTCTGGTTCTTTAAAATATTTTGAAGTAAGCACAGTTGGATAACTTTGTTGTCAGAGAACAAGAAGCCATTCTCTTTAGTTCAACATTTAGTGAGGGCTGAGGAGAAACAAGTTAGTGCAAGTTCCTTCCTCAGGTTAATCGGCTGTAAAATAGCTGAAATGCAGCCATTTCAAGGAGGTGTCCATCCATTGGGTGTAAGCACTTATAAGATGAAGCTTGAATAGATCAGGGGTCCACTTAATGTAGAATCTTGATAGGGTAATTATTATTACATTTACCATATCAACTTGAGTTTAATCAGCCTGCATTTAGATGAAGTGATGCTACATTATGAAGACACTTCTCAAGAGCTAATGAAACTCATACAAGTCCCACCACGCACATCTGACACACAATGTGTATGTTAAAGGTGGGTTGTCTCCTTATGAGATTCTTTGTTCTATTTATCTTTTTTTTTTTTTTTGGAAGGGAAAGTAATTAGGTTTACTTATTTATTTTTAGAGGTAGCACTAGGGATTGAACCCAGGACCCTGTACAAGCTAAGCATGTGCTCTACTACTGAGCTATACCCTCACCTCTTTTGTTCCATTTAAGATGAAGGTATTTGCTAATCAAATGAATGATATGTAGAAAATGGCCAACTACCTGAGCAATTTGAATGTACTTAACATACACTCAGTCTCAGTCTTTCTGAGGCTCCATTTATATTCAGCATTGGGCAGTGGAAAGGGAACCAGCAGACCTGGGGTGAATTCTTGTCCTACCAGTTAATAGAGACAAATGTTGTAACCTGTTTTAGCCTCATTTCCTTCCTCTGTAACATCAAGATCCCAGAACTGCTTAGAATTTAATGATATTCATTGAAACACGTTTATAATAAAAAAGTTTGGAAATGGGGTTAAATAGATAGAGCACATTCTTATTATGGATCAATATACAGTCCCAAAAGGTGAGATAAACATATACTTTTACCAGAAAAGTGCCTATGTATTATTATCAAATGATAAAAGTCGTAGAATAATAGGTAGAGCGTGGACCCTTCTAAAAAGCAAATTTTCTCTCACTCCCATTGTCTTTCAATTTTATCCTTTTTATTTATGAATAAAGGTCAGGAAAACAACACACCAAACTCTTAAGTAAGAACTCTTACTTAAGTAACCAAACTCTTTTTTTTAAATTGAAGTATAGTCTATTTACAATATTCTATTAGTTTCTGATGTACAGCATAATGATTCAGTTACACACACACACACACACACACACACATGTACTTTTTCATATTATTTTTCATTATAGGCTATTACAAAGTACTGAATATAGTTCCCAGTGTTATACAGTAGGACCTTGTTTATCTGATTTATACATACATAGTAGTTAGTATCTGCAAATCCCAGACTCCTAATTTATCCCTCCTCCCCTTCCCTTTTGGTAACCATAAGATCATTTTCTATGTCTGTTGAGCCTGTTTCTGTTTCTTAAATAAGTTAATTGTGCCATTCCTTTAGATTCCACACATAAGTGATATCATATGATATTTGTCTTTGTCTGACTCACTTCACTTCATATGATAATCTCTAGGTCCATCCATGTTGTTGCTAATTGCATTATATTGTTCTTTTTATCACTAGTAATATTCCATTTTATCACTAGTAATATTCCATTGTGTGTGTGTATATATATGTATATATACATATATATATACACACACACATATATTTACCACAACTTCTTTATCCAATCATCTGTTGATGGACATTTAGGTTGCCTCTGTGTCTTGGCTATCATAAATAGTGCTGGTATGAACAATAGGGTGCATATATATTTTCAAATTAAGAGTTTTCTCCAGATATATGCCCAGGAGTGGGATTGCTGGATCAGATGGTAAGTCTGTTTTTAGTTTTTTGAGGAATCTTCACACTGTTTTCCACAGTGGCTGTACCATATTTCAGTCCTAACAGCATTGAAGGAAGGCTCCTTTCTCTCCACATCCTCTCCAGTATTTATCATTTGTGGATATTTTAATGATGGCCATTCTGACCAGTGTGAGGTGATACCTCATTGTAGTTTTGATTTGCATTTCTCTGATAATTAGTGCTATTGAGCATCTTTTTATGTGTCTATTGGCCAACTGAATGTCCTCTTTGGAGAAATGTCTGTTTAGGCCCTCTGCCCATTTTTTGATTGTGTTGTTTGTTTTCTTGTTATTGAGCTGTATGAGCTGTTTGTATATCCTGGAAGTTAAGCCCTTGTCAGTTGCATCATTTGCAAATAATTCTTTTCCATTTCATAAGTGGTCTTTTTGTTTTCTTTTATTTCTATTGCTGGGGTAGTCTGCCCTAGGAGAACATTGCTAAGAGTTATATCAGAGAATGTTTTGCCTGTGTTTTCTTCTAGGAGGTTTACAGTATCTTGCCTTATGCTTAAGCCTTTAAGGCATTTTGAGTATATTTTTGCATATAGTGTGAGGGAGTGTTCTAACTTTATTGATTTACATGTGGCCATCCAGCTTTCCCAACACCACTTGCTGAAGAGGCTGTCTTTTCCCCATTATTTATTTTTCTTCCTTCATCAAAGATATATTGACCATAGGTGTGTGGATTTATTTCTGGGCTCTCCATTCCATTCCATTGATCCATATGTCTGTTTTTGTGCTAACACCATCGTTTCCTGATTACTGTAGCTCTGTAGTATTGTCTGAAGTCTGGGAGGGTTATTCCTCCAGCTTCATTCTTTTTCTTCAGTATTGCTTTGGCAATTTTGGGTCTTTTGTGGCTCCACATAAATTTTAGCATTATTTATTCTATTTCTGTGAAATAGAATTTCTGGGTAATTTGATAGGGTCACAGTAATTCTGTAGATTGCTTTTGGTAGTATGGCCATTTTAACAGTACATATTCTTCCAATCCAAGAGCATGGGATAACTTTCCATTTCTTTAAATCACCTTTAATTTCTTTTATGACTGTTTTATAGTTCTCAGCATATAAGTCTTTCACCTCATTGGTCAAGTTTATTCCAAAGTATTTAACTTTTCTGATGTGACTTTAAAAGGTTTTTTTTTTTTTTTTTTTACTTTCCTTTTCTGATATTTCATTGTTAATGCAAAGAAGTGCAACAGATTTCTGTATGTTAATCTTGTATTCTACTACTTTGTTGAATTTGCTCATCAGCTCTACTGGTTTTTGTGTGGAGTCTTTAGGGATTAAGTAATCAAATTCTCAAGTTATTCATAGGTGTGGGATTGGATGAGAGAAAACTTCAATTCTTTAATTTATAAACTTCTGCACCTTTGCTTTCATTTTAAAAGTGGCAATTGATAATGTTTCCTGTTTTAAAAACAAAGATGACAATTTACATTTTATGGATTCATTGATTTGCTAAGGCTTAAGTGTATCATCTTATGTTTTGTTTTCTTTTTTGTTTCTGGTTTTGTTTGCATTTGTGTGGGTCACTTGATCATTTTTAAGAATTTCATTTTGATTTATCTGTAGTGCTTTTACTGCAAATCTTTGTATAGTTTTTTTTTTTAATAGTTGCTACTCAAAGTTTATATTATATGTACAAAGCTGGTGTTACATTTAGCAGTTTGAGTAAAATGTGGAATACATTGGGAATCATATATCAGTCAAGGTTAAACTTTTTGCTTTACTGTCAAACATAATTTAGAAACTTGAAGAGAAAGAAGGTCTACTATTTTTATCCATATTTTCATTCTTTCTTTGCTCTCTCTTCTTTCTTGATGTTCCAAGATTCACTTTTTAAATACCAATTAAAAGGAATAATTTGACTGGGTGGAAAGAAAAGCAGGTTTTTGGTACCAGAAATGTACTTTAAATATATTGATACATGTACATTTCAAGGAAGAGAAAAGCTATATACTTGTGCAAACATTAATCAAAAATGAAAGAATGGCTACATTAAATCAGATAGAGTAGACTTCACAGCATAGAAAATTACCAAGGACAAGTGGGAGACATCATGTAATGATAAAAGGGTTAACCTACCAAGAAGAAATAGAAATGCTATGGTGTGGGCACCAAAGAAGAGAGCTGATATTTATATGTGATGCAAAAGCTGACAGAACTGAAGGGAGAAATAGACAAATACATAATTACAATCAGATACTTCAACACTCCTCTCTCAATGCTTGATAGAGAAACTAGACTGAAAATTACAAGGATATAGAAAGCCCAACATCATCATCAACCAACAGGATCTAATAGACATTTATTGAACACTCCACCTAAAAGAGAAGAATATACACTTTTCCCAGTGCTAGAAGTATATATACCAAAGTAGACCATATCCTAAGCCATAATAAATCCTTTATAAATTTAGAAGAATTGAAATCATAGTGTATCTTCCCTGATCATGATGATATCAAATATGGGAGCTCCATGTACTACCTTTGCAACTTTCCATGAATATATATTTATTTCAAAATAAGAAACTAAAAAATGAAGAAGAGGAAAATGTAAAATCTGCTTTGTGATGTGAGGTTCAAGTGAGCAAACTTAGGTAAACTTGCCTGCAGAAGGCTAGATATTGTATTAGTGCTCAAAGAAGGGCCATAGTAACACATGCAAATATTTAGTTAAGGGCATATAATATTGATTGGTTGATCAATTAATTCACTCAATTATTTGGTCATTTATGTCCTTTGCTAGGCAATGCTCAGCCCAACTGAGTGCCCTCACTGCATTTCCATTACATCACCAGTGATGAAGTGATTGCTCCTGTTCTTGGGGCAAGGCATGGCAGAACACTGACTGACCCTTTCACTCTGCCTGCCACTCCCTGCACACACTGCACTGATACATGTCTCATGTTGAAAAATAGGATTTACTTTGTTTTACTTACACCAAAGCTGCCTCCAGATTCTCTTTCTGCAAATGATGGAAGCTGATTGCTCACCAGGTCTCTCTCTGTGGTTCCTTCCAGTTGGGAGTTTATACCTGGGGCCTGTGGGTTCAATACTGGATCCCTTGAGAACCTGAGCTTCCAGGACCTGCGGTGGAATCAGAAAAAACAACACTCATTAATTATTCTCAGATGAATAAGAGTTCAGACTGCCAGAGGGGACAAAATATATTTGTGTGTTATTGCCTTTAGGGACTTTCTGGTTTCATTGTTAAGAGTTGCCCTACTATTGACAAATTACCTTCTTTCTCTCCCTTCTTTTCTCCCTCTGCTTTTCCCTTTCTCCCTCTGCTTTTTCCTTTCTCCCTGTCTTCCTTCTTTCTTCCCTGTCTCCCTCCCTCCCTTTCTCCCTTCCTCTTTTCTGTGTTCTTGCCTTCCTTTTTGTGCAGAGGTGTATAACCAACCATCCACGTGGTTAAAAATTCAGATGTACCAAAGTGCACAGAGTGAAAAGTAACACTCTAACCCTTGATTCTCAATCTCTAGTTTCCCTCCCTGGATATCGTCATCATTACAATTTCTGTATTCTTCTATGTTAGCCTTGCATTGCTTTTGCAAACATATTAATATTATATTCTTTCTTCCTCATTAATAAAAATGACAGTGTATCAGTCACATATTTCTGCAA
Source organism: Camelus ferus (assembly GCF_009834535.1). Classification (NCBI taxonomy): domain Eukaryota; kingdom Metazoa; phylum Chordata; class Mammalia; order Artiodactyla; family Camelidae; genus Camelus; species Camelus ferus. The sequence continues at coordinate 18,333,528 of NC_045731.1, read as the reverse complement.
CTTGCATTTCACTTAGTATTCTTAGATGATCTACATGGAAAAAGAAATCTCACTCTTTATTGGTTGTATAGTATTTTATTGAATAGTTGCATTGCTTAATATGTTTAATTAAACTCTCTTCTCTATTGTTACATATTTAGATGGCTTCCAATTTTTACTAAAAAAAAGTTATAATAAATATAATAATGAGCATAAGTGTGGGATTAAAGGATATTTAGAAGAAGAAATTCCAGGTCGAAGAGTATAAAACACTGTACATTTTGATAGATATTGCCCAACTGTCCTTCAGAAGTAGGCTCTGTCAATTTAAATCATTTCTAGCAAATCTAGAGTGACTATTTCTGTAAATATTCTCTAATACAATGCTGATAAAAGTTTCATACATAAAAACAGTATATTTTAGTTTTATTTGCTGTTTTCTCCTGTAAACCAGATTGAATATCTTTTTCTATGTCCAAGAACCATTAGTTTTTCATTTTCTATGAATTATGTTTATATATGTTGCCCTCTTAAAAATATTTTGTTTTTATACTGATATTTTGAGTCAAGAACCCTTCCTTCCTTATAAAATTTGCAAACATGTATTTCTCAATATTAATCATTTTATATTGCTAATTTTATAGTTTACATGCAAAAAACTTTGATTTTTTTGCAGCAAAGTTATTCTCTACTTTTTTGTTATATTTATTAAGGTGTTATTCACTTTAAAGTTTTTAAAATACACTTTAAAACTGCCCTTAAGGTTTAGTATTGATTGATTGATTAATTTATTTACAATCTAAAGTTATATTATTTTACTCATTAGCCTTAAATATGTAACACGTGTATTTCTAACCAAGTCTGAACTATTCATATCTTTAGTCCTGAAAAAGATAATATATCTAATAGATATTTTTACCTACATCTGGAAAGCTCAATCTTAAATTCCAAGGTATTTTGACTAGAATTTTCATTGTAATTGCATTGAATATATATAAAGTTACTGTTATTATCTTAACACAATCATACTATTTGTGTTAGCCAAAATGTCCTGTTGATGGTTTTAATTAATTATAAGTGACATATAACCTTATATTAGTTTCAGGTGTACAACACAATGATTTATTTTTTTATAAGGCAAAATGATCACCATAATAAATCTAGTTAACATCCATCACCATACATAGTTACAGATTTTTTTCTTGTGATGAGTACTTTTAAGATTTACTCTTGTAACAACTTTTGACTATGCAAAACAGTATTAACTACAGTTGTGGTGCTATACATTATATTCTCTTTATTTATTTATTTTATAACTGCAAGTTTGTACTTTTTGTCCCCCTTCACCCATTTCATTCACCCTCCACCCCCTGCCTCTGGCAACCACCAATCTGTTCTGTTCTCTGTACCTAAGAGCTTGGTGTTTTTTTTGGTTGTCTTTTGCTTTGTTTTTGTTTCAGATCCACATATAAGTGAGAACATACTATATTTGTCTTTTCTGTCTGGCTTATTTATTCAGTATCATATTCTGAAGGTCCACCCATGTGCCTCCATGCTTTCTAAAGAGAAATTAGCTAGTAATCTTATTGAGAATCCTCTTATATGATCAATCAGTTCTCTCTACTTTCAAGATTCTATCTTTGAATTTTGACAGAATAAATATTTGTGTATGTATCTCTTTTCATTCATTCTACTTGGAGTCCATTGAGCTTCTTGGCTGTGTAGATGAATATTTTTTCATATTTAGGAAGTTTTCAGCCAATAAATCTTAAAGGAGATTTTATGTCTCTTTCTTACCTCTCCTTCTGGGACTTCCATTATGTATATATTGGTATTCTCGATGGTGTTCTACAGATGTTCAGAATCTGCTTATTTTTCTTCATTCTTTTTAATTCCATTCTTCAGAATGGATAATCTCAATTAACCTAGCTTCAAGTAAACTGATTGTTTCCTCTGCCTGTTCAGATCTGCTGGTGAGCCACCCTAGTAAATTTTTCACTACAGTAATTTTACTTGTTAACTCCAGAATAGTTATTTACAAATTTTATATATTTTAATGATATTCTCTTTTTAATGAAACATTATTCTCATATTTCCCTTTAGTTCTTTTTAAGTGTTTTTTTCTTTTAGTTCTTTGAACATATTTAAAATAGTTGATTTAAAATCTCTGTCTAGTAAATCTAAAATATGAGCTTTCTTAGTGACAGTTTCTACTTATTGGCCGTTTTGCCCTCTGTGAGAGTCATATTTTCTTCATTCTTCTCATTTCTCACTATTTTCCTTTGAAAAATAAATATTTTATAGTGATACAATGTAGACTCTCTGGAAATCAGATTATCTTTCTCCCCAGCATTTATTTTTGTTGTGTATTGTTCATGCTTATGTTTAGTGACTTGTCTGAATGAATCACATAAAGATTGTATTCCTTTTCATGTGTGGTCATTTAAGTGTCTCTGCTTAGTTAGTTTAGTGGTCAGCTAGTGATTTTGGAAGGAGATTTATTTAAATGCCTGGAACCCATAAATCGCCCAGTCTTTGCCAGTGAGCTCTGAGTATACGTTGGGTTATGCATTTAATTCTCAGTAAAGGTAGTTTATAATGCCACATTTGCAGTTACTTACTACTTGAGTGTCAGCCTCAGGGTTAGCCAGACTGAGTGTTTAAGATCTTCTTAGGTCTTTTCATGAACATGAACACAGCCCAGCACAAGCTCACAGAACAACAGATGGTCATAGTGTTGTAGTTCTTAGGAATATATTGGAAGTTTTCAATATCCCTGTGAAAGTTTCATTCTCCAGCTTTTATTTTTAAGCTTGGTTTGGTCAACACTTATCTCTATCTTTAGGCAGCTGCAATGTTAAAGCATGACCTTATATAAATATATAAACAAGTTTGCTTGGGAAAAAATCTCTTTGCATTGCATGAGAGTTTTGAGTTAGGTCAAATAATGATGGTGGGGTATTCCAGGGAGCCACAATATGGGTGCAATAACATTTTTGATCCATGGTTGGTTGAATCGACTAATTTAGAAACTGCAGATATGGTAGGAAGACCATACAGTTATTTTCAAGAGTATTGTTTTTGAAAAGACAGTAATTTCATCATGGAATTGGTTAGTACTTTCTTTGAAAATCAGCTTAGCATGTATTTGTTGAGTTTTGTTTTTTTAACTCTATATTTGTTCCATTGGTCAATGTGACTTTCTTATGTCCAAGACTGCTTTATCTACTATATCTTTAAGATAGACTTGAAAAGAGGCAGCATAGGCCCTCCAATTTCGGTCTTCATTTAAACAATTTTTGACCATTCTAGGTATTTTTTTTTTGCTTTTCTAAAAGGACTTGGTGCTTTTCCAGGGAGAAGGCTGCCCTTTCATTAATTATTCTTTCTATGTTAACTGTTCTTTAATCTCTTCTGTAATACCTTTTTTGCAATCAGTATTCTTTTAGTAAAAAGACATCCTTTACATCAGGCTCTCTAATATATTTAGATATTGCTGAGCTAAGTATTCTTCTCTTATTTTTAAAGACTTTCTTTGTTCCCCGTATTATTTTTTTTTGATAAATTAGCATATCATTTATCCATTTAACTTCAGAGAATGAATCTTAGATTTATTATTTCTAACATTTATGTGGTTTCTAACATCAATTAAAATAACTATTACTTTTTTTCTTTCCTTAATCTTATTTTCTTATGTCTTGAAATGCATACTTAATTTATTATTATTTCCTATTTATTAACACAATTACTTACGGAATTATAAAATTTTATTTGAACACCCTTGTAGTTTATTGAATTTTACATGATAGCTGATAAAATATTATATTATATGTATTTGTTAACTTTGTTTTTATTTCATCTTCAACCAAAATGTTGTTTAAATGAGAGTTTCAGTTTAAAGTGGTAGAATTTTAGTTGTTTTTACCTTCAAATTTTACTGGTAAATTCTAGTTCTAGGTAATTGGATCACAGAATATTTTCCATATATTTCTGATTTTTAGAGTTTATTGTATTGCTGTAATTATTCTATGAGCACATAAAAAGGAAAGAAGGAAGGAAAAAAGGAATGAAGGGATGGAAGGAGGAAGGAAGGAAAGGAAGAGAAAAAGAAAGAGTAGAAGGAACAAAGAAAGATGTTTTCTTGGTTTCAAGCTACTATGAAGATGAAAATCAGTTCTGCCAGTAATCAGACAGTGATGTGTCTAACACAGTGTCAGTAGACACAGAAAGCTGACCAGAAGCTACGTGTCTAACTGGACCTCCCAAGTTCACAACGCAACTGTAAAACAACTAACAACTCCCACTTCTAAGTGACTGCTACCTTCTCACCAGTGGTATAACTGTTACTACTTTCCTCCTTCTGCCTCTTGAGCAATGCTTACTGAGATACCCAGTTGCTGTTCTTCTCCTGCTTTTTGACAGTTTCCAAATCTAGAGAGAGTATCCACTTCCCTAATTCATACTCGGAAACATCAGCAAAGCCCATACACTGCAAAAAGCCCTCTCCCCTTCCTCTTACTGATATATCTAAAGCTTCTGGGGAGTGAGTTGCAGAAGCATAATAAGTCTAAATTTTGACTCCAAGTGAGTTTCATTGGTAGGCTTCACCAATACAGAATTTCTGTATATGGTATTTACTCTCATTAATTATGCCAAATAACTCTTCTGTAATTTTGTTAAAAGTTTTTTCTCAACTTGATCTACCATGAACTGCAAGAGGTAAATTAACACTTACTATTACAGTAACATGTTTCTTTCATCAGTGTATTTCCCATTTTTTACTTTATAAATATTAGGGCAATATTATTTAATTTACAGATTTTTCCAAGAATATGTCTGCCCAGTCCAATTCCTCTGTACAAAGCATTTACAGCCAATACATTTAAGGATGTTTGTAAAAGGAGACACATCAGAATGGAAAAAGTTAGAGTATTCTCTCTCCAGAGACGGTTTTGGGTAGTGAAGATAAAGACAGTTCCTTTCTTCTCTGAAGAGGATATGCTTACATTCCAAGTGAAAGTAGTTTCTCTCTGCAAAGGAAAATCTGGGCAGGCCCCAGGCAACCTAGAGTGGGATCAAAGCTTCTGAAAGTTGGGAGTCTCTTCCAGAGTGCAGAAAAGTGCACTCTGCTGCATGGGCTGGTAACATCTGGTTTCTTTTGATACTGTTCATGTTATGATTGGATCCATTTCACAGTGGTCCTGTGCTTATAATTCCATCCACAATTTGGAACTTCTGGAAATGTTGAAAAGGCAGTAAACTCTCATCTTGTCAATCCTCTCAGTAACAATATACTATGGTTTACCTGATTAAAGAGATTGAGAGAACTATAACACGTGATATCTTTTTGTTAAGACACCTGGCAATAGGATGGGTGTGTGCTTGATTCTGTCTTTTCCCAAGTGGATGGAACACTCATGCTCAAGCCCAAGTATGACTTCTTAAGTTTCACCTGGATTCCTCCATCTCTCCACATCCTTGGAGACTGAGGGAAATAAGATGCCAATTCTGGGTAAATGAGTCTGTTCTGTAGCATCAAACCCTGCGTTAGGTCTGCAACAGGGTATGGCTAGAGATTCAACTTTCATGTAAAATAAAATTTTACCAAAGTAAGTTGCTATGATCCATATTTGCCTAATTCCTGTGTCAATTTCCTAGTTGGTTACAGACCATGTGTAGTAAGGACGGATATTGCTCCATAATGTCTATGTAGCAATTCACTCTAGTGTTTTTTCCCTCTTTCTTCATATTTGCTCCAAAAACTGGCTCTTTGACTTATTCTTTATAAAATTAAAATAATGTAGCTACAGAGTCACAGTAAGAGTAACAGCACCTGTCAAGGGAAATCAGAAGAGGTTTCTGTCCTGGTGAGCATTCATGTTATACTTGTTATGGGTACATTACAACAGATTTTATACACTTCTCTGTATTTTTCTTTTCTTTTTTAAGGGCAGGTATTTGAAAAAAAGGGCTCCTCAAAATGTACAAAAGCACTATCAAAGATCTTTTCTTATGCTTTCTCCTTAAGAAACACATGAATTAGAAACTTACCCATTTAAGATGTTTTCATTACATTTCAGATCTATTGATATAATTAAGGAATGCCTTTGCAACCCACAGATATTTGTCATCCCTTCTGCTTTTGGGAAATAAGAGAGAACTGTTGGTTTGCCTGGTGAACTGTGTTGACTTAGTAACTGATGCTCAAACTAGAAACACCTCTTTCCAACCCCTTTCAGGGCTTCTCTCACATCTTGGTTTCTCAGGCTGTAGATGAGGGGGTTTAACATGGGGATCATAACACCATAAAACACAGAAGCCATTTTTTCTTGCTGTTGAGACTCTATGGTACTATGGTGCAGATACATGTAAGAGAGTGTCCCATAGAAAATGGTGACCACTGTCAAATGGGAGGCACATGTGGAGAAGGCTTTTTTCTTCCCTGCAGCAGAAGAGATCTTCAGGATGGCAGCCAGGATAAATATGTAGGAAAAGATGATGACCAGCACAGTGAACGTCAAGTTAAACCCCACAAAGGCTGCAAGTAAAATGGCATTGAAGGAAACACTGGAGCAGGAGAGGGCAAGAATTGGGGGTATATCACAGAAGAAGTGGTTAATTTTATTGGATTTGCAAAAGTTCAGTGAGAAAGTAAAACTTGTGTTTACAGAAGCATTTAGGAAACCCATGAAGTATGAGCCAACTAAGAGTTGAATGCAGAATCTCTGGGACATGACTGTTGTATAGTGGAGTGGGTTACAGATGGCCACATAACGGTCCACCGCCATAGCAGCCAGGATGAAGCAGTCACTTGTTACAAAAGTACCATAGACAAGGAGCTGCACTATACATCCTACGAATGAGATGGAATCTATTTTGCTCATCAAATTCTGCAACATCTTGGGAGTGATAGCAGATGCATAACAGAGATCAACAAAAGCCAAGTTTTGGAGGAAAAAGTACATGGGGGTGTGAAGGGAAGACTCAATCTTGATGAGTAGGAGCATGCCAATGTTACCCACTAGGGTGAGCACGTAGATCACCAGAAATACTATGAAGAGGACATGCCAAGACTTGTGTTGACCAGCAAATCCCAGGAGAATGAATTCAGTCACTTTGGTACGATTGTTTTGTTCCATGGCTGGCAAAGATGCAATATTAGCTGAAAAGGTGCAAAGAAAGAAGAGTAGAGAAAGCTAAGACCATCATGATCATCTACCTAATTCTGGAACTGAAAATGGTATAATATTTAATTTCATAGTGGGGTCAGAGAATATTTTTGTGACACAAGTAACTTAGATTTTAACGACTGAACCTTGACACCTGACTTAGACATTTTTATTTACAGTTTAGGGAAGTTGTCATGGATTGGTATCCATGTTTTTCAGGGTGCAGAGTGATTGGTATTTCATAAATCTATCAATTCAGCAACAAGTGAAATATACATAAACATTTAATTATGCTTTCTTTTATGCTCACTATATTTTAATTAGAAATTCAACTTGCTTAAATACTAATCATTATATGTGAAATCTTCACATATCCATAGATTTCTATATGGTCTTTCTCACACTTATCTCCATATTTTCATTTTATCCTTTCCCCTTCCTTATATAACACTTCTCTGCCACGATGGTCTCATGGAGTTGTATGGAAGTGTTTATCAAGGTATTATGGTAAAGGATAATTTTCTTTGTAAAATTTCCAATCTATCGTGGCCCTATATTTTTATAAAATGCAATAAAAAGGTCTCAGCATTGTCAAAATTCTGATAGTTTAAATGGTTGATCTCACTTTCAGTGGCTATCTTATCATAGAGTGGAAGCAGAGTCTAATCACAGGTGCTGGTCCATGGACCACACATCGAGTAGCACTGCTCTATGGTGTCCACCCATCATAAATACCTATGTGCTTCCCTAGTGATGGGCAGCAGATTGCCTACAACATTTTCCCACTACAAAGAACTCAGCGTGAAATTTTTCTAGGGTATATTCCTAGGGAGAACATTTTTGAGTCTGGAGGTGTGCACACATTTAACTTGACCACGTTTTTCCAGATCACTCTTCATGATGAATACACCATCTACACCTCTACAATGTTCCATGCTGTCACTTTCCAGTGAACACCGTTATTTTCCTAGCATTTTTTTTGCCAGGAAAAATAGGTGTAAATTGTTATATATTTTTTATTTGTTCTCTTTCCCTTTAATGACAAGTAAATTTGATCATTGTCTAATGTTCTTAGAATTTTGGGATACTAATTTTGTTTTTGGTAAATTGCCTGTTTATATTTTTTTGTGGATGTTTGTATTGAGTTGATTTTAGACATTCTCTGTTTATCCAAGATTTGAATTCCTTGTCAGTTTCTTACTTAATGAATTTCCCTCAATTTTATCACCTTTTAATTTTGCCTACATCCTTCATAGAACAGTAATCCTTAAATTTAAAATAACTATCATTTTTTGACTTTTTTTTTTTGAAAAATAAATTTCATTCCTTAGTTCATTTCTCCAAGATAGTAAAAAGCAATAATATATATGTATTTTTTCATTTTAGGTTACTGGCACATGGTGTTTGTGGCATCATGACATTTATATCATATGTATAATTTGATAAATTTTAGTTGCATTTTCTCAATATTTATTTTAAAAAAGCAAGCAACAGGAGAGTGATAGTAGTCACTGTGTGTGTCTCTGCTAGTGTATATGCAAAATGTTTAAAGATTTTTAAAACATTAACTGACTTGACTTTTTATTTAAAAATTTACACACACACACTAGACATAAGAACCTTTTACCGAACATTTTTGGAACAAATAATTCTAATATCAATCTTTTCCTGTGAGTCACAAAAGAAAACATTCCACATTTCATGAAGCTAATGGAACCTTGATATCTAATTAAGTAAAGTTTGAGAAAAGAATATTAGAACCATTTCACTTGTAAAAATAGATGCAAACAGTGGTCAATAAATACCTATTCAACAATCAACCCATGCATTCATAAACAAACAATTGCTAGGGTCTCAAAGAGGCTCCAAATGAATACCTATTTTTGTCTTTTTCCCGGATTTGAACAAGTTGAGAAATAAAAGATATGGAGACCATTATATCACCTTCAGACACCTGGGGGAAGACTTCAAGGTTATTAGTCAAGTTGCTTGTTTCCAATGAACACCATAAGCAGACAGGCTTATCCACCCAATCTTGGTGGCAGTGACAGGGGCAGCCCTCTTGCACATTGTGGGGAAGCACCTCTGAAATGCAGGGGCCCATGGGCTTCAGCAGCCTGGCTGCTCCTGAGGGTGAGGGCAGAGCAGGGCACACAAGGTTGTTCTCAGAATTATGAACCTGATAAGCCCCTCCACCTTTCTAGGAACCAAGTGAAAAAAATGGGGACATGGTGGCCATGATTACACTGATTGAGCTCCATTTGCAGGAGAGAAACATCAGGAACAGGGACAAAGTATTCTCCAGCAGCAGCCATGACCAAGTTGTACCAACGTGATGTTTCCCCTCATATTAATTTACAAGTTCAATGCAATTTCAGTGAAATGCTTGAGTGAATTTCATGTTCACCTTCACAAGTTTATAAAACACATGGAAGAGAAAATAGCTAAACATAGCTAAGAGAATTTCAATGGTTAAAAAGGGAGAATTTATCTTATTAGAAATCAGAACATATTATAAAGCAACAATAATAGAGACAGTGTGGTACTGGTGCAAGGAGAGACAAGCAGGTCAATGGAACTGTGAAAAAGACCAGAAACAGGCCCACAAGGCACTGAAGCTTGAAGCATGAGAACAGCAGCACAGGCAACAATGCAAATGACCCCATAAACGTGGTGCTAAAGTGTTTATTTACATGAATGACTTACACTGTGTTTCTACTTCTCATTGTATCAATTCCAAACGGATTAAAGACTTAAATTGTGAAGCTGTGAGAGTGAAACACAGCAGAATGCCTTCCCCCTAGCTATGCAGTAAAAAGTCTAAATAAGACCTGAGTGCATGAAACATAAAACACAGAAAATTCAATGATATCTAACTTAAAAACACCAATATTATGAAAGAGAAAAGACCTGTTAATGACTAAAACTTTACTCAGGTAAATTTATTTGAAACACATATAAAGGTCAAAGAATTAGTATCCAGTACATTTAAGTAATTTCTGTAAACTGCCCCACATGAAAAATTCACAAAAAGTATAATCAGGATAATTATAGGAGAGACTTAAATGACCAATAGAAGTATGGATATACACACAACTCATCAGTTATCAGATAATTATTATTAGTTATATTAATATCACATTGAAATACAATTCTATAGTCCTCAGTCTAAAATGGAAAGTTTAGGTTAGAATATACACTCACATATTTCTGGCCAGAAGGTAAATTAGAAAGGTCATGTTGGAGACATACTTGGAAATATTAATAAAATTAAATATGCCTTCTTTTGATCCAGAATTTCCATTGTAGGTACATATTCTAGATAAATTTACAGGCTACACAGACACACACATGTAAGGGTATCTGTGAAGATGGGTACGTATAAATATATTCACAGAAGAATGCTCTTAGTAGCATGCTCTAACATAGAAAACAATAAGAACTATTAATAAATCAGTGAGAATTCAGTGAACTGGTGCCACAACATCCATGTGGACATATTTCTCACACGGAATGCTGGGTACTGAAAAGGAAGTTGGGGAACTTACATGATGGTACATCAGGTTGTAACCTTATTTTAAATATATTTTTATGCATCTTAAATATTTTGTCACAAAGACAAACCCCACCCCTACACCTCAGTAGAGGGCTCCTCACTCTGATGTGGGTAACTCTGGGCAGGGCTGTATCTCCATGGATGGGAGGGTCAGTTTGGGATAAGAAGGTGCCTTTAGAGGTGGGGAGTACAGCAAACCCACCTGCCCACCTGTGGGGATGTGGACAATCTGGTTCTCTCAAACATCTTGAGAAATAAACAGAATGGGGTAACTGTGGTGCCAGAACAAGAAACAATTCTCCTCTTTTGACATTTAGTGACAGCTAAAGGCCAGTAAGTATGTGGGAGCTGCCTCTTGGGGTAAATTTAGTGTAAAACAGATTAACTGCAACCCTTTCAAGGAGGCTTCCATGCAGTGTGTGGAAGCACTTGTCAGAAGAGGCTAGCATTGGTTGTGTGTCCACTTAAATTAGAATCTTGATGAGATAATGACATTTACCATGTTAATTTAATCCTTTGGAATTAGAGTAAACTGTATGACATGACATTTTCAAGAGTTATGCAAAATCCAGTACAAAGGACACAACACACACACACAGACACAGACACAGACACACACACACACACACACACACAAAGACAAGAACCCAAGTATTTTGAATGGGCTTAATCTGTACTCAATCCTGGAGACTCCAAAGCTTTACTTACATTCAGCATTGTGCAGCAGAAAGCACCTGGGTTTGAATTCTGATCCCACTACTTCACAGAGACAAATGACGTCACCCCCTCAGCCTCAGTTCTACACAGAATCACTTGGAAGTTAATAATGCTCATTGCAACACTGATTACAGTGGCAAAAGTTTGGAAATATAGTTAAATAAATCAGAGTAGATTTGTATTATCAATCAATACACATGAGGAATATACACTCAGGGAAAGGTGCTCATACCGTATTGCTAAATGAACACAGCAAGTTGCAGAATAATATGTAGGGTGGGCCCTCTTAAAATAAACTTTTTAAAAAAAATCTCCATTCTCTTCTTTTTCTCATTTTCTTTATTTATAAATGAAAATTCTCTAGAAGGATTCACACCAAATTTTGAATGGCTATCCTTTGCCACAGGAGTGGAGAGACAGTCTCTAAACTTGTAAACTTCATCAGCTTTTCATTTTAAAATAGCTTTATTGTTTTAAGAAGGAAGAAAAAGGGAAAGAAGTAAAGTCAGCTTCTTAATGATGTGACCTAAAGTCACTGAAGTGATTTATGTAAATTTCCCAGCTGAGGGTCATGCTTTGAATGGGACTCAAAACTGGTCATAACACATGCAAATAACACACTAAAGCCATATACTATTCATTCATTCAGTCATTCGTCTAATCTTTCAATCGTTTGTTCATTCACATCCTTCTCAGGCAACACTCAGCCCAATTCAGGTCCCTCACTCCATTTCCATTGTCACCAGGGATGAAATGACTACCCCTGGTCTTGGCTGAAACTTACTAGAGCTTTGTCTCTGACCCCTTTGCTCCACTGTTTCCGGCACACGGTGGGAGGCCACACGGCTGATTTTGAAAAATGGGCTATGTTTTGTTTTACTTACACAGGGGTTGCATCCAGATTTTCTTTCTGCAACTGGTACAGGCTGATGGCCACCAGGCTCTCTGTGTGCTTCCTTCTAACTGGGGAGCTTAAAGCTGGAGCCTGAGGGATCAATACTTGCTCCCTTGGGAACCTCGGCATCCAGGGGCTGGGATGCAATTGGAATAAATGATGTTCAGTAGTTATTTTCAGCTGAAGAACATTTAATTTTTCTCTAGAGAAGATACATTTAATCATGTTACTGTCATCAGGGACTTTTTTGTGTGTTGCTTTGTTGATAGAACAACTCCTTTAAAATTTTTTTCTTGCCATGAATCAAGTTAAGCAATTTTTACACTGTCTGAAAAATAGTCTTCAAGTCTAGAAAGCTGACCTTGTCATGATGTTTAGCAACAAACACAGCTATCTGGAAAAAGGAAATCCAAAGCTAATCTAAATTTAAGTCCCTATGTTCCTAATGTAACAAATTGAGTTACTACTACTACTACTTAAATAATTATTTATATTACTACTTTGACCAGTTTTTAAATTTGAAGTAAAATTTTACTCTTGATTCCTTTTTTTTTTTGTCTAATAATGTTTATATTAAAAAAAAATCAACCCTGGATAAAGACACCCATTCATCCTGCGACACTTCACAACTTAAGAACATTTCAAATAACAATCTATGGAACACAAGATTTTGAGGAGTGTTTGGCTATATTGCTGCTAGGGTTAGAGCTTTATTCAATGAAAGGTGAAAGCTAAATTCAACGAGCCTGTAGCTTCTTGTCTCTTGGAGACTTATTGCCAGTGTCTGGTGAACTGACATTCAGTATTCCTTATTGCAGAATGAGTCTCAGTTAGGAATGTGTTCCACTGTGAATAGATAAAAATCCAACTTATTTTATAAAAACAAGGACTTACAGCAACAGCCTGGAAGTCAGGAGTCGCACTTCTGTGATGTGTTTGGTCTCTCCCATGTGCTGGTTGCCTCAAAGTCTACCATGTCTACTACGGTGCCAGACATCACACACCCTTTCAAAGCAGATGAGAGGAGTCCTGGAGGTAAAGATCCAGGACAGAGTGACAACCACATGCACACTCTTGATCAGGAAGACAAAAGCTTTGCCCACATCTAGGGGACTTCTACTTCCATTGCGTTGTCATGAACTGTGTTACACGGAGCAGCAGAAATCTCTGTCCTGCACCACAGCCCCTCAGCTACTGGGTTTCAGTGCATCTGTGTGTGTGGCTGTGTCTGTGCTGCCAGGGGCAGGTTTCCTGTGGTACCTCTGCTCCCTGCTTCTCAGGAGTATCTCAGATGCTGTGGAAGATGCTGTGGAAGATGCTGGGTGATCACCAAGCAATGGGGGAGGGGAAGTAAATTACTGTCTTCAGCTCTTGTACTTCAGAGGGACAGCTGTGGGGGACATTCTACATAGTTTACCAAAGTCCCCTGTGGGATTGAGGTCCAGGTCCAAGGGTGTAAGCCAGCTACATTATTCACCCTTTCCTTGCCTTTGTCTTTCTGTACCTCACACTTCCTGCTCCTCTCTGAGCCACTTAGAATAGCCCCCTTCATAGAGTTTAACAAACTGTACAGTCTGTGGGAACAGTTCCCATAGGGCTGATGTCAGTTCAGACACTGGTCAAAAGTTCAAGGGTCCTCAGAGCTGTTCTCATTTGTACTTGGCTGCAAATTAGGGGTCTCCACAATCACCCTCACATTTGATAATTTACTGGAATCCACTCTATGTTATTGACAATGTTTGTATCCCTTCCACCAAATTCATCTATTGAAATCCTAACTCCCTGTGTGATGGTATTAGGAGGAGGGGTCTTTGGAAAGTATTTAAGTCATGATGGTTCAGGCCTCAAGAATGGACTAATGCCCTGAAAAGAGTCCCCAGAGAGTTCTCCAGCTATTCTCCATCATGTGAGGACATAATGAGAGGCTGGCATTCTGCTACCCAGAATGGGGCTCTCACCAGACCTCAACCATGCTGGCACCCTGATCTCAGACTTCCAACCTCCAGAAACATGACAAATAAATTTCAGTTGTTCAGAAGCCACTCAGTCTATGTAATTTGTAACAGAACCTGAACTAACACATCTGGAAAGCACTACACATACAATTACAACTTTATTACAGCAAATAGACTTAAATTATAACCATGTAATTAAAGATACATAGAGGGAAATGTCTGTGAGATTCCAAACTTGAAGCCCCCACCATCCTCAAGGATGCATCACCTGCTGGGGTTTCTGTGATGGCCACGGAGTGGGGCCACCTCAGGAGGCTCACCTGAGCCTTTGGTTTGTTCCTTTTGGGGCTCTCTGTCATTGTTCATGTGGATGATCTTAGTTCTCAATCCCTCCTGGAGGTTCAGGGCAATACCTATAGTCCCCAGTTCCTCTGGAGGTTTGAACTGGTAGGGCATATCCCATAAATCACACTGTTAGACTTTCCAGTGGCCAAAGCCTCCAGGCAAACAAACACAGTCCTATTAGGGAGGGCATTCCAGGGGCTTTGAGGTCACCTCCCAGTAGCTGAAGGCACAGACCGACCTTTCTTCAGGTAAGGTTAATTCTTCACTACACCCTCCCAACACATACATTCCCTTTACTGAAGGCCACGTCTCAGGAACATAAACTAAGACATGTACCACTCTAGCTACTGTGAAAGCTGAGAAGTACCTGTTTATCTGGCTGCATCATCTTCCACATAACACTGTGTTCTTTTTAGGAAGAAATGAGAAGAGAATGGAGAGTGGACAGAAAAACAAGCATATTTTGCCACAGCTAGTGAGTACACATAAGGGATATGTGAATAGATTTTTCATCTTTCAGCTTTTGTAAGTATTCTCTTCCCCAGGTTATTCTTGTTCAAAACTTTTTTGGGTGATAACATATTTTTTTCCATTGTGGTATAGATTAATATTTTTCTATAGTGTTAACCATCTTTGCTAGTCCTTGATCTCAAATTGTGGGTGAAGAATTGAGCCTCTATCATAATGGCTTATAGGCAGTTGGTGCACCCCCAAAGCTTTCATAATATGGGATGTTACAAAAAGAGGTAGCTGCACTATGCTGTGCTAGTATTTTCCCTCATTGTAGTGGACATGGTCAGTTTTTTGGGTGCATTCACTGTTCATTGTCTCAGTAAGCATTTCATGAGTACTTATTATATTCCAGAACTAACAGACACTGGGGTTACAATAGTGAGAAAATACAAATTACACTGTGTTTACAGAGATTAAATTTGAATTGTTTCTGATATATACACCTATGGCAATATAAATCATATCCTAATCAAGGTGTCAGCTAAAAAAACCCCATTTTTTTTCCAGGCAGGCATAGGGTGTGGTAGATTATAAAAATGGCCACAAGTCCTTTTCTTCAGTGGCGCCACAGCATTTCAATGTGATGTTTCATGTCCTTCCATTAAGTGGTAGATCAGTTACTCCAAGTCTTTGAATCTGGGTTGTCCATGTGACTTTTTATGGCCAATGTGATATCAGCAAATATCAATGAAACACTCTCCACTTGAATACTATATTTCCTATATTCTACTAAGCTATCTAGCGAAGGAGGTATCACTGGTTTAAGAGGTGAACACATTCCTTATTTCAGAAACATTAAATATGGTCAAACATCTCTACTGCATACTTTGGTGTGCTGAATTTTTATCCTTGGGGTCCAATCTAGAAGAATTTCTTCCCCATCACTTTTAGAGCTTCTTTTACCTCCTTATTTCTCAGACTTTAGATCAGGGGGTTCAACATGGGAATCACAATGCCGTAAAATACAGAGGCCACTTTCATGTTCTCCTGGGAATTATTAGAACGAGGCTGTAATTACATGTAAGAGAGGGTCCCACAGGAAATGGTGACTGCTGTCATGTGGGAGGAACACGTGGAGAAGGATTTTGTCCTCCCTGCAGTGGAAGACATCTTGAGGATGGCAGCCAGGTTATATGTGTAGGAACAGATGACGACCGACACGGTGAACACCAAGCTAAATCCCACAAAGACTACAAGTAGAATGATGTTGATGTCAATGTTGGAGCATGAGAGGGCGAGGATTGGAGGAACTTCGCAGAAGAAGTGATTGATGTTGTCGCCCTTGCAGAAGAACACTGAAATGTAAACCCTGTGTTCACAGAAGCATTTATAGTGCCCATGATATATGAGCCAGCTACCAACTGGATGCAGACTCTCTGGGACATGACTATGGGATAGCGAAGTGGGTTACAGATGGCCACGTAATGGTCCACTGCCATAGCTGCCAGGAGGTAGCAGTCAGTGGTCACAAATGTTGCAGAAACCAATAATTGCATGACACAGCCCTTGAATGATATTGATTTCCTTTCTTCTATGAACTTTTGCATCATCTTGGGAGTGATAGCAGAACTGTAACAGATATCAACAAAAACCAAATGTTGTAGGATAAAGTACATGTGTGTCTGAAGTCTGGAATCTGTCTTGATGAGTAGGATCATTCCACTATTCCCCACCATGGTGGCCACATAGATGACCAAAAATACAGTGAAGAGGACATACTGAAACTTGTGTTGGGCACCAAATCCCTGAAGAAAGAATTCAGTCACTCCAGTGCTATTTCCTTGTGTCATGACTATCAAAAGCCTAAAAAGGACCAAGAAAAGAAAGGAAATCTTCTTAAACAGGAAAGGTTATATTCCAGTCACCTTTTTTTGACAGATTTTCATGGCAAACACTCACAACAGGGTTTATTTATTTCCAATTATTTTTTTATTTTCTTGCTAAAAACCCACCACAAAAACAGTGATATGTGAGCCATGGATTCATCTCCAAAATAAATGATTTCATAGAAGAAGACTGACTTCTAGTATGTGTTAATCTAGGAAACATAGATTAACACATTTTCATTATATTAAAAATGTATTCATATTTGCTTAAACCAATATTCAGATATGATTTTGTACCTTTCAACAACCTATAGCTTTTCTCAGCCACCTATCATTTGAATCCTGGTCAAGTTCCTGAAGTTAGCAGCATTCACTAGGGAAATTTTCTGAGATTTGTTTATGATTCACATATGCATGGAAAACTTCAGAGCATCTTTATATTATCATCCTTAGCATGCAACTGTATGTATATATATACATAAATACATGTATTTATACACACACACACACACACATATTTGTGTATATATATGTATATTTGTAGATTTCTAAGAGATAGTCCTGCATTTCCCATTTCCTTGTTTTTCTCTTTAGCCATGGCCCAGCTGCAAGACAAATTATCTTGTGATAACTCTATTAGTATATAATGATAGCTTATTTTAAATCACAGAGCTCTTTGTTTTCCATTCTGAGTTTTGCTACCTCTGTACCTGGTTAGGAATACAGCTGAGTTGTCTTCTTCCATAAGTTTTCATATTCTGTAAGCCCCCCAACTCCTCTATTCTAGTGCCTTTACTCTTAAACACGACCCCAACTGCTGAGCACTGCTCAGTGTGGAGTAATGTGTCATGGGCCTTTGCTGAGGCAGAAATGGCCTCATCAGTAGATCTCCCTTCTCTTCTAGGCACACAGTTAGACATCACTTCCAACCGAACTTTCTTAAGCTTGGCCAGGATACCCTGTTCAGCCAGTGGAACATGGGCAAAAGGAAAGAATGCTGCTTCTAGGCCTGAACCAGCTCTTCCCTCCTCCCCCCCAACTGGAATCATATGACTTTCTACCCCCTTTATCCCTCCATCTGTTGACTGGATACTGACATTCAGGAAAATTTTGGAAGCCATGTGTTAAGATAAAATACAGGACAACCAGTTAAATCTGGATTGCAGATAAACCACATAATTTGTTAGTATAAGCATAATTTAAATATTGCATGGAAAATCTACAAAAAATTACTGTTCATTTGAAATTCACAGTTAACTGAGACTTGCATTTTTATTTGCCAAGTCTGCCAGCCCCATCTATGTCAGTATTGCAGCCTTGTTCAGTATCTGATCTTGAATGACTATGTGGAGCAGAGACCCTCTGCCAGCAACCTGTTTCCTCCACTGGACTGTATGTGATTGAGAACTTCGGTTGTGAGAAGTCACTGAGATTTTGAGATTTGTTTATTCTCACAGCTAGTGTTATTTTAATCAGCTCTCACTGCAGTCATGCTTCTGATTATTCATGGGTGACCTTTAATCATCTGATGCACAGTAAATTGGAGTACTTTTATGGTAAGACTGAGTCTTGTGAGTTGTGAGAGTCTGTATGGTTCAGAATGCATTATTTTCCAAAAAAGAAAGCATAATTGATATATTTCAATGTCATTTTTTTTTGTTCTCTGTACTTTGTCTTTTAGGGCATTAAAAGAAATTAAGTGTTCAAAATTATCTAAATCTAACCATCATGAATATCAAATGACAACTGCATGTGGGAGTGTGGCTGCAAAAATCACAGGACTAATTTATATGCAGTATCCCAGCAAAATGTTAAGATTAACATTTTACCAAAATCTCACATTTCAATTACTATTGTCAAATTCAATGTGCTTCAGACACTGAATATTTAATACCAGTGATAATGCCTTTAACAAAATGGTTTTTGAAAATTCTCCTCTGGTAATTGCTTTCAGAATCTGAAATCCATCTTCCTGAATACAAATCAATAGTGGAAATGTTTGTTCCTTGAGGGGTGATTCAAAACGAGGTGGGGAGAATTATTTTTGAAAATCCCATTCATCCTTCTGCTCCAAGCCACATAATATAAAAGATAGTGAGAAAACTGGATTGTAACCAACACCTGAAAATGCTGGACAACACATAACAAAGATCACTGTAAAGTCATACTGAGCTCAGAAACAGGTAAGAAGAGTGCCCAGCCCTGGAGATCTAAAAGGAACCTGCAAACCAGATGAGATGATGCTCAGGCTGCCACAAGGATTTCTGTTGTTCTATGAAACAAAGCTCTTTGGTTTAGAGATGTAAGTGGGGGATGGGAAACTATGTCTCAGATTTGCAGAGTGTAGATGGAGCCAAATATACAATTTTGGTAAATAATGGCTTAGAACAAAGTCATCTTGATGGAAAAAGAGCTTCTGCTTTGGCAAAAAAAAATAAATAAATAAATAAATAAAGAAGGAGAAGAAGGAGAAGAAGTCCTACCTGAATATTTGTAACTATCACCTTGAATTCACATGGGTTTGGAGTGTAAATTTGCAATACTAAGTAAGAAATTAACAGAGAACTGTGCTGGGCTGTGAATACCTTAGCTATCTGGCAGAAACAAAGCAAAATCCTGAAGGGGAATATACCAATAATCCAGATCACCTTGAGATTCCTGCAGGTAAAATCAGTAACAGTGATACTATAATTCAAAAAAATTAAAAAAAAAAAAACAAAAAACAAAGAAAAAGCCATTGTGAAGAAAACTTTTCAGAAACAATGGCAGGGTTTAATAACACAGGATTTGGGATATTCTAGTTACCAGGTATAGAATATAGAGTAATAGATCTTTATTATTTAAAGAAATTAAAAATGAAAATAAAAGCAAGGAAGAAAAAGATTAACAAAGGATTTATAAAAGAGTATTAGATTTCCTTAAAAAAATCACTGAAATGACTCAATCGGTGAGTTAAGTCTGCAGAGAGACTTGGTGAGCAGGAAGACATATATGAAGAAATTTCCTAGAAATTGTACACAGTGTCAAGGAGATGGAAACAGTGAAAGACAGGTTAAGAAATGTGGAAGTTAGAATAGAATGCACAAAATTAGCATGTCAGGAGGAAAGAGAATGTTTCAGGATATGATGGCTGAGAACTCCCAAAAGTTAACAAAATTTGGAGAGTATGAAGCCTTTCAAGCTGAATAAATAAAAACTGTTCACACCTAGAAATATCATTGTGAAAAAAAAATTGAACAACGAAAGAAAACAGAAGATAATAAAAGTCTGAGAAAAGGGAATGACAGAGTCTGAAAAAAACAGACTTCCCAATATGACAATAAGCCAGAATAGAGAAGAATAAGCTCCTCAGAGTGCGGAGAGAGAAAAATCACAGTCTAGAACTGTACACCCACATCTCAATTACACAAGGTGGGCATGGTGGGAGGGTCAAAAGCAGCACCTACCATTGTTTTAATGCCAGAAATGTTCATTGTGAATCTAATTAAGATGAAGCTACCTGAAAAAAACCAGCTGATGGGAAATTCTACACATCAACTGGCTTGTATACCTAAATAAATGTCAATTTCATAAAAGACAGAGAAACAAAAAACAAAACTGAGAACTGTTTAAGATTTGAAAAGACTAGAGAGGGGAGGGTATAGCTCAGTGGTAGAGTGTGTGCTTAGCACGCACGAGGTCCTGGGTTCAATACCTAGTACCTTCATTAAAAAAAAAACAACCTAATTAACTCACCCCTCCCCAAAAATATTAGAAAGAAAAGACTAGACAGACATTACAACTAAATTTATAGCACAATCCTTGATTGGATCCTGAATCTGAAAACTAAATATCTATAAAGAATATTGTTGGGACAAGTAGAATTTATATAAATAATAGAAAATGTTATTTTATCAATATTAAGTTCCTTTGGAGTGAAAGCTTGGTTATAACAGATTTCCCTTGTAGGAGATAGATGTTGAATTTTAATACCTAGTTGTCTATGTACAGACAAAACTAGATGGAAAGAAAAAGAACTGGTTAATCTAAGAAAAATGTGTATCAGTGTTTCTTGTACTATCATTTAAAATGACAATCTATTATTTACCTTGTTATAAGGTCTTACATTTAAAAATAAGAAGCTAATAAAAATATGAATAAAATAAAACACTCTAATGCAGGATCAAATGGAGAGATTTTACCATCAACAGTTGTGCACTAAAGATGCTACTAAAGATTGTTGTCAGAAGGATGTGATCTCTGAAAAAAGTCTCAGAAGCAAGAAGAAATGCTAAGCTTAGAAACTGGTAAATGTGGGAAAGAACATATTGGAACAAAGAGAGGCAGTATTAAGTATTGATGATATTGTCTATGGGAGGTGATAAATTAAAAATATCAGTTTGTATTAATAGATCAGAGAATTCATTAGATTTGGGTACTCTAAAATTCTTGTACTTTAGAATTTTACTTAGATATATATATTTTCAATAATTACAAAAGACAAAAAAGGAAGTTTTCTTTGTAAAAGTTAGGGGAACAAATGGAATTTTAAAATCAATCTAAATAAAGACCATAAAGGAGATAAAAAGAATAATAGGAAAAATCAAGATAAACAAATCATCTGAGGAGGCATAAATAAATCCAAATGAATTAGTAAGGAAAATAAATATAAGTGGACTAAACTCATCATTAAAATTCAAAGATTATCAAATTGGATTTTCAAAATATAAATCAAGCCATGATATACAGCAGACAAAAAATTAAGAAGAAACTAAATAACTAATAATTACATAAACATGGTATAAAGAATAGAATATTATGCACTAATGCAATATTATGCAATATTCAATATGCAATAGAGAAACAAGGGAATTACCATGTTAAGTGTTAAAAGAGGTGAATTCAATCCAAAGGAAAAACAGAGCAATTCTGTTGCTGAAAACAGTGTTCTGAGACTTGGGGTCAAAAATGGTGAATCAGTTACGTCCACAGTCCTCAAGTTCAACTGTCACAGTGATTGTGACAAAAGTCAGAGTTAATAGTGCCCAAAAGGAGATACAAACCAAATGCTATCTGACCTTAGTTCAGGGAATGATCTCCTCTTGTCACTGAGATAAGCAGCTTTAAAAATGTACTAGAAATACATTTGGGATTATTAAGGTGGAGATTTGTGCAGTCAGGAAGGAAACTCCAAACAGAGGAAGTTCTTTGACCAAAACACGGTGATGCTGCCTCACAAGCTAAGGGCACAGGAGGCAAGAGGGACTCACAGTGTGCACGATTCCAGGAATGCTGCACTGATTAGCATCAGCTTCTACATTACATCACAACAGACTTTTTCTGTATCTCTTTCAGTGGCATTCTTCCCCACCCCTGCTAGGTTATTGAGGTAAAATTGAAATATAATGTTGTGTAAGTTTAAGGTGCATAATGTCATGATTTGATACACATATTGCTAAGTGTTACTGCAGTAACATTAGTTAACACATCCTTCACATCACATAACTACCATGTTGTTGATGTTGTTATGGGGAGAATGTTTAAAATCTATTCCTACAGCAACTTTCAACAGAACTGTTAACTGTAGTCACCATGCTATACATTAGGTCCCCCAAACTCATTCTTCTTATAACCAGAAGTTTGTGCCCTTGGACCAACATTTCATTTCCCTTACTTTCCGGCAACCACTGTTCAACTCAAAGAAATTCTTAAGAAAAGTTAATTTTGAGTCTAGACCTGACTTCTCCCCTTCCCAAAGTGTGAACTGGTAACTAGGATGAATTAATTCAGTCCCCAAACTTTTACTGAGCATTGACAATATTTGAGGCATTTTTAAAAAATACTCAATGTCCAAAGTGCTCCCAACTCATCCCATCAGTAGATGCTCTGCTCTATTTCTACTTCAGATTTTCTGGAGGAATATTTTCTGGAGCCTACAAATAACCAGAGAAAAAAATCCTGGTGTATTTCTCTGACTTCTAGGCTTAGATTTTTCTTCCAGACACCATAGCAAGTGTCTGCTTAGAAAAATACAGAAGTTACTTTTTTATAAAGTCCCATTTATGTTAGACTATCCCTTTCTATACTTACTGACAAGGTGATATTTTGCTTTTGCTAAAAATGGGGGTTTATTTTTGAGGGCTGTGGGATTTAGACCTAGCCCCATGAGAATCTCAGACATGGGCTGAGCTCAGTGCACTGTATTGAGCTTCCCAGTTGAGATAATTAAAAAAAATTTTTTTTTCAAGTTTCTGTCCTGTAGGGACTTCGCCTCTTTTTTACTTTCATGAGTTTGGGGACCATCTGTTTCAAACTGAAGCTGATTTTAGATCTTGAAAACCTGATTTTGTATTCTTAATTTTCTACCTAGAATGTTTTAAATCTCAGTTTCTCCTTTAGTTAAAAAAAAGAGAGCTTAATGGCACCAGATGTGGCTGCCTTCATGGTGCTGGAACAACATGTGGGGAATGCACATGCCTACAACTTCTGATCCTGTACACCTGTGAAGGGCACTGCCACGAAAGGGATCAACAGGATTATTGCTGTTAGACAGCATCTCCAAATCTGGGTGGCTCCCTTTCTTCTTTCACTGCTGCAGCTGTCCTCACTGTCATATACCTAACGGACTCTTGGGGCCTTACACAGCCAGCATCCTCCAATGAAGCTCTGTCCGGCATCAGCAAAGGCATTCACATGTCTCACTTCATCAACATGATGAACTCCAAGCCTCACTTGTTAATACTGGGGTGATCAGTAGAAGAGTTCCCAGGTTATTTCCCTAGAGGTCTAAACCATCATTTTAGAGAGCTCTTTACGTGTCCTCCCTGAGTTGAATCACTGAGTGATTCTACAGAATTCAAATCCCTTCTCTAGGTGGTAGAAGCCCTGGTAGGGACTCTGGCTGGACAACAAAAGGATGTCATAAATTCATGTTTTTATTGTCTCCTCTTCTTATATATGGTGACCTTCCAGTGGTTATCATGAAGTATTGAGTGGCTGTCTCCTTGACCTTTTTCCTAGGAGTATGGGCAAGGTGGCAGGCTGTATAGCACAGGGGTTTTTAAAGCACAAATTCTCAGAGTCATCCAGCCTTTGTTCAAAGTCTGGCACTATCACCTGTTAACCTAGTGAATACGGGCAAGTTACTGATTCTCTTGGAGACTTCAGACTTTAGGTTCCGTGGGTTTAAGAATTGTATCATACTATTACTTAATCCATGCTTACTGGAGCACTCAACAGATTTGAATTCACTGCCTAAATATTGACCAAGTAAAATGGAGGCTTTATGAGGGAATTTGTCAAAACTGAAATTGATGAAAAGCTGCTAACAGGAGTCCAGAAGGGTCCAAGGAGACAAAGACTTTCCTTGGCCCCTTTACAGAATTTCTTAGTAACTGGGTTGCAGAGGAATCCATCCTGTGGAGGCCCCCTCAGCAGCTCGGGGCAGGTGGTGAGCCAGGCAGCTTACTGCAAAGGCAAATAGAAACCAAACAACCAGAGCTCCCATCCCAGCCAGCCCCTTAGCTGCTCAAACTATCAGAGGGGAGGTCAGCTGAGCCCTCACCAGTCTCCCATAGGCAGGAACAGGTACCGCACAACGAGTCTAACAGCTTTGCAAGAGCAGGAGTAGGTGGTCTCCAATCCCTCCCTTTCTGACAGTCTGTCATCTGTTATAAGGCGTATTGATCCTTTTCACCTGACTGTTACCATTCCATCCTCCATACAGAGAATCTACCTGGACAGCTGGCTATGGTGCATTTTGGTCACCCTCTTTGGGCTTTGGCTCTAAATTCCTAAAATATCTTTCAAGGGGGGCATTTCCAGAGCTAATAATAATATCACCATGATCATTTAAGAAGTTCTATGAATAGGGAAAGGTGAAATTTATAGTGATACCATTTCACTGGATTTTTTTATTGTCCAAATGACTGATGCCTCACGATTTCTACAAGGTCAAAGAATTTTGTTATTGAAGATGGAAGAGGCTCAATCATCCAATCGTTTAACAGATATTCACTGAGGACCTGCTATGAACCTGGCATGATTCTAGGCACTAAGAATCTGGCAGTGAATGACAGATAAGTTCTCAACTCTCAACAAGTTTACATTCTGTAGGGAGATAGATGAAATACTATTGAAATTATTAATAAAAATTTTGAGGGCATGTTAAAGGGTACCCAGACCTATAATACAAGATAATCCATCTAGCTACGAAAACTGATAGAATATCAGAGGTAGAAGAAAACTCAACTTTCATCCTGTTTAATTCCCTCGTTTATTTGGGATATGAGAAATCCAAGGGCCAGATGCCAAAGCCCAGTAGACATTGTTGCTAATGGTCTTTATTCTGGAAGACCACATTGACTCTTTCGTAAAGTCTTAACTCTTGCTATCGGTATTTTTTTAAAATTTGAATGCTGATGGATTTATTGTCAATCTCAGACGTAAAATTGGTATTTTGTTATGTTTTTTAGAAGAACCCTTATATTTTACATACAGATTGAAATATTTACAGATGAAATGATATAACATCTAGGAATTGACTGCAAATAGTCAGGTGAGGGGAATGGAAGGGGTTACTGAAAATAAGATTGGTTACGAGTTATGGAATCTGAGTGATGGCTACATGGAGTTTCATTATAAGTAGCCTCCTAATTTTGCATTATGTAAATTTTCCATAATGACAATTTAAAAAATAGAGCATGTGAATTCCTTGGGTGCAGGTTACTTGGGTTCTATTCCAGCTCCTGGGGTCCTTCCCAGGAGCCATCCGCCTGTATGCCTCTGAGCCTGCCAGCAGAAGGCTTTGCAGACCTCCCTGAAAAAAAGGCCATGCCTCCTCTGGTGGGTTCATGTCCAGAGGCATAGAAACAAATAAATAAACAAACCCTTAGAGGTAAAACATAAAAAGGACCAGTGGATGAAGGAGGAATCCCAAAGATGATGTTTGTTTAAGGTGGGAAGTGAGAATGCCTTCTTCCTGCAAGTGTCTCAGCAGTGCTTGGCTACAGAGACCAAAATCCTGGTACCAGTGGTGCCTCCATTACCTACCAGCTGTGTGACCTTGGGCAAGTGACTTAACTTCTCTATGCTTCAGTGCTCTCACCTATAAAACAGGGATAAGATTACCAACTTTTTGGTGAGAATTATATTCATGTCTGGCACAGAGTAATGCTAAATAAATGTTGGCTGGTGGTTTTATTATTATCGCCTGAGTTTCCCAATAATCTGCGGCAAAGTGCACGCTGGGGTAAAAAGCAGCACTGAGGAACTGCCGAGGGGGTTTCTATCCTGCAAAGCCCCAGACTGTAAGGGCTCACTCCACTGTCCTGACCACCTGCAGCACAGCCACCGGCACAAAGGCCCCGACTGCTGCTGCTGTGGCACGGGCTGACGTCTCGGGGGTGGGGGTGCTGTGCTGAGGGTTTCTCCCCACTGCGGGCCCACCAGGACCTCCCCGGGAGACGGGGCGCACTGGGTGTGTGGCCACCGGCAGCCCTCAGCGGGCAGCGGGCTTCCTCGGGTTGGGCAGGCGGACGTGCCCACAGGCCGCGCGCCAACCTGGGCTGGACGCGGGTTCCGGGGCTGAAGACGGCGACGGAGGAGCAGCGGGGACGCCGCGTGAGACGACTCCGTCCCTTCTAGGTGGGCCACGGATAGCGGCAGGTTCTGGGCCAGTGGGTGGGGCGGGCAGGGATGCCTCCTCCGCCAGGAAGCCGGCCGGGTCCGCACACTCCAAGTGGAAAGACTCGTCGTCATTCCAGACGGTCTCGTCCCAGACGGGCGGCCCGAGGTAGGCCGGGGCGGCCCGAGGTAGGCCGAGACGGCCAGGGTGCTGGCTGCCACGGCCTGGCCTTCCTCCCGCTTTCCCTTCGCCCTTTCCTTATCCGGGCGCACCGCGCGCAGCGGGCCGGGGTGTGGCTCTCCATCGGCCTCTTCGGGATGAGCGGGGACCAGCCCGGCAGGCCTCTTCCTGAAGCGCTGCTTCCCCGCGCACAGGAAGCCCGCAGTTACTGCGCAGGCGCGCAGCGGCCCGCCTGTCCCACCCCGGGGTCTTTTGGAGACAGCCCCGGCCATCATATCTTTCTTTAAAATATTTTTTTGTCTTGTCTCTTAATAAAATTGTCAGCTCCTTGAGGACGGACTGGTGGCGTGTCCACAGTCCACGTGCGGGCAGAGCATCTTCGCCGCAATACAAGGATCTCCGAAGCCGGGCCTCGGCCGCCCTCCCAGTCTTCCGCTGCTGGGCTGTGCTGCTGGCTTTGCCCTCGGAAGCCCCAGCCAGGCCTGGACCGTGCGCCCTCTGCAGGACCACTCTGGGGTGTTTGCTGGACTGAAGGGGGAAAAGCAGTCCTCGGAAAGCAGGTATTCACTGAACGCGCACTCTGGGAGGCTTTGGTGCTGGAGAAATCATAAACAAACCAGCCCCAAACCTCTGCTCTAACCGAGCTGACGTAGTTTGCCCATTCTCCTTATGCTTTATAAATGACGAGCGCATAAAAACGTTCATTCATTCACTTGCCAGGCATGCTTCCGCATTTCTGTGTTAAAGCTTGCATTCTGGTGAGGTGAGGTTACATAATCATAAACACGATAATTTTGAACGGTGTTAAAAAAAATGTGAAGAAAGTAAAACAGGTTAATGCTTAGGGAATGATAGGCAATCGTGGTGGGGGAGGAGAGGGCACAGGGATTCTGTGCCTACATTGGACGGGTTGGAAGGTGACCAGCGTAATAAATAGGTACCGCTCATTGCTAGTGCCTGGGAGATTGTAGGTAGCTAGGACGTTTAGTTCAAAGTTGCCTATGAGGGATGAAGAAGAGAAGTAATGAGAACAGTTTAGGAAGCTAATACAGTGCCCACAACAGTGGACCAGTGCCAGACAAGGTGGTGACACTTCAACATGCGTTGCATGTTTAAAACCCCCAATAATTCCTTGTGTTTCATTCATTATCTATGAACGAAGGAGGTAATTTCTAGAAAAGAAAGAGCAAGCTCATGATCAGAGAGTTAGGACTAGATGTGTAAATATTAAGAGAGCCCAGATTTAGGGCTCTGGGCACTGCACCCCCATGACTGGAAACTCCCCACGATGGTTTAGGGCAGCATCACTGTCTCAGCTCTTCAGCTCTGCCTAGTCCTTCTCCAATAAATCTTGTGTCGGATTGCAAATTCTTTTGGTATGAGTTAATGTTTGGGTTTGCCCCAATGAGAGGGAGACCCAAGTCACTCTTGTGTAACCTTTTCCAATGGACTGAGCAACGGGCTCCTACTTGTGGGCTTTAGCAATTCCATCCACTTAGGTGTGTTTTATTTATTTTTTTTATCTCCATCCATATGGAACAGAGAGCGTCAGAATGACAGCTGGATTCTAGGCAGCAATTACCAGGAATTTTTGGAATACTTGTCATGAGAAGAAAGAGTAACTAGTTAATCTAGTTAATTATTTATTAAAACATTTGTTGAACACCCAGTCAGTGCCAAACAGTGGACTGGGGCTAGTGACAAAGTGGTAAGCAGGAGCATGCAGGGTCACTACCCTCATGGTGTTGTCAGTTAAGTGGGTGTAAAGGCAGAAATAAGTTGTACACAAGGGCACAGGAGCTTGTAAAGGGGGGACTAATCTGGTCTGTTAAATCTGGGAAGATTTCCCAGAGAAAACCATGCTTGTACTAGATTGCTCTAGGAGAACATTGCTGAGATGTATGTGAGATAATGGTTTGTCTATGTTTTCTTCTAGGAGATTTATTGTGTCTGGTCTTATGTTTAAGTCTTTAAGCCATTTTGAGTTTATTTTTGTGCATGGTGTGAGGGAGTGTTCTAATTTTATTGATTTATATGTGTCTGTCCAGCTTTCCCAACTCCATTTGCCGAAGAGGCTGTTTTTTCTCCGTTGTATATTTTTGCCTCCTTTGTTGAAGATTAATTGATGGTAGGTGTGTGAGTTTATTTCTGGACTCTCTATTCTGTTCCATTCAATGAATATTTTAAAGAGTTGTGGATCTGAAATAATCTCCTAGGTGGGGCTTGGCTCAGATGATTGCATGTTCAAGTTTCAATGCTCTCATTGAACATAAATGAGAATAAAGATATTTTAGTTGATGCCAAGCTCATATCATCTCTGATTAGGTTGTTTGGAATTTTTTCCTCCCTCAGTAAAAGTCTGAAGGTTTTGGTAGAGCAAAGGATTTGAATGCACATTAACCTAGTTTCATGTACTGGATGTATAAATACTGCTGTGTAGTTTGGGCAAATTACTGAATCTCTTTGAGGCTCAATTCCATCTTCAGTAAATATAATATAATGACACTGAGCTTTGTGCATTGTTCAAGGAGACATGACATGCTGTATGTAGAATGTTGGCATATTGAGATACTTAGTTTCTACCCTTCCTTGTTACATTAATCATTTACAGAAGAGAAAGTAGTTTGTTGCATATTTGATGTCTCTCAATAACGGGTCTGTATGTGTTTTAGGTCTGCACTGTCCAATCCAGTAGCCTTTAGCCACATGTGACTATTGAGCACTTGAAATGTGACAGTCATGTTAAGGTGTGTGAGTGTATAACACATACTGGATTTGAAGCCTCAGAATGAAAAAAAGGGCTGTAAAACATTATATTAATAATTTTTATATTTATTACATGTTGAAATAATATTTTGAATATAGAGGGGAATAATAAAGTGGCCTTTTAAAACGTGGCTATTAGAAAATTTAAAATGATTCAGGTCATTTTAACATGGCTTGTATTTTATTTTGGTTGGACTACGCTGGTCAAGACACCGTACATCTCTGGTAGAGGGAGATGAGTATGTTTGAAAAATCTGTGGGTGTTGCAGTGTCCTCTCAGCAAAACCCTCTGACCCCATCCATCATAACGATATTCTTACTTCTACTACTCCTCAACACCCTCACAATGGAATCGCTCTCTCCACTCTAGATCTCTCTCTTGACTCTCATGTTTGAAAGGACAGCCACTTTCCATACATTTCCTTCTAGATATCTCATGGTACCTCAGGTTCCTCGTGTACTCACCACCACATTCTGGGGCTGCACTGCTCTCTCCATACTTCTCTCATCAAATCTCATACCACCCACTCATGCTTCCAATCAGTTATTCACTTATTCACCCATTCATTATTTATTTTAAAGTATGTCCCATGTGTCAGATACTGAGCTAGGCGTTTGGAATAGAAAGATTCATATGATAAAATGGGGTTCCCTCCCACACTGATGAAACATACAGTCTACTGGGAGCAGTAGACGTTTACACAGGGACACTGCGATAAGCAATTATATTCTTTTTTGGTTAAATCCTCCAAGAGCCAAAATTTTGGCCTCTCCCACTAGCTAACTGTACGCTTTTCATCAACGACTCTGTGGAAATTTGTCGTACGAGAGACAGGTTTTGATTCATGATAAATCAGGGAGCAGATCTTGACAGTGTAAGGTCCTGGGGCTTAGAACAGTGGTCAGGATCATGATGGGTGTGATCTAAAGTCACTGGCTCCATGCTGGCCCCTCTGTCTGGAAGTCACAGTTACTGAAGATGAGAGAGAGGGTGATCAAGGAGGAAGTGAGGATTATCAGCTGCCTGCAAAATAGGCTTCTGCTGCACCATGTTTCATACAGGTACCATCCTAAAGCATTCCTCATGTCCAAGCTAGGTCTTTTCTTGGTGCAGTATAAAGAAACCATCCTGAATTTAAATTCCTGCCACTAGGTGTGTGGCCTTGGACAATTTCCTCATCTGTGAAATGGACAAGGTTCCTGAAAGGATTGTGGGAAATAACATGCTCGACACTCCTCCCCCTGAAAAATATTTTAGGATGTAGTCATGGAAACAGTATAGGACCAGGTTTTCAAGGAAGGTCTTAACTTCAAATATTCTGCCTCTTTATCCCTGTAATAATAACTTACTCATAGTTTTCAAAATATGCATACTGAGGGAGGGTTGAAAAATATGCTAACAGGGAGTTGGTTTTGATTTCAGCATTGCACAAAAATCCAAAATGTTTGCTGATATTTCGTGGTTTATTTTCAGAAAGGCTCTTTTATTCTGCAAACACTGCAAAGACCAGAACATATATATTTTTGCACAGCTAGTGAATGAAAATTCCAAAGAATCTCATATCTGTGCATTTTCCAGGGGGAGGGTAGGTTGATGTAGAGTCAAGTTTTGAAATTAGAAACTGTGATATGTGTAGAAAGCAAGGATATTCTTGTTTATGTTACAGTTTTCTTTGTTACCTTCCTCCTGCCCACAAGTAATTTTCTTTTCTGCTCAGAGTTGAAGCCTGTATTCATTTTTTTTTTTTTTTTGCTCATAAATCACTGGGTTTGCTTGCAAAAAGACAGAGTACGCTTGATTTGCTTTTAGAGCCATTTGCCATTGACTGACTCTGTTCATGAGTCATCAAGGTTACATTCATCTCAACTAGTGCACATTTGTGGAGACACGGTTTATAGAGAGCTGTGTACAAATCTGAACCAGTGAGAAAGCAATGAATTAAAAAAAAAAAAAGCACACTAGCAAGGGTGGAGCTGATTGGAAATACTGCATCCGCTGGCATCAGATGAGCTGCTAGTTCCATCCAGGGGAGATAAGTCTCACCTCCCTTCTGGCCCCTCAGAGCAGGGGAGGGAGGCCAGGAGAGTCCACTGCCTGAATCTCACAACGACGTGAGAAACCATCTCTGCTTTTCTTCCGTGGTAAAGATTTCCACATGAACCCAGAAATGCTTCACCTATCGAACACTGGTGGGTAGAGGGCAGAGCAGGGTGCCTACAAGAATTTTCTGGTTAAATGAAACACATCAATTAAAATGCCAAAATCTTACTCACTTTAACCATTTTGAGTAAAAGACATAACTCTAATATGAATCCTGACCCAATTCTGCTTTTTTTTTTTTATCTACTTAAGCCTCAGTTTTGTTTTTGTTTTTGTTTTTGTTTTCAACTAGAAAGATGGTTGATGAGAAGACTTGGTGATTCCAAGTATCTTCCAGTTTAATTATGCAGTGACTCATGGTCTCCATCCCCAGCTTCTTAATAACATTACAGTTAAACATTTTTCTTAATGATGCTGGGTCCTCATTTTGCTTATGGAAAGACTGTTCCTAATATTAGTAACAGGTAATGATCATTGGGCATTTTCCTTACAGCAGGCACTGTGTTGAGCATTAAGTATTACCTGTAATACTAAGCACAGGTCGAAGCCATCATCAGTCTACATTTTACAGCTGAAGACATTGAGGTTCATAGGCAGTAACTTCTTCAAAGTGACTCAGCTGACGAGTGGCTGAGCTCATGCAGAAGGAAGGGCTGTCGTTAGGGTGGCTGTTGTTAATCCCGGCTCCAGGTTAGAATCGCCTGAGGGGCTTTCAAAACCATACTGATGTCCAGATCTGCACCATAAATGGCTTAAAATAGAAAAGTCTGAGTGGGCAGTGTTTTCTCAAAGCCCTCAGATGACTCTAAATGACAGTCACAATGGAGCCTGCACCATTTAATACTGTGCTGGGATTTCTCTCATATGCCAGCTTCTGGACATTGGCTTAAAGAGTTAATTAACCCCTTGGAACAGCCATCTTGGCTGGAAAATAGGGGCTCTATCATCCCCACCGTGTGAGAATTACATGAGACAGTTGCCTAATGGGGTCACTTCTGAACCTGGCACTCACAGGCGCTCATCTAGTGAGCATTCCTGTCTGCCTCCTTCATCCTCTGCTGTCTGGGTTTCTGCTCACTGCTCTCTGTGGGCCTGGCTGCAGCGTTGCCCTCGCTCTCTTATTTTTGGGCCACTTCCAAGTCACTGTAGGTTGGGGAACCAGATAACCAGGAATATATATATATTCCCAGACTTTATTTTTTCTGGTTAAATGACCCATGCCATGTAAAATGACAATGTATTATTCGTTCTAACTATTTGGGGGGACAAACCTCTTCTATGAATCCAGATCCAACTCTGCATGACTTAATCTATTTAAACCTCAATTTGCTCAACTGGAAATAGGGTAGATAAGCCAGTGATTTAAGTATCTTCCAATTCAATATAAAGCCACTTTGTTAAGAGAAAACAGGCTCTGAGTCAGGGCTTATGAGTTTTTCTAAAATGACCTGGCTTGAATGCAGGGATTTGGCTTAGTGCAAGGCTCAGAGGCATTTTCCCCACTTCCAGGCCACAGTACATAGTCACCAAAGCCTAGCCTGTCATAGAAGAGCAGAGATCTGGTCTGACTCCTAATATTACAGATGAGAACACTGAGAGCCGGAGATAGAATGTGACCTACTCAAGGTCACCCAGTGAGCATCACCAGAGCTCGGGTTAAAAGCTACTCTCAGCAGTCCTGCACTGTTACCTGGGTGTGTTTGTTGGTTCATCTATTCATTCATTCACTCATTCATTCATTCACCCATTCATTCAACAAATGCTTACTGAAGGTCTGCTGTGTGCTGGGCTCTCTGAGAGGCATCACACTGCAGCGTGCCCAGGACAGTGTCCCTGCCCTCCTCGAGCACATGTCTGGGGGGATGAGACCAGCTGGCATCATCGCCATCTCCTTTTTGCAGCAATCTGGATTTTGCAACCCTCAACTCTCTCTCTCTTTTTTTCCTTTTTACACACTTTTAGTTAAGGAATATTTGATTCAGTAATCACGTAAAAACCACAAGAGTTATTTATGCTGAAAGATGGAAACATTGATGATAGACCAGTTTTAAGGAAATTTTATTTGCATAGATACACATACACATAAATATAAAACCCATATAAAGGGTGAAAATAAGTATTTATCACATAATTTCCAAATCAAAGTTGAAAAATGTTCAACTGGCAGACAAAGATGACATTAAGACTCCAAAATTTCTAAGCCATCAATCAATAGCTAACATGAGAACCTCTTCAAATGGTTCTAAAGCTAGTAGCAGAACTCTTTATGAGACACAACATTGTACAGCTCTTCCCGGACTTTTGATGGGGCTATATCCTGAGCAAACTATCTTTAATTGAAAGTATCAGTTAAGTAGAAAATACATTTAATACACTTGGCTTACTTAGCCTAGCCTGCTTTATTGTTAATTTTAACTTTAATTTCTTTTTACTATTTTTTATTGAAGTATAGTTGATTTACATGTGTTAATTTCTAGTGTACAGCAGAGTGATTCAGTGACATATTCATTTTCATATTCTTTATCATTATAGGCTACTACGAGGTATTGAATATAGTTCCCTTGCTATACAGTAAGACCTTATTGTTTATCTATTTTATATGTAGTAGTTAGTATCTGCAAATCCCAAACCCCCAATTTATCCCCCCCACCCCCAGTAACCATAGCTTGTTTTCTATGTCTATGAGTCTGTTTCTGTTATAAGTTCATTTGTATCCCTTCTTTTTTATTTTTATTTTTTTGAGATTCCACAAATAAGTGATATCATATGGTATTTTTCTTTCTCTTTCTGGCTTACTTCACTTAGTATGATGATCTCTAGGTCCATCCATGTTGCTGTAAATGGCATTACTTCATTTGTTTTTATGGCTGAGTAGTATTCCATTGTGTGTGTATGTGTATATATATGTGTGTGTGTGTGTATATATATATCTCACAACTTCTTTATCCAGTCATGATGGACACTTAGGTTGCTTCTATGTCTTGGCTATTGTAAACAATACAGCTGTGAACATTGGGGTGCATGTTTCTTTTTTCCTCCAGATATATATACGGGAGTTGGATTGCTGGATCATAGGATAAGTCTATTTTCAATTTTTTAAGGAACCTCCATACTGTTTTCTATGATGGCTGTACCAAAATACTTTCCCACCAACAGTATAGGAACTCTCAGCCCTTAAACAGAGCCATTTGACCTTCCTTGCCCACTCTTTCTCTTCCTCTTTACTTTTATTTATTCTTCTGCCTCCTTTCCTTTATTTCATCATAGCCCCACCCTTCTAGGACTAATCAGGCCTGCTGGATTCCCCTAGCTTCCCAGCAATAAATGTCCAGAGCCCTTCTAAGAATATTCCTACTCACGACTTTACAGGGTACATCTCCTGAGACATGGTTCATCTCCTGAGACATGGTTCCTTAATGGGGTACCAGGGATTGCCCTAAATAGTTTATTGGGTAAGAAAAAAACATTAGAGCTTCTTAAATAAAAATAAACCTTTTCCTCTTAAAAATTTAAAATTCTAATTTTAGCATATATATAATATAATGTTATATTACATATTAGTGTGTATATAACTAGTATCTATATTGTTAGTATCTTTACATTTGTTTGTGGGGTGTGAACAAACATTATTTTACACAATCAGACACACTTGGAAACCACTGCTTAATAACATGACTTTCCAGAATCCCATCATACCCCCTGTTACATTCTGTACCTTGAGATGATACATCACAAATCTGTGCAGCAGGTTGGACTTCTTGAATATGGAAAGGTGTCCCATGTCATGCTGCAGAAGTGAACTCTGAGCC
This sequence comes from Camelus ferus, assembly GCF_009834535.1. NCBI lineage: Eukaryota > Metazoa > Chordata > Mammalia > Artiodactyla > Camelidae > Camelus > Camelus ferus. Next base: position 18,298,113 of record NC_045731.1, on the reverse strand, counting down.
TGGAAGAGACAGAGTTGTTGTTAGAAAAGTTGGCAAGTCAAGAAGAAATTAATCTTTGCAAATCTTAAGCTCCCAAATGTTAACCACTATATATAAAAATAGATTAAAAAAAAACAAATTTCTTTGGTATAGCACAGGGAACTATATTCAGTATCTTGTTTAATGAAAAAGAATATGAAAATGAATATGTGTGTGTGTATATATATATACATACACACACACATGACTGGGGCATTGTGCTGTACACCAGAAATTGACACGTTGTAACTGGCTATACTGCAGTTTAAAAAAGTGACCAAAAAATGAAGAAGAAATTAATAAATGAAACTGCAGATAGATTCAGGAGCCTATTTGAGGGAACAGTGGGTGACCTCGTCTGACCTCAAGGCCAGTTGATGTTCCATTTCCCACACATGCCGAGTTCTTTCCCACCTCTGTGACTTTGGGATGGTGCTTCTCTCAGCTTAGGATGCTCTTCTTGTCACTGTCAACATCTTCCAGTGTGGAGTGGAGAGAGGATACCTTTGAAGTCAGGCAGATTTGGGTTCTAAAACGTCTTTAACCACTTAAGAGTTGCATGACTCTTGGCAAGTTTCTCAATAGATCTGAACCCCAGTTCTTCATCTGATAAGGATTATACTCCCTTGCTCACTGGGCTGTTGTACAACTGAAATACATGTGAAATTCCTGCTTATGCTAAGCAACCAAACAAATATTTGTCTCCTTTCTTATTTCCAAAAGTCAATTTTCAAGGAATAGAGCAAGTTGGCTTTTCAAGAAAAAAAATGAATGTATAAAATCTTGGAATTAACATTGATGTTAATTTTTGATAAAACCTTCCCCAGTTGTTAGAGTTAAATGCCTCTTTCTGTTCCAACTGCACATGCTTGTTTCTTTCCTTTCTATCTGTAGTATGTTTAGATCTTTGAATGACCATCTCCCTCACAAGATGATGTGTCTCCCAAGGGCAGGGACTAGGTGCATTTCCCTTCATGTCCACAACACAGTGTTATGTTCATAGAAGGCCACCTTTGGAGATCCGTGCTTCATTCAACAAGATTTATCAAGGGCCCAGCTGCCTGCCAGTTGCTAGTTGTCATTTCTGGCAGAATCCATATGTTCTTATTCTCATGTAATAAGGTGTGGTCTCTGCTCTTCATCATCTAGTACAGTGGTAAGTGTCAGTTGGTTCAATTTTTTTGAATATTTTAAAGATAGGTATTAACTCTTCTTTAAATGTTTGAATTTATCTGTGAGGTCATCTGGTCCTGTACTTTTGTTTTTGGGGAGTTTTTTGATTACTAACTCAATTTAATTACTGGTAATCAGTCTGTTCAGATATTCTGTTTCTTCCTGATTCACTCGGGAGACTGTATGTTTCTAGGAACTTACCAGTTTCTTCTAGGTCATCCATTTATCATTGTAAAATTGTTTGTAGTAATCTCTTCTGATTCTTTATATTTCTGTAGTGTCAATTGTAACTTTTCCTCTTTCTTTTATGATTTTATTTGGCTACTCTCTCTCTCTCTCTCTTTTTTTTTTCTTTTCTTGATGAGTCTTGCTAAAGGTTTGTCAATTTTGCTTATTTTTCAAATATCCAGCTATTAGTTTCCTTGATCTTGTCTACTATTTAAATGCCTGTTTCATTTATTTCCACTCTGATCTTTAATATTCCCTTCCTTCTACTAATTTTGGTTTTGTTCGCTCTTTAGGTATAAGGTTAGGTTGTTCATTTAAGATTTTTCCTGTTCTCTTAGGTAGGCTTGTATTGCTATAAACTTTCCTTTTGGAACTGCCTCTGCTGCAGCCATAAATTTTGGAACTTTTTGTTTCCATTTTTATTTGTCTCAAGGTATTTCTTGAGCTCTTCTTTGATTCCTTTAGTGATTGGTTGCTTAGTAGCATATTGTTTATCCTCCATGTGTTTGTGTTTTTTGCAGTTTTTTTTTTTTCCCTTGTAGTTGATTTCTAGTCTTATTGGATTGTGATCAGAAAAGATGCTTGATATAAATTCAGTTTTCTTAAATTCACTGAAGCTTATTTTGTGGCCTAACATGTGATCTATCCTGGAGAATATTCCATACGTACTTGAAAAGTATATGTATTATGCTGTTTTTGAATGTAATGGTCTTTATATATATATATAGCTATATCTTTATATATCTATATCTACATCTATATCTATATCTATATATTCCATCTGATAAAATGTGTCCTTTAACCAGTGATTTTTTTTTAAATTGATTTCCTGTCTTCATGATCTGTTCATTGATGTAAGTGGGGTGTTAAAATCCCCTACTATCACTGTGTTAATGTCAGTTTCTCCCTTTATGTCTGCTAATGTTCGCTTTGTGTGTTTGGTTGCTCCAGCGTTGGGTGCATACATAATTACAAGTGTTCCATTTTTTGTTGGGTGGATCCCCTCTTCATTACGTAATGCTCTTCACTGTCTCCTGCTACACCCTTTGTTTTAAACGTCTTTGTCTGGTATAAGTAGTGCTACCCGGATTTCATTTAGATTTGCATGTAATGTCTTTTCCCATCCCCTCAGTTTCAGTCTATGTGTGTCTTCAGATCTAAAATGAGTCTCTTGGAAGTAACATATACATGGGTCTTGTTTTTTTTTATCCATTCAGCTCCACTGTGTCTTTTGATTGGAGCTATAGACATGCTGGTGTGTGTGACTGGCCCCCTGTGTGAATGACTGTAAGGCCTGGCAGCAACTCTATTGACTGTTTTTGTGTGTGTGGCCAGTCCCCAAGGCAAGTGCTACTTTAGGGGTGCACTGGTGCCAGCCAAGAGTGCCTGCCAGCACTGGTGGGGCTCAGGAGCCTGCATTAGAGGGGTTCCAGTGCTGGCTAAGGGCATCCACCAGGACTGGTGGGACAGAAGGGGCTGCTTTGGAGGGGCTCCAGTGTCAGCCGAGGGTGCCCACCAAGCTTTGTGTGGTGGGATGGCTGCTTTGTATGAGTGCCATCTGGGTTGGGTCCTTAGGTGAACCCAGGGTGGTGCAAGCAGTGCTCATAAGTTAGATGGGAAGATTGAGAAATGGTGCTGCCAGCACAAGGCCTGTTAGGTAGAGGGTGAGCCAAAAATGAACAACCAAAACCCAAACTTGTGCCTGGCAGTTACTCTGTACACAGAGGAAGTTCCAACAGATCTCTGCTTTTCAGACACATAACCTAAAATTAGTTTTTTTACATATGACCCACTTGCTTTTCAAACTGCTGCCTCTGCACTGGGACTTGAAGTGAGTGAGTTTTTGTGTGCACCCTTTAAAAGCAGATTCTCGGTTTCCTTCAGTCCTCTATTTTCCCCAGATGTAAGCCCCACTAGTTTTCAAAGCCAGACATTATGAAGGCTATCTTCCTGGTGCAGGTTTCCCAGGCTGGAGTGCCCGGTGTGAGGTTTGGCACCCTTGCTCCCCACAGAGGAACTCTGAGGCTCTGACATCCCTCCTGCCTGTGGGCCACAGCACCAGAACTGTGGGTCCCAGCCAGACTGCATCTCCACCCCTCCTGCCCATCTCAGTGTGGCTTTTTCTTTTTATCTTTAGTTGTGGAAAACCTTTTCTGCTAGTCTTCAAGTCATTCTCAGTGTAGTTTCTCTATGTGTAGTTGTGTCCATGGGAGGAGGTGAGGATCTTCCTACTCGGCCATCTTGTTCTGATCTCTTATATAACTTTTTCATTATTCTTTAAATGAAAAATCTTCTTCTGAGGGCACTAGATATAATAGAAAGCATTTTAGAGGAACTGAAAATGAAGGCTAATGTGCCTAGAGTCTTTGAGTGAGGGTCAGATAGTGGTCAGAGAGTCAGAGAGTAAAAGAGGTAACAGACACAAGATCATGCTACCTTGATGGAATTTGGATTTTATTTAGGGTACAACTGGTCACCAGTGAAAAGTTTTAAGTAGCTGAGAAACATGATCTGATCTGAGATTTTCAGAGATCATTCATCTGGAGACTGTGTAGAAAGAAATTAGAGAAGAATGAAAATGGAGAAACCAGTTAGAAGCTCTTCTAGTAATCCAGGTAGGAAGTGATGATGGATGGTGTTACAGAAGTGGCAGTGGAAATGGAGAGATTGTGCAGCTGAATTTATTCTTCAAGATTTTCTCTGATCTATAAAAAAGTTCAATTTTAAAAAGGCATGTCCTTGGTCCATGTAACCATTTCCCTGTACTCCTACAATACCCAATGCTTAATCCCATCAGAACCCACATTAAGTTGAATCATATGTAATTGTCATTTTTTGGATGCCAAGTCGGTCACTATCATAAGTTTCATATGGCTTAGGGTAAGTAAACTTAATTCAGTTGAACATATGCTTTTTTAACATCTATTTTGTGCCAGCCTTGTGCTGGTTCTTACTGTGTTGTGTTGTGTCTATTTTAATCATCTGACTTTGCTGTCATACAAGGACACTTAACTAAGAGGCAAAGACCACAACTTGTATATCTGCATTTCCAATCACCTGTACAGTGACTGGCAGATTTTAGCAGGAAGAGATTATCTGTACAGAAGAAGCAAACCTGAAAAGGTTGGAGTCCTTGGCCACATCAGGAGAAAATGTGATTAAAATCAGCAAAGGTAGTGACTCTGGGATGGATTTTCTGGTTCAAAATGTCACTGTCCTTATGTTTGGTAAATGATTGCAGACTCAGAGGGAAGTGGGAAGAATAGAGAGAATTCTGTAATTCTTACCCAAACCTAAGGGGACATTGGTCTCATCCCTTTAGCTAAAGTCCTATGAATTTTTTACTTTTTACATCTAAAGTTGAAATTTAGCTGACCCTGTGGTGTGGCGCTGTGGTCTCCAAGATTGGCTCTTGCTTTGGAACCTTATTCTGAAAGAATGAGTTTGGAGTCTAGTTGAATGACAGAATAGCAATGAAAGTCTTTTATAAAATAAAGTAGACTTAGAACCTCAGGATGGGAGTATACAGCTCTGCAGAAGCAGCATATGGCTTTGTGGGGGGTGAGATTTCCTCTGCAGATCCTGTGAGGGCCACCATGACTTTGTCAGCAACCTAATACATGTAATCTTTGAACTTAATCCTTTGCACCCTGGGCCAAGTCCAAATCACGATCTCTGGTATGACAGTAAAAAAAATGGGCTCTCCTCTGACAAGTAAAATAAACACACCCAGAAGCAGCACATTTGTTTGAAATAATGATGATAATAATGGTAACAATAATAAGACATTTATTAATTACCCAATATGTGCCAGCCCTCTTCCAGACACTTCGCATGCATTGGAAAAGTTAATCCTCACAACAATCCTGTGAGACAAGTACTGAGCGCTTTCATAACTTTCCCGTATTTGCACAGCTCATAAGTAGTAGGGCTGGGAAGTCACTTATACCATGACTAATCTTCTAGCCATAGCTACACGTCACTGTGCTACCGTGAAGCTTCCTTCTCCTGTGCAGATCTTACCTTTGTTTTTGTCATATGATTTGTTTGAGAGCCTCCTCACTTTACCTAGCCTGGAAAATTCCTGGGTATGCATTAAGACCCATTTAAAGAAATATGTGATGATTTCTCTAACTTTTTTGTGTTTTCTTGGGACTTGGTACATTTTGCTATTACACTAAGTTATTATTATTCGTCTAAATGTTTGCCTCCCGTTAGTAAACTGTGATCACTGTGCTTCTTTCTTCTTCTTATCCTCGGGACCAGGACCACGTCAATGCCTAATAAATGTTTTATGAGTGGGTAATGAAAGAATGACTATAATAACTTAATTATCTGAGCAGAGCCAGAATTCAAACAGTAAGCAGCCCAAATGAATGGCCAAGCACTCATGAGCTCAAGTGCATGCATTGCCCTCATAAAATGTTGTTGAAGTGTGTCAAATTATCTGTCCATCATCTCTTTGTAATGGGATGGCCCTGACCTCTGATGATGTAGTCCCACTTGAGCAACCGTGTCTCTGTAATGTGATCCCTCACCTCTAAGCACAGTGGCTGATTCAGGAGAGCTACTCAGCCCTAGCTGAGCCAGTGAACTTCTTTTGGAATTGGCTATTATCTTGAACAGAGGACATGTAAATTTAAGAGCTGTTGACAATGGTAGCTTTCCACCATTTAGACTGGGAAGCCCAAAGGCTTGTCTGTAGCCAGTGGGAAAAGTAAGGAAGTACCTGGGAAAAAGAGTCAAGTTTATAAATTCAGGAAGACTTCCTGGATGGAACTCTTGTAGTAGTACCCCAGTGACTGAGATCTACAGATTCCATGAGAAAATGGCCATTTATATTCTGTTCACTATTATGTCTTCAGGTCTAGCAGAGTGGGCATTTAATAATTATTTGTTCAATGAATAAATAAGCAGGGTCCTGAGAAGATGGAACACCTCAAGGCAGGGAAGGGACGGTATTACCTCGATTCTGGAAGTTCTTATATCTCATGTAGTGTTATAATTGATTGCCATAGGTGACTCCATCATTTAACTTAGAAGCTTTTGCTTTGAAAAATATTGCAGAAGTAAATTTGGGTGGATTAGATAATCATGAGTTACCTGGAGAGCTTTTCTAAACATTGTGTTCTGGGTATCAGCCTGTGGAAATTATGATTCAGTTAGTCTGAGTTGGGGTTCTACATTCTGCATTTTCCAAAAATTCCCCAGGTGACTTTTTTAGGGTTTCATGAATTCCCATACCCTGTGATTCACCCGTCTCCCAGTTCTAGTTAGACTTTTTATTGCATTAAATTTGTGTTTTAGGTAGCATTAATTTGCCTTTCACTGATTAAGTATCAAATGTATGTAAAGCATAGCACAAACTGCTTGCTCTGTTTTTAAATCTTCCTAGTAGGAAAGCAGTTGCCACCTCCCTTCAATGAATGAAAAACTAACACTTAACTTTCAGGTCAGAGGTTTCATGATACCATCTCATCAGAAGGTAAGACAAATCCCTCCACTATGTGTGAAGTCATGAATCAGTAATATGACAAGGTCAGAGAATGCGGATTTTTAAAAAACTATTTTTAACATCCCAAGTTGGAGTCATTTATCCTGACCCTTTTTGCTTGCTTTTCAGAGAGATAGGGCACAGACTTAGTTTGAGGTAAACAGGAAGCTGAAACTCTGACCATGAAGGTAAACTATGTCATTGTGTATTATGAACTTGGGTCTGTGCTTAGAGATCCTGAAAGTCATGGGACCAGTGGCTGCCTATTCAGAGGGATGGTGGCTAAACTGTGATAAAGCAACCATTGATTCAGGCATCTGGGATTCTAGTCCCCATTTCTGACTAGCTGGATACATTACAAAGCCATTTCCCTCTTCTGGGTAATCCTCATGTCCCACTGAGAGATGGCATTAAAGTTGAGTTGTTCTAAAATTCAAGGCCTCTGGGATCCCAAAGAGTATGAATTAGAAATCAGAAGTTATCACTTTGCCTGATTATTTGGAGTCAAGATGTTCAAAACCACAAGCACAAAACTTGAGTACCACAATTGCATGGTAGAACTAGATAATAAGGTGGTCATCCATATGTATACATGTATTTATAAGCATCTGAATGAAAACAGAATTTTTCACAGCTTAGTTAAGAATCACTGCATCGGATAGTATCTGAGGTCCCTTCCAGCTCTTAGATAAAAAGAAGCCATGTTTGATTTCCTCGCTCTGAGAAGTTTTCAGTCTTCTTCCCTGACCATAGACAAAGTGAACTTCATTCTACTCCATCATTTATGGAGATTAAGTCTACAAATAACATGAGGTTTCATAATAAACCTGAGCACACATGTGCCAAACATCCTACTAGGCATTCTCAAATGAGACACAGGAAATGGAGGGTGAGTGATCGCTGCTCACCATGGTCACCATGGTTTACCACTTCCTCCCCTTCTGCATGTCCCACACTCCTGTACCAGACTGCATGTGGAGTCACAGAGAGGACTCTGCCTTCGCTTGTACGCACCACCTTGTCTTTCAAGGTGGCTCCTGTTCATTCTTCAAAACTCAGTTTTTTAAGCTGCACCTTGATAAAGCTGAAACTCCTTTGCGTTCCCACTGTCCCTCGGGCACAGTGTGATTGGCTCTCTTGTTGCATCACGTTTGTGTTGTTGTCACCATTGTTGTCTCTTTCCTCCACTAGACCATCAGTTGTTTGAAGGCAGGGATCATGCCTTTTTTCATTTAGGCAGTTTTCAACCTGGCACCGACTAGTACTCAGTGTTTGATTACAGAGTGAATGAATGGCTCAGTGGATAACTAAGACCCAGAAATATTCACTGTCTGCTCTGTCATAGGTTCTCTGTGACAGAGGGGCAGGGTGGGTGGGTGGAAGGCCCCCTTACAATAACCCCCCAGCTCCCGTATCATCTTAACAGTGCCAGGCCTTGTGACTCACTTCAGCATTGTCCCTGATTGTTCTTTCTCACCCTAATTAGAAATGTCCTTAGGTCTTTAATTCCAGTTGCACTTTTTTTTTTTTGATGTGCTGTTTACACTCGTATCATTTGCATCATCTTTAGAGCTGATGATAATTGCAGAGTCTGCTAAAAAAAAATTCTCATGAAGGGCTAAAGGTGCTTTCTGAAGTTCTAAAAAGCTCCTCAGGTGACAAGAGAAAGACCCAAATCCCAGTTTTCTAAGAAGTGTTTGCTGCCACAAGAGGCAGTCTCATGCCTGTACGTTCAGCACGGCAGGTGATTTTCTGATTCTTGTAGCTGTTTTTACTTTTTACTGCATAACTACTAGCTTCCAAAATGTTCATTGCAATTTCTCAAGCAGTCTTAACTTGACCTTTTGCCTCGTTTTGCAGGTGAGATTCAGAATAGATAGGAACCTGCTCAGGGCCACACAGCTGGAAAGTGGCTGGAGTAGAGTTTGGCTGTGGTTGCAGCTGGTTTCATAGGGGAAGCTTTGTCTGTTTTTGGCACAGTGTCATCCTGCTATGACTCATTTTATTGGATGCCAGTTTATTGTCAAACCACATCTTAATGACCATTCATCTTCCCCCTTCAGTTTGGGCAGAGTGTTTAGGTATTTTTTTTAACATTTTTTATTGATTTATAATCATTTTAATGTTGTGTCAAATTCCAGTGTACAGCACAATTTTTCAGTTATTCATGGACATATACACACTCATCGTCACATTTTTTTCTCTGTGAGTTATCATAACATTTTGTGTATATTTCCCTGTGCTATACAGTGTAGTCTATTCTACAATTTTGAAATCCCAGTCTATCCCTTCCCACTCTCCACCCCCCTGGTAACCACAAGTCTGTATTCTCTGTCTATGAGTCTATTTCTGTCCTTTATTTACACTTTGTTTTTGTTTGTTTGTTTTTGTTTTTGTTTTTTAGATTCCACATATGAGCGATCTCATATGGTATTTTTCTTTCTCTTTCTGGCTTACTTCACTTAGAATGACATTCTCCAGGAGCATCCATGTTGCTGCAAATGGCATTCTGTTTCCAGTTTTTATGGCTGAGTAGTATTCCATTGTATAAATATACCACATCTTCTTTATCCAGTCACCTGTTGATGGACATTTAGGCTGTTTCCATGTTTTGGCTATTGTAAATATTGCTGCTATGAACATTGTGGTGCAGGTGTCATCCTGAAGTAGATTTCCTTCTGGATACAAGCCCAGGAGTGGGATTCCTGGGTCATATGGTAAGTCTATTCCTAGTCTTTTGAGGAATCTCCACACTGTTTTCCATAGTGGCTGCACCAAACTGCATTCCCACCAGCAGTGTAGGAGGGTTCCCCTTTCTCCACAGCCTCTCCAGCATTTGTCATTTGTGGATTTTTGAATGACGGCCATTCTGACTGGTGTGAGGTGATACCTCATTGTAGTTTATAAAGGAACCTTTCTTCAATATCTGACCTCTATGGAAAGTAGTATGAAGGTTCCTCAAAAAATAAAAATTAGAACTACCACATGAACCAGCAATTCTACTCCTAGGTATATATCCAAAGAAAACAAAAACACTAATTCAAAAAAGATACATGCATGCCAATTTCCAATAGCCAAGATATAGAAGCAACCTACCTACCCATCAATAGATAGATGAATGGATTATGTATATATATGTATATATATACATAATATATATACATAAAATGGAATATTACTCAGCCATAGAAAGGAATGAAATCTTGCCATTTGCTACAATGTGGGTGGATCTAGAGGATGCTGTGTGAAGTGAAATAAGTCAGACAGAGAAGGACAAATATTGTATGATTTTACTTATGTGTGGAACCTAAAGAACAAAACAAATGAACAAACATAACTAAACAGAAACAGAGTCATGGATACAGGGCACAGGCCATTGCCCAAGGGGAGGAGGGTGAGGGGAGGAGGGAAATAGGTGAAGGAGTCTGAGGTACAGACTTCCAGTTACAAAACAAATGATCTGTGACATGACTTGCATAATGTGGGGAATAGAGTCAATAATAATGTGATTCTTTGGGTGGCAACAGAAGTTAAGTAGACGTACCATGGTGATCATTTCAAAATGTACAGAAGTGTTGAATCACTGTGTTGTGCACCACTCCTCCAGTTTAGAGCCAGCCCATAGAGGAGGGGTCAGAAATTGAAGAAAGATTCCTTTATAACATATCAAGCCTATTTCTTTATTTGTTTTCCTTATAACTTCTTATCATTAGCTGAACTTTCTCTAAGTTTTTATAACTTCCTCGTTTATTTGGCATTTTGTGTCCCCTTCATTATAAACCCCAGGGGAAGAGGGCATTGCCTGCTTCTATCACAGCTGAATCTCAAGGACCCAGAGACATGCCTCATGTCTGAGACACAGTTTCCAAATGAATAAATGTACCCAAGGAAAGATGCATAGAAGAGGCTCAGCTGGTTTTAGCTCCTTTTGTCTTGGGCTATGTATTTATCATGGCATTATCTCCCCATGTTAATGACCCAAATACTAGACTGGAAGCATGTACTTATTTGTTTAACCTTAACAGGGAGACTTACCTCATTGAGGTAGCATTTGGAGTAAGAATTAAATAAAATGAAAAGCCCTTAGGAAACAAAGGCCACTCTTCTGCTCCCTAGGTCAGCTTTTCACATTTAATTAGACTTCTGATGTCCGTTACAACTCCAGCCTCGTTACAATCTCCCTGTGGTTTGCTCCACTACAGATGGAAACCAACGACCGAGCCCTCTTGAAAATGTAGGCTCAGAGTGGAGGCCGCCCAACAGCTGCGTGTTCCTTGGTGTCAGATAATTGCTCATAATTCATTTGCATATCTTATCAGAGATGGAGCCTAATTATCTTCTCCTGCTGCAAAGTCTCTGGAGAAAAAGGTTAGTATCTTTTTTTCTTCCTTTTTTTATTTTCTCCTTAGGAAAAGTAATATCTTTGAACTTGATTTCACCTTGGGGAAGCAGAAGAGGAAAAAATTATATATTTTTAAATTTTCTTAGTGCAAATAGTTTTTTTTTTAAACCCTGGTTTTCTGATTTTCTAGAGAAATATTTAGAGTGGCATCAGGGAGTAAGGCCCTGAACACAGCGTGTGTGAGGTGGTATAAATTAAGTTCACTCCAATCCACGTGTTTCTTCCTCTGGACTCCTTTCCCCATGTCCAAGTGCAGTGAGACCTGTGAGAGGCTTGCCTTCATGCTAAATTTAAAATGTCTGTTATAATGTCATCTTCTATAACATTATATGCACATATATACCTGTGGGTGTATGGTTTTAGCAAAGTGAGGTGGAGAGATGTGTTATTTTCCAATCACTTTCCCTGATGTCACCAGCTTATCTGGCTAATTACAGGCCCTTCAGTAGCAAATTTTCAGGTGTTTATTATTTGGCCGATGACTTCAATTTCCCACTACACGTATAGAGACTGAATTAATGAGGTGCACAAGCTGGGAGAGTCATGTATAATATTACAAACATTATGCAAAGGAATCTTGAAAGATTCTGCTTCGCACTTAAGAGCTTAACAGAGATGTCCAAGATGTGAGTCTGGAGAGGTATATGCTTTCTGTGAGATCCATTTCAGTTCCCCTGTGTGAGTGTGTGTGAGTGCCTGTTATATTTCTTGTCTACCTGGGGTGCAAGGAAATAGAGTTTTGTGCAGGTGCTGCTTTCCTGGCTCAGGGAATTGTAGATGATCAAGTGACTCATTTCAAGGTCAGAGACTGGACTCAAACCTTGGGGTCTTCCTCAGTGTGAACCTTCTTTCCCAGCGTGAAGTAAACTGATGTCTGATAAGGCAGAGCAGGATCCACAGGATAAACCAGGCAAACCTGCGGCTTTACTGCCTTATGTTGGTAAAAGCTCAAGACAGGGAATGTGTCTTGTGCAAAATTGCATCCTCCAGTAGCATAGAGTGGGCAATCAACTGGTGGTTATTTTTTGGTATCCGTAAATAACAGCACCTTCGGTTTACAGAGCACTTTGATGTGCACCAATATCTTCTGTTTTTATTATTTCATTTAATACAAATGACAGTAGTTCAAAGTTGGGCCTATAAGGCTTATCTTACAGATCAGGAAGCTGTACTCAGAGAATTTAAGAGATTGCTCCAAGTCACAGAGCAGGTATCTGCTGGCACCAGCTCTTCTGTCTCAACTGACTCTTGTTGCTCTGCCTTACCTGTCCTCGTTTTTTTGTGGTGTTCAAAAGAAATATGAGTGAATGAATGAATGAATGGTGGCTAAGGTAATGTGCTGTGCCCTGGGATTTGAGAGGTTGGCCTGGCAAGAAGACCCCTACAGAGGATTCATCAGGATCCTCTTGGCAAATCCAGGCTGCAGGGTTGGATTGCCCATGACAAATGTAGCAGGGGGAAACCCACTTATATTGTGCTTAGATCTGCAAATTATCTGTATTGCAACATTTTTTTCTATAAGTGATTTTCTTTTTTAGTGGATCTGCTCTTGTGGGTCCATATGCTTCTCAGTAGCAGGAGCCACGGTGCTGAGTCCATCTGTTGAATGCAGTTAAATGATCATGTGTAAGAGTCCTGTCTTTTCAGGTGCCTGTTCTCCCTGCTCCTCTCCAGGTCAGCCTCTGAAGGGTTGGGGGAGGGACTGTAGAAGACTTTCTGGAGAATGAGATGGGAGGAGTCTCAGCTTCAGGTCTGGGAAGTTGTACTGTCTTCTGGCTTCCCTGGTCTCCATGGGAACCTTCCTAACCTCTCTGTTTCTCATCCTGCCACCTTCCTCAGCTAGCAGTCTCCTGGCTCATTCTCTCTCAGCCCAGGCAGGGTGCTGTGATCTTCGGTTTTCAGGGCTTAAATCTGGTCTCGTTGGTGATGATGGCCTGGGTTACGAGAAGTGCAGAGAGCCTGGAAGGCACTGGGTACTGACTGATTCAGTCCATAGATAGGGTCTGTATCCCTAAGTGTTCAAAGCAAAATGGACCTCAGACTGTTTGAAGTGTCAGGGCTAAGAGCACACCCTCTACTCACCATCCCACCATAACACATCTCTTCCCAGACTAGCTTGTGCTGAAGGAGAAATGATGAAAATTCTGCTTAGTCAAGGGATTTAGGGGGAGCAGCCAGTTCTCCTTGGAGGACTCTATTAGCATCCTAAGAAGTCATCTGAAGGAGGCCTCAGGTCAGTGGGCTCAAATCTGCAAAAAGGACTGTAAAACCTCTCTGCCTACCACATAGCTTCTCAGAATGTTCCCTGTATCGGTGAGGTGGTCTCTCTGAGTTAGGCAAGCAGTGAGGGCCTTTGGCTCCTAGGTAGTGGCTGGATATTGGTTGGGAAGGGACATCTGGTTTTGACCCAGAGTTAATGAATCTCAAAGTCTCTTGACCTACCCGAGGAAAATGCTTTGCAAATTCAGAGGTCGGGTGAATGCACTATGAGAAATTAGAGTAATTTAAATAAAAATGTATATATTGAGTGTCTATGATGTGCTGGCACTATTCTAGGCACTGGGAAAAAAATCAATGGGGTGGGCATTGAGAGTTAGGAGGGAAAAAATCAAAATATCCAACTTCATGACACTTATATTCATTATGGGTGTCAGATAATAAAATAACTAAGTGAAATGAAATAACTATGTTAACTGGAAAAAAAGCAGTAAAGGAGGATGTGGGGGAGTTGTGTTTTAAGTTGCTTTGGTCAGAAGACATCTCACTGAGGAGATGACATTTGAACAAAAACTTGAAGGAAGTGAAAAAGTGAGCCTCATGGAGATCTGGAAGAGAATTTCAGGTAGAAGGTAGGGCTGTTTTAAGTATATGGTGGAGAAATAGGAAGGAGGTCCATCGGGCTGGAAAGTAATGAGTCAGGAGAATACAGATGGAAAATGAGGTTAGAGAGATGAAGGGTTAGGGCCGTGATCATGGAAAGGGCTTCTGGTTGTATGTCAGGTGAGATGGAAGCCACCAGGATCTTGAGGAGAGTGACGTGGTCTGATTTCTTAGAGAATCACTGGGTCACTGTGCTGAGACTCTACCCCACTTCTCTAGGAGGAGAGGTGGAGGCAGGAAAACCAGTTAGGACAGGTCACAATAATCCCAGCAAAAGAGTTATTAGCAGCTTGGACCAGAGTGGTGGCAAAGAAAAAGTAAGAAATAATTGAATGTGGATGTAGTATTTTGTAGAAGAACCAGTAGTACTGATGAATGGATTTGAGGTGGGGTGGAAGAGAAGAAGGAAAATTGGGATGACTTCAAAAGTTTTGCCTTGAGTCACCAGAAAAATGGAAATACTATTAATTACAGTGTCAAAGGCTGTAGGTGGATTGGGTTAAGAGGGGAAGATCAAGGGTCTGTTTTGGGACACATTAATTTTGAGATGCCTATACAATATCCTAGAATGTTTGTTGAGTAGGTATTTGGAGTCTGTGTTAGGGAGGAGGTCCCCTGGACATATAAATTTGGGAGTCATCCACATACAACAGTGAGATGAGATGAGAGCACCACAGGAGTGAGCGTGGACAGAAACAAAAACTCGGTAACACAGCAGAGCCCTTCCCCAGCACCCTAGACCTTTAAATCCAACTTTCTGCTCGATGTCACCACCTTGGTATCCTGCAGGCACCTCAGGCTCAATGTGTCCAAAACTCCACGCATATTCTGAGCCCTTCCAGAGCTTCCTAAGGAATCACAGTACTAGCACTTAGTTCAGTGATTTTAAAAGGTGATATTCTTGAGCTCTTATTATGTGTCTGGCATTTTGCTGAGCCCTTCACATGCATTATTTAAGTCAATCCTCACCATATCATATGGAGTAGCTGTGCTGTTTTCTTTCTATTGCAGATAAGAAAATTGAGGGTTGAAAGTTTAAATAAAGTGCCCAAGATACACAACTATCAAGTGGGAACGTTTGATGGAGAGCCCAGCTCTCTTGGATGCGGAACTTATATTCATAACCATCAAGTCACACAACATCTTAATATTCAGGAAGAATGTCTAGAGACTTTTATGGCTTCTCAAATTCATGACTTATCACAATGTTTTGGGTCCTGGGGTCCTTTGAATAATATGATACAAGCCATGAACAGTTCCTCTAGAAATATGCACATAGGCAAAGAGAGCCAACATTTTATATTCATTTCAAGGTTTCACAGGCACCTTAAAATCCATCCAGGGACTATCACCACTTAAAGATCAAAGATCTCTGCAAAAGAATTTCCACATTATGTCCCTCATATTTTCCATCATAAAGTGTAATAAACACTTACTGAAAAATTTAAGTGACTCTTAGACTTTGTTTTATTTATTTTATAGAGTATATATTCATACAGGTCATAAATCAATACCACGCACCTTATTCCAGACCTCATTCCTACCTCTAGTCCTATCGACTCCTTCTTGAATCTGCTAAAGCCTCATATTTGTAACAACTTCTGTTACTTTTCTTGAGTCTCTATGCAGAGTCTCTTTAATATAAAAATAGCCAAGAATGTATTTGCTGGTCCCCCACTCATCTCTTTCTTATATAAACATAACATAGTTTGCTGTTAGATCTTCATTTCTCTTTAATTGATACATACTGGGCATCTTTCCAGATCAATACACAGAAAGCTTCTTCATTCATTTTTTATTGCACTATATTCCATTAGTCCCACACTGATGGACACTTGGGTAGTTTCTAATACTTTCTATCACAAACAGTACTTCAGCAAATAACCAACAAAAGTAATTTTATGCACATGCAGAAATACTATCAGAGAAAGTCCCAAGAGTAGAAAAGTTAAAGAGTAATGGCATTTATAAATTTGATAACTATTACAAAGTTGCACTCCTTAGATACTGAAACCTCCTGCATACTCGCCAGCAGTGTAAGTCAGTACCTGCTCCTCTGCGGCATCCCCAGCAGCTGGCATAGTGGTACACTTCTGAATTTTTGCCAGTCACATAGGTGAGAAATATTTCTGTACAGTCTTAATATGCATTTTTCCTTTCATGAGAGGGATGAGTACCTTTCATATGTGTTAAGGCTGCATTTATATTTCATTTTCTGATAACCTTGTGTTCTCCTTTTTCATTTGGGGTTTGGTTCCTTTGGACATTAATAATTGTATAAATATGTGACTAGAATATCTATAAAGTTACTAAAAATATATTTCTAAAATTTATTCTAAGTGGCATTATCCAAGCTTCTTTTTCTTTTTCTTTTTCTTTTTTTTTTTTTTTGTTACAGCCAACACACCTGTGGTAAGTTCTCATTGTTATCTTTCAGTGCCAGGGGTTTTCTTGATGGTGGAACAAATCCAGCTTAATATAAAGTCGGCAGCATTGTCCCCCTCTGCACCAAGATGAGTCAGTCAGTCAGTATTAACCTGCTAACCCAGAAGCTCATTTAACTTGGGTATCTTTGTGTGCCAAAGCACTTTCATCTAATACATGTATGTTTTGTGTGTTGAGCATTTATCCTGGTCCATACTTCCCCACAAAGAGCCTTTTCAGCTTTTCAGTTTAGGGAAAAATAAAAAACCCAAACCCAAACCAATGTTGTTTCTTCAATTAAATTACATTAAACAGGAGAAAACAATTCTTAAAATTCTTCCACCAGCCTTTACTTGATGGTAAACCTCTGTTTGACCAGGTTCACCAGCTCCTTTACCACTTACGATTAAGAATGTGTATTTGCACATTCCTGGCTTTGTCCTGCAGTACATTCCCACCAAGAGGCTTTTGTTTCCTGTGTTTATCTTCTCATGGCAAGTCAACCACCTGCTCAGCTTTCGCTACTGTTGTCTCTCTCACATGGTGAGTGATGTTTTTCATGGGTGAGAACACGTACTGAAATAGTCCTGTTAAATTCTTCTATTTCTGTCTAGAGCGTACTTGGACTCATTCACCTTGGACTCGTTACCAAACTTGATACTCCACTTCCACGTTCAAGCAAACCTTTTGCTTTCAGTCTGAGAACTATTACTTTCTCGGAGTCTTCACTTTTATCTCCAACATTAGAAATTGGCTTTCTTTATAGGGACATTAAAATTTTTTCTTTCATCCTTTAATTTTTAAAATTTAAAAAAGTTGAAGTATAGTCATTTTACAATGTTGTGTTAGTTTCTGGTATACCGCAGAGTGTTTCAGTTATACATATCTATTCCTTTTTATATTATTTTTCATTACAAGCTATTACAAAGTATTGAATACAGTTCCTTATGCTATACTGCAGGACCTTGTCTGTCTATTTCATATATATGAGTTTATATCTACAAATCCTGGACTCCCAATTTATCCTTCCACACCCCGCCTCCTCCCAGTAACCATAAGTTTGTTCTCTATGTATGTGAGTCTGTTTCTGTCTTGTAAATAAGTTCATTTGTGTCATTTTTTTAGATTCCACATATAAGTGATATCATGTGATAGTTTTCTCTTTCTGGCTTACTCCATTTAGTATGACAATCTCCAGGTCCATCCATGTTGCTGCAAATGGAACTATTTATTTTTTTTATGGCTGAGTAGAATTCCTTTATATATAATGCCACATCTTCTTTATCCAGTCATCTGTCAATGGACATTTAGGTTGCTTCCATGTCTTGGCTGTTATAAATAGTGCTGCTATGAACATTGGGGTGCATATATCTTTTTAAAGTAGCATCTCCTCCAGATACATGTCCAAGAGTGGGATGGCTGGATCATATGGTAAGTCTATTTTTAGTTTAAGGACTGTCCATACTGTTTTCCATAATGGCTGTAATAGGGACATTTTAAAAAATCAGTGACCTCCCCCCCAAAATAAAGTCCATCCCTTTACATGAGTTACAGTGTTCACAACGAACACAAAACAACAAAGCTGAATGGAGTACAAGCAGATGGCTAGGCTCTCATGAGGACCCTCATGCAGACAGTGTGATGTAAGACTGTAGCAGGTGGGCTGTATGCGGTGAGGCTGAATTGATTTCCTGAGGACCTTGACACCTCTGGTGGGGGGAGGATTTGTCTGAAGGCCACAAACCTTAAAATATGCTGTGTTCATCCTCACAAACCCCCAAATAGCAAAGGGT